>NC_086180.1:29954803-30259088 GCF_023053635.1 Elgaria multicarinata webbii | reverse complement strand
TGCTCTATGCCAGGTCAGATTGTTTGTCCAAATAAGCCAGTTTTGCCTACTCTGACTCTTTTAATGGCACTGACACTCCAGTAGAGTTTTTCCCCAAACTGGGACCTTCGACAAGCAAAGCATGTGCTCTTGACTACACAGTGTGAATGTACCAATATTGCTTTAAAGTAGCACAACAAAGGCTTTGATAAAACATTTAACAACAAGTTTGGAACTTGGCCCATTTCTCTGTGTATCCGTCATACAAACTAAATATGCTGCAGGCAAATCCACACTGGCATTCCCTGATTGGAATCCTATCACCTGGTCTCCTGCTGGGCTTCTGATGATTGAAGCTATAAACCAAGTACAACAGCTTTCTTTTCCACCCCCTCCATTGGAATTGCAATCTGGCACAACATCATTTAAAAGGGGGAAAGAATTAAACATTTATATGTATGAAATATTCTGTTTGCTGTTTTGGTTGTTCTGTTCGACAACAAAACATTCACAAATAAAAACACATTAACGCAAAAATGCTGACAATTGTAAGTGGAAGTGAGGTTCAGTCCGCTAATAAAAACACAATTTATGTTTGGAGAAAGAAAGGAGGCCAGCGTAGAATCCTTAAAACAGAAATATTTGTCTGAAACCGTCACAAAAACTCTCTTTTGCACCTGCTGAAGTGCTAAATTCATCTGCCTTAGAGCTTAAAAAACAGTGGCAGAGTGATGACATTGTCTCGTGTTTAACCGCAACAGTCTTCTGCAAGAGAGATGCAGGTGCATAACTGTCAGCCAGGCTTCACTTTATCTGAGCTTATAGAAAACTACAGAATAGAAAATGAAATGAAGCTGCAGGTGCATCAAGAATGGTTTCGTCGGAAGTCCACTAATCCCTTCAGGAGAAATTAAGGACGTGAATATTAATATACTTTTTTTCTTTCTAGCACAGGGAGAGAAACACACAGTTGTTCTCTCAAAAAGACTTCATTGGACCAGCGGCTCTTGTTAAAACCTTTAAACAAACAAACAAGCAAACAAACACCTCTAGTCTTCTCTTTTGTAGAACTAGATTTGAAAATGTAGTGGAATAAGTGCTAAAGGGAATTAATTCTCACCTGCAGAGAATTAAACATTTGAGGCATTTGAAATTAAGAAAAGAAATGCAACCGTTCTCATGGAAGGTCAAGAGATCTGGCCAATTCTGGTGGCTAGTGCTGGCTCTAGAGATCCCTCACTCAGGGATCTCACCTTCTTCTTGCTGCCACTGTTTGTTCCCTCTAGAGCGAAGCTAGTGAGTGGGCGAAAGAAAAGAAGCAGCCGCAGTAGGGGCCACTAGGTGGTAGTGGTGGATGTATGTAGGTTTTCGCAGGTGCCCAATGTTCTTAACCCCTGACGCTAGCCCTGCTCATTGCTAAGCTTCTCATTGAAGGATGGGGGAGGGGGGGGAGCCAACATGAATAGAATAACACAGTTTTCCAAAATCACACTTTGCTATGCATGTAAGGAGTTGGAGCTGAGCTACCTTTACTTTCAAGGTGATAGCAGTGTTAGTACCTGCTGTGAAGACTTCCACCTTTTCAATGGCATTATCTTCTCTCTGGATGTCCTGTAAGAAGGCTCCCACAGTCATTAGCATTGGCTTGACAGTAAACTGGCATCGTTCCTTTCTTGAGGGCAATGGAAGGGTTATCACAGGCAGCCCATGTTTATAATTAACAGTTACTACTGGTGGGTGGAGGAGCAAAAGAAGAAGAAAGGCATTTCATTAAAAAAAATCCAAACAAAGAAACAGTAAATTAAAGCACATCTTAAAAAGCTTGACAAGACAGAAAGGCTTGATGTATTTTCCTGTGTACAACTGTGGCCCCATTCAGAAGACACCTTAAACCACGGCTTTAACCACGGTAGTTAAGCCAGAAAGCTGGGCCATGTTCAAAAGACACCTTTAACCACAGCTTTAACCACAGTGACTAAGGCAAAAAGCCTTATTCACCATAGTTAAAGCTGTGGTTTAATGTGTCTTCTGAATATGGCCCGGCTTTCTGGCTTAACCACTGTGGTTAAAGCCGTGGTTTAAGGTGTCTTTTGAAGAGGGCCTATGTAGGCTACCATGAGCTCCTTGAAGGAAGGCTGGAATGAAAAGCTTATCAATAAATACTAGGACAATAAATACACTGGAACAGTTGCCTGGGAAGTCTCTTCTGCAATACACAGGCACAGCTGAGAAGGCCTCACTCTGGAAGCCCACAAGTATAAATTACAGGATGTGGAGTAAAAAGCTTTGAGTTGAACTCAGCAGGTGGTTGAAGAAAAGGAGTTTTCTGAAATAAACAGGTCCTGTTGCAGCCTTTCCCAGCTTGATGCCCTCTAGAGGTGTTGAGCTGTGTAACTCCCCAAGTCAAAGCAACAAACCCAGCATGAATTGTGATTGGGCTGAAATTCAGCAACATCTCTCTTTAGAGTCTGTAAAGCAGCCTTTCTGAATCTGGTGTGGTAGTCCAATATATGGTGAGGCTGCACTGGGGCTGGGGTTGTACATCTGGCCCACTGTCTACATCTGGCTTACACCTGGTATGCAGGTATATTATCAAGGAAGGTAGGGAATGTTTAGGGCCAAAAGCACTGGACAGACATAAGAATTTACAGGCTTCCAACTGTTCAGAATAAAAATAACTAATTTCTTGTGTGTGCCCCTCCCCAAACTGTAAGCAATTTGATATGAAAGCCATAACTAATAAGGATGCTTACCATCAGATGGCACAAGTGTGCTATAAAGTGCTCTCCTGTGATGTCTTAGGTTTCCAGTCTGTCTCACACACAGGATCTGCAAAGAAGATTGATTAGATGTCAGAGTTTTCAGCTGAGTACGTTCAAGATAAGGCCTGCTTTTCATCCCTCAGTTTCCTCCCCCAGAGCCCACGGAATAGTTTGGAAGACCAGATATTTATTGAAAATTCCAGTTTCAGAACCAAGTCTGCCAAGATTCTGAGTAATGCATAATAGGTAAGGAAGTCAGTCAATCATATTGTTGAAAGCAGCAATGCTACAAACTCCTTAAAATCAAAATCTCTTGAGCCACTTTTATCCACTAGATTGCAAAGATTTCTGAAAGGTAATCTAAAAGGAAGTGGAAACCATTCTAGACAGTAATAGGCACAATACAAGATTAAGATGAAACTGTAAATTCAGAAATAGGATATATGAAGTTAATAGCAAATAGCAGAATATTAAAAAAAGCAAAGTTCAAGAACCCCAAGTGAAAGATTACATACGATTTTAAAGAGGAGAATCTAAGCCAATCCCAGCTCAAATTTGGTGTGTGTGTGTGGGGGGGGGAGGGGTTCATAGGATAATTAAACAAGTATGAATTACAGCTCTGGGTAGTTGGGGGGCACAAATTTCGAGGACAGAAGAGGCAAATGGACAGGAGATGCTTAGCATGGTTTTACCACTCCAAATTCCCCCAAGCTGTTTCCCTTTTTATGGGGTTTCAAATGCAGGCACACACTCTGTACTAGTATCCAGTGCTGCTGAACTTATTGGGACTACAGTAGTGAAAGGCTAAAAACAAAAAACAAAAAGCATTTTAAAAGAGCTTGAATGGTGACTGGGAATCTTTCCTGCTTCAGACAATACACACTACCACCATTTACAGCTTTTTCTTTTCTCGTTAGTGTCACCACACAGCTTCAACTTGGGTGGGAAAAGAAACTTCCTTGACCTGTTTACTCAACATGCTGGCCATCTTGAATAGGAAGAGGGCATTGCTCACTGGGAGAGAACATGTTTTGCATACAGAAGGTCCCAGGTTCAATCTTCAGAATCTCTAAGTGTAGTGGGTCCCACTGGAAGACCTTTGTATGGCGAGAAGGTTAGGATTTGATGCATGCAAGAAGTCTTCTCTATGCCGAAGTCTTTGCTGTACCCAGGACCAGGAGCTTTGGGCTAGAAACAATGAGCTACTCAGTGCCAGGTGTGCATGAACAGTAAGGCTAAAAGCACCTCTATGGCCAATAGGTGATTTACATGGCCATAACTGGTGGAGGGAATATAAACCCAAAGAACTGCCTTTACTGTGAATCTCACCATAGACTGGGACTGTGCCATGGCATGGTGGCCTAGAAGCCATGTTTGTTGCTGATTCAGGGGTTCCTCAGCAACAGAACGGACATAAATTATGTATCTGTTTTCTTTCCTCTTATGCTGTATGTGCCTCTTCCTTTGAACAAACACCAAGTTTAAAGAGGAACTTCCCAGTGTGTTCATTGCCTAATCTGAATCCTTATGAACCTCTGCCTCCCATGGCAGCACACTAAGAAGAGCTAGGAAAGAATCCTGCCAGAAGACCTGTTGCCAGTAAGTGTCAATAGCACTGGGCTAGGTGGGCCAATGATCTGACTCAGTGTAAGACAGCTTCCTAGGTAGGGCCAACCTTGTACTGAAGCCATACTTGGATACAAGTATATCCTACTAGGCTACCCCACTACCATTTTCTAGACTACCCTGTCCCAGGGCTTTTTAATAATGATGATGATGATAATAATGCTCAGGCCACTAGTGCTGGTAAAACATACAGATCCTTTTGGAGAGAAAAACACACCAAGGAAAAGGAGTAGAGAAACAGGCTTTAATAAATCTACTTGACATGTTTACCACAGTAAATATGACACCGCCAATTGCTGAGTATGACGAGTGACCAGCCTTCCTTCCATCTTTGAAGCTGGGCAGGTGAGTAGGGATCGTCCAAATAGTTCCCTTGCCACACACTGCTTTTTCTATGGAAAGTATTGGGGGGGGGGTTAATAGCCCAGAGGGTTGACAGGCCGGGGCAGGAGGAATCATCTGACAACTACAATTTTGGGCCTAGCCATGAAAGCCAGTTCAAAGTTCTAGACCCCCCTGCAGATGTGTGAAGTCTCCCAACATCTCTGAACTGAGACAGGGTGTTTCTTTGACCTAGTCAAGTTTGATGTGAAGGCAGAAAAAGGAGACTGAATGAAGTTACTGCAGAAAGATGACAATACTCCCTACTCTTCTCTGCATAGAAGAGAGATTCAAAACCATAAAAAAGTGATTCCTAAATTATTCCTAAGTGATTCCTCAGATACGTGAAAAAAAATGTGGGTAGAGGACTAAAAATGCATTTGAAATGCCATTGATCTGTGCAGAGATTGATGAAACAAAAATGGAACAAGGCTGGGATGAAACTGTAAATCCACCTTCCTTCATATTGATACTAAAATCTTGGCATTTTAAACTGAACTTCTGGATTTTCACATATAGGCCAAAAAAAAAAAAAAAAAAAAAGCTTGGAGGGAGAGATTTTAAGAACAGAATAACCTTTACCTTTTTCAGGTAAGTAATTTTACTTTTTAAAAAAGCACGTGACACAACACCCTGAAGATTTCCAAACTGATTTTCTTTTCCAAGCAAACTGAAGAGAAGCAAACTATTATTCACTCTCTGTGAAATTATCACAACCTAGCAAACTTCTTTATTCCTGCCTTTTTTTTAAAGAAAGTTTCCTTTTAGCAGTGGCCCATTATTTTTGCTTTTAGTCAATATCCAATTATCTGTGGTTCTGGTTACTGTATTCTGCTGTCGATTTCATGTATGGTTTTATTTAATTTGCTATAAATCTTTTAGCAGAAGTTGCAAATGATAACCTCATTTTCAAGTAATGAAATTAATATACTCATTTGCTTTGCAGAATTGCCCAAGCTGTCAGAGAGCTTGCAAGGACTAAGCCTGTTCTTTGCTTGTAGAATAACAAATCCACATTAACATATATAGCAACGTTGCTTACTTATCAACTCAAATTTGATTTACAACCTGTTCCGCCAAAAGTATAGCTAAGCAATAAAAAGGTTGCTGTGAATGCTAGAAATGGAATCCAGCAAGGAACACTTCATTGTGCAATGAGGCACTGCAACTATTTATCATGACAAGTTCCTGGTTAATGGAAAATGTTGTTTGGTGTATAGGAGGAGGCTGGTAAATAAATTGAGGGTGGGAAGGAACAGTGAACACTGCCAATGCTTGCTTAACACAAATAATTCTGACCAAGAGCATATTCGTTTATGCTATCTGCTTACCCCAGTGTTCATAATGCATGCTAATAATAATAATAATAATAATAATAATACATTTATTTCTTACCCGCCTCTCCCTTTGGATCGAGGCGGGGAGCAACATTAGAACAGGAATCAATACATCTTATTACAAAAGATTAAGAAAAAGTGAAGACTCCAACATTTATCATTTTCCTTTAAAAATCTCAATTGAGTCAATCTTATAACCAGGTTTTCTGTTGGTCCCTTTTTGACAAAAATGAATGCAAAACCAGGCAATATCAGGAACTTCAGTGGGAATAAATCATAGCTCATACTCAAACTGGTTCTAGCACTAACTTTAAAATAAATGATCATACTTCAGAGCAGTTGTGGAACACCATTGGGCAAAGACAATGGGATTTTAACCTGAAACAGGACAAGTTTTAATCAAGTAGTTAAGAACTTAAAAGGAGATGCGCTGGATCAAACCAAAGGACTATCTAGTCTGGCATTCTGTTTTACAGTGCCAAGCTATATTGCGATGGGAAGCTCACAAGTAGGACATGAGGACAATAGCACTCTCTCGGGATTTCTCTGTCCAGAGCTGCTTTAGCTCTCATCTAGGGATATTGTGAGCATATGAGGAGAAATGCTTGCAAAGATGAGCAACCTTCCTTGCATGCTCATAATTAGGACTGCAGTGAACATGCCCTGCCTACATGCTGCAAATAGGGCTGTCATTGCCTATTGATCCTGAAACACACCCCACCTGCAACAAAACTGACCTTGGGGCAGACAAAGAGGAAGGCAGAGATAGGACAGAAAAGCAAGAGCATCTTTTCATGCTAGGGACTGTCTGGGATTACACATTCCAGCATCTCCATTGTGAATGTTTAGCAGTGACACTGGCCATAGTTAGATGTGACAGCAACAGAACCAATCTGCCCCCTGTCAATTCCCTACAGACAGAGTTAGAAGATGTAAGGCACAAATTGTCTCTAGTGTGTGTGCTCTGCTGAAATTTCCCACTCACCCACATTTTTTCTGCCCATTTTTTAAAAAAAACACAAGGAGGCTTTGCGAGGTTTATTTCCAGTTGTAGAATCCCCCTGAGGGAAAAACACACACAAAAGCAGCTACACAGACATGTTTTGGGAGGAAAGCATAGTTGGGGGGTGGGGTGGCAGAGCAGGGATTCGGTACACCTGGGTTTATTTGTATCATGTATAGTGTGGCCCTAAGTACAATGAATAATTAGCCCACTAAATCTCACCCCAAGTTTATTAATATGACACTTTTATGTATACTGTAGATAAAATTAATCAGAGCATTACTGCTTAATTAAATTTTATTGCTCTAACCTGCACTAAACATCGCAAATTCAGTACTTTTCTTGAACCAAATGGTTAGTCTTGCAATAATTTTACAATACAGGATTACTTCCAGTGCCAGAGTAAAATTAATGATCAGTATAGAGAAGCAAGCACAGCTACCACAGGCTACAGGCTACAAATGTTCACAAAGATTTGTGCCAGAACTGAACGCTGTCTAAATTTTAATATAACACTGGCCACAGTGGATGTGTTGACCTATATAATTTCATCTTTGCTTTCCATTGCGATTTGTTGGGATAGATTTCTACACCAATTTGCTCCTTAATATAGAAACTGGGATTAGTTTGTTTCCTGAGAAAAAATTGGAACAGAATTTTACCCTGAGAAGTAGGGCTGTGCATCACCTTGGGACAGATCCAAGGTGAGGTGGGCCAATTTGGCCTGCGTCAGCACAAATCCAGAGCAGTACCAAGTCAGCCCAAGGTGCCCCGAGGCAGACTGGCACTGAGCCTCGGGGGAACCTTGGGACGGTGCTGGGCCCTTCCCCATGGCGCAAGACCAGCCGTGAGTCCAAATGAGTCCATTGCACTCACTGGACTCGCTTCCCTCCCCACCCTCCCACAGTGACTTACTTGAAATGCGTCCTACTCCTGAGAGCCGAGGTCCATGATTTAAAGTTATTGCAAGCACTCTCTATTTTTGGTATATCTATGGCTGAAAACTAAGACAGTCAAAAAGGGGAAATAGTCTTTTATGGACACCATAGTTTACGGCCATAGATATACTAAAAACAGAGCTCCTGCGATAACTTTAAATATCAGCCTGGATCTCAGGAACAGGCTGCGTTTCCAGGTAAGTCCCAATGGCAGCTCTGAGTTGGGGGGCAGCGAGGTGGCGGCGGGGAGTTGCAAGTCCAATGGACTCCCAGTCGGCCTTACTCCTGGCTTTCCTGGTTACCAGTCGTGCAACCAGCACTGAGGAACCCACAAGTCTGACCCGACCCGCTTCGGGGGGAGATCTCACCTTGCTTCACCACCAAAGCACCCAGAGTCGAATTGAGGCCATTTTGGAGGCTCCTACTGAGAAGGCTTTTGTATGAGTAATAAAAATGTGTTTTAAAAGTATCGCTCTCTGCCTATACACCCACAAATGAGAATCCAAAACATGCCACTGGCCACCTGTTGGTTCCATATCCTTATCTTACTAGGTGATCCAGTTCATCATGCCCACTTTTAGTGGTACTGTGGCAAAGATTGATGTGCAGCGCTCCCTCCACCTCTGTATCACAGTGCACCATAATTGTAAGATCATAGCTTTGCCACTCTTCATTACATATGATACCAATCTTTGTGGCCCATTAAACCCCAAAATCAAGGATAGTGGCTCCCTTGTAGGCTGTGGTTGCATGTCATGGGTATAGCAAGCATATTATGTCTAAATGTACCAACGTAGGTCAAACCATTAATTAGCAGTCACTGCCAGAAACTCTGCACTGGTCTCCTGCTCCCCAAGAGTGACTTACACACTCAAAGCTCATAAACAGATGTTCTGAGTGTAGAGACTTTTTTATATTCAACCTCAGCATCTTAGATCTATTGTAGGGAATAATTCAAGGCATTTAACACACACACATAAGAGCCAGGGAGCTGCACACAAAGAGGCAAAAATGCATTCTTTGTGGGCACATTAACTTTGATCTACAGAAAGGACCACACCCTTCCAACCACTAAAATGAGGAAGAGCCAAGAGACTGGATGAGGCTCAGAGTCCTATGCATTTTAATCTAGTACATATTAAAACTATTAAAATACTGTCAGAATGTAAACATTGTTTCTTATACCGCCCAATAGCCGAAGCTCTCTGGGCGGTTCACAAAAATTAAAACCATGAAGAGCATGTCTGAAAAAAGCTTGTCTGAAAAAAGTCCAGCAGCACGCAATCTGAATTGCAGGTTGAAGTGCTGCTCAGATAAATTAGTGTTTTGGGAGCTGAGCTTTCTGCAAATAGAGGAAATCAGAATTAATTTCACACAGCTTAGAAAATGCAGTTCAAAGGAATGACATGATTCAAGAGCTGAAGCTGCCTTGTAATGAGCCTCTACACGTCTACAGATGATTGGGAAGCCAGAGGGGAGAGGCAGGACATTTCAGCTAATGCAAGA
Organism: Elgaria multicarinata webbii; assembly: GCF_023053635.1. Classification (NCBI taxonomy): domain Eukaryota; kingdom Metazoa; phylum Chordata; class Lepidosauria; order Squamata; family Anguidae; genus Elgaria; species Elgaria multicarinata. The sequence goes on along the minus strand of NC_086180.1, from coordinate 30,249,556 downwards.
AAGAAGAACGTGCCAGCAGACCCAGTTTTTTTTTAAATGTGTATGCACCAAGCTTGCAGAAACATGACCTTGGGTTGCCTATCCAAAATGCATGTTTGTCTCAGAAACTATTAATTCTCTAGTACAGATTTATGACAAGTGAAATTGTTGCAATTCAGAAGTCAGCCATCCAAGACAGGTTTTCTGGCCTTGTAATTCAAAGCCTCTATATCAGGTAACACTGTGTGGGAATGCAAGGTATAACAAGGAGGATACTTAACAATCTATCCCCACAATTTTAGAAACATTTAGGGCACAATCCTATGCATGTGTCGACAGGAAAAAATAGGCCTGGTTGGGGAATTCTAGGACTTTTTTCTGTCTAAACTTGCATAAGATTGTGTCCTTAAAAGCTTTATGTATTAAGATTTTAATTATTACATCCCACTTTTATTAACCAGCAATCTGTTTGTTGCTTTCTCTGCAGTTCTTGGAATTGATTTACATTACAAAGGGGTGTGAATATTTTTTGGGGGGGAGGGGGTTAACATTACAATTCTGGTACTGAAAGACAAAATTAAAAAGCATGTAGTGACTATTCCACTTGAAAGTATGCTGGTATATTCAGTTATATCTCAATCCAGGTACAGTAAAGAATACACCATTAAAATGCACCATTTCCTCTTTTTCCCAGTGCCAAGATTAAAGATCCTATTTTCTCTCAACCATAGCTTCTTCATCACAATGTGACAGTATAATCGACCAAATAAAATACCTCAGAAGTTCATTCATTTTATTTCCCTCTGTAATTGGGCTTCACGTGGGAGGAAAAGCTACAGAAGTGACACTGGAGTTGTATTTATATTGCATAATTTCCTGAAGATACCTCTTCCTCACTCCTTTGCAACAAAGCGAAGAAGTTTATTTTCTTTTTGCAAAGTCCATGATTGGGGTCATAGTGGAAGAACTTTAAAGGGTTCTTAATCTGAATCTAAAATTACAGTGGGTGTTTGGAAAACAATGTTTATAGCCCTTCTAGTGGAGTTATTTGGGCATTTTATTTCTATACTTTTCATGCTTCGCTTATATCTAGAAGTGCACGGGAGTACAGCTGCCATCCCCCCACAAGATAATACTTATCCTAGAGTGCTCCTCGCCTGTGCTTCCGGAAGTTTCTTAAAAGGCTGACACTGACATCTCTTCTGCAATTACCGTGGATTATTGTATTGTCAGAACGCAGCATGCGTTTTGCACGGTGGGTTATCGTATTGTCTGAACGCAGCGCCTTTTCTGCAGGCTGACTTGTTAACCATGCAGTGTGGTTTATTTTTCTCAAAGAAGCCACCTTGAGAACCCATGGTTTGTTGTTGGGTTATTCAGGGAGGTTAAGAAGCCACACTGCATCATTAATGAGCAACCCTTTGCAATTTGGTCTGTTGAACCTGCATATAGGCAACAAAAGCATTAGTTCAAGACATCTGACAGGTGTTACGCTGAAAAATAGGTGGTCTTCAACAAACTCACTACCTTAACTCCATTTTAGAGAAACAAGCTGTATATAGATGGTTTAAATCAGGACAACTGATTTTTTTTAAGAATCAGTTTTAATAATGCAAGTTGTAATTCATAATGCAGATAAGTAAACATGGGCTCGGATCCAAGGATTCCACTGTGCCAGTGGAATTACCTTCTGATTGCACTGCAGGATATTTGGAGCCAAGCCATGGCCTTCAATGTATTGCCTCTTTGTTTTTTCAGCCTGAAGGGTTAAGCAGGATTCGGGCAATGGATATCAAACTAACTTTTTATTCCTTAGAAAGATACTCTATTTAAAGCTCAAAGATTACATGAGCTCTCCTCCAGCAAGCCGCCGCATCATTATTATTATTGATTATGATGATGATGATGATGTTCCTGGCTGCCACTGCAAATTCTCCCTTATTTGGTTTGAAGCTGCTTCAAGTTCACAAAGGCAGAATCTCCCACAGTGCAACACTTTCTCCCACCTTCGCTTTGGCTTGCTCTTTGCCGACTGCTCTTATAAGGCAGATTTAAGGTTCTTTGTTTCAACTGCTAAGATGATCCCTTCCTGACTGACCTCTGGCCAATTCCAAACTTGAGGATGGCTGAGGTTTGTCAATGTTCTGCTACTCTTTTGAGGTGCTCTGAGCATCTCAGAAGTAGGGATGTATGAGATACCATTTTAGTTCATTATCGATCAGGATTTACCCAGTTTGTAGCTTACAGAGGAGACTTGGACGTAATCCACAGTCGAATTCCATATATTTCCTTTCTCAAAATGTAATTCAGGGACACCCCCCCCCCCAAGAATGCATTCAATAGAATGCATAATTTGAAAAATGTGCATGAAAAAGCAAACTTTTGAAAAATGTGCACAAATACGCTTTAATCAATGGAAGACAAATGCATACATTTCAAAGGTGTGCACAAGCGGTGTGTACATCTGGAAAAATACGCACAAAAATATGCACCCATTTTCATATGAAAAGGAAAAAAAGCTCACAATCTGATACAGACATGAACTTCAAGATGGAATTTGGAGAATGTTTTGCTGATTCGTACATCCTTACTCAGAAGGACAGTTCTCTTCTTGGTCATCAAGCTTGGAGTTGGAAAGACAGCTGGGGCTTGTCACTTGTGCTGCACTTCTGAGCATGTGAGGAACACAGCACAAGTGCAGGGGAAATCCCCCCTTCTACCTCCAAGAATGAAAGGATGGCTGGGGCTAGTCTTTATCAATCTGTGCTCCTGGGATGCTTAGAAACCCAAGATTGATCTCTACTCCCTTCGTTAGCTCCAGTCTTGGAACAGAGAAAAGGAGCAGAAGGTTCTGTCACTGACCTCACAAAGAATTTGAGGCACAGCACCAAGTCAAGGATAGTAGCCAAACATATTTTGTCTACGAGGCCAGCCAAAAATTTTGGAACCATGATCTACGTATGCATTAAATTTCAGCTACTGTACAAATACCATCACAGTTTTAATATTTCTACCTGTGAGTAAAGACATAAATTAAAAGGTGAAACATTATGGACAAACTGAGTAGAATATTAGCACTGCAGGTGCAAGATAAGGCAGTATTCCAATAATACTTAATATAAAGAAGCAGAAGACATAAATATGGAATATCCTTTGCAGGATATTTATTTATTTATTGCATTTATATACCGCCCCATAGCCAAAGCTCTCTGGGTGGTTTATAAAAGTTAAAAACAGTAAACATTAAAAACAAATATACAAAGTTTAAAAACATAAAAAGCATAAAAACAACAACAACCTTATAAAAACAGCTATTCTGGGGTCTGTTAAAAACAAACAAACAGCATATGTTGTTAAATGCTGTTAAATGCCTGGGAGAAGAGAAAGGTCTTAACCTGGTGCCTAAAAGATAACAATGTTGGCGCCAGGTGAGCCTTGTCGGAGAGATCATTCCATAATTGGGGGGCCACCACTGAAAAGGCCCTCTCCCTTGTTGCCATCCTCCAAGCTTCCCTCGGAGTAGGCATGCAGAGGAAGACTTTAGATGTAGAGTGCAGTGATTGGGTAGGTTCATGTCGGGAGAGGCATTCTGTCAGGTATTGTGGTCCCAAACTGTGTAAGGCTTTATAGGTCAAAACCAGCACCTTGAATGGGCTCGGAAATGTATAGGCAGCCAATGCAGGTGGGCCAGAAACGGTCTTATATGTTCAAACCTCCTGGTTCTAGTTATCAATCTGGCCGCTGCATTTTGCACAAGCTGCAGCTTCCAAACTGGCTTCAAAGGCAGCCCCATGTAGAGTGCATTGCAGGAATCTAATTTAGAGGTTACTAGAGCGTGGACAACTGAAGCTAGGCTATCTCTGTCCAGATAGGGGTGTAGCGGGGCCACCAACCGAAGATGGTAGAAGGCACTCCACGCCACCTGAGCCTCAAGGGACAGAGATGGTTCTAGGAGAACCCCTATGTGGGAATCAGTTAATGTGTTGAACTAGAAAAGAAAACAAGAACTGAAGAACTGAAGAAACCAAGGGAAGGAAGGAATTGTGGTCAATTCTTTTACTTTAAGACTTGAAATAAATGTTTATAGGCTGAATATTCATCTGACAAAACTGGACTTGGCCCTAAGGCCAAATGATTTAAGTAATAGCTAATAAGATAGGAAGAGGACTTAATATAGTCTTTGCATGGGCATGCTTTTGCTTTGCCTGTCAACGGGTATAAATCAAGTTTCATGCCCTCATTAGCACTTCACTTAACCTGGCTATAGTGTTGGCTAAGTATTCCCAGTTATCAAAGAACCATCCAATTATTAGAATGTGCATCGAATTCTGTGGCATGAAAAAGAGGTACTAGTTTAAAAATGTTAGCTAATGAAATACATTTCATCACTGTAAAAATCTTGCATCACGATGTACATGCCAAAAATAAAAATTATCTTGGCAATCCAAACTGTCAGCAGTAACTGCAGAACAGTTTTCTAATTTATTTCAGCCAAACTCAACTTTAACTCTAACTGGTGTAGGTACTTGCCTCTCCTGACTTTACTGTTCTTAAAACAAACTCAATCCTTAGCTTGGAGCTTTCAAGTTAAATGGCACTGACAATGGAAACAGCAACCAAGCTTCTAGAAGCTCACAAAAACTCTTTCAGCAAGGCTGAGCAACCTATGGCCGTTTCTACACCTGCCTTTTTTCCAGGGATCATCCTGGGGTCATTCCTGTGCATGAAAATGACACATAGGGGATCCCGGGAGCAGGCAGGGATGATCCCTCCATTTGCCTGGGATAATCCTAAAGTGTAGAAAGGGCCTATGTCACATTTTAAGGTATTATTTGGATTTATATACTGTCGTTCAAATACATTATCAGGGTGACTTACAATACAATATTTTAAATAGAGTAAAATATTTTAAATCCTACAAAGTAATTAATATAGTAAAATAAGCAATACTATAAAAGCTGCATTCAAATAAAAATGGTCAACAAAACCTAAAAAGCCTGGGAATAGGAAAAGTTCTTTGCTTGGTGCCAAAACGCCATCAGTCAAGCTTCTCTGGGGCGGGCACATATGGAGAAGACAATCCTTCAGGTTCTTTGGTCCCAAGCCATGAAAGACATTAAAAAGGCCAACACTATTATATTGAATTGGGATTGGAAATGTAATGCAGTTGGCAAAGCACAAGTATGATGTGCTTATGGTTCCAAACTGAAATTTCCAGACCAGCCCCACAACACATTACTGGCATCTAACATGGAGGTTACGAGGGCACAAATCAAGATCACAAGCTGCATATGAGCCAACAGTGTGATGTGGCCGGGGGCGGGGGGGGGGGAAGCAAATGTTATTTGGGGTTGCATTAACAAAAGTACAGTTGCCAAATCACATGAAGTACTGGTTCCCCTCTATTCAGCATTGGTTAGGTCTCATCTTGAGTACTGTGTCCAGTTTTGGGAACCACACTTCAAGGATTCAGACAAGCTGAAGGGGGTTCAGAGGAGGGCAATGAAGATGGTCAGGTGTCCGGAAACAAAGCCCTATGAGGAGAGAGTGAAAGAACTGGGGTTGTTCTGCCTTGAGAAAAGAAGACTAAGGGGGGTCATGATAGCACTCCTCAAGTACCTGAAAGGAGGGCCAGGATCTCTTCTCAATCATCCCAGAGTGTAGGACACAAAATAATGGGCTCAAATTACAGGAAGCTAGATTCTGGCTGGACATCAGGACAAAATTCCTGACAGTTAGAGCAGTATGACAATGGAACCAATAACCTAGGGAGGTAGTGGGCTCTTCCACACTAGAGGCATTCAAGATGCAGCTGGACAGCCATCTGTCAGGTATGCTTTAAAGTGGATTCCTGCATTGAGCAGAGGGGTTGGACATGATGGCCCCTTCCAACTCTACTGTTCTATGATTCTAACTAAGCTAGCCTTTCTTTCTAGAGAAGAACACAACTGTCAAAAGGCACTCCATGCCACAGATAAAACATATACTTTCAGTGACAAAGATAGTTCAAGGAGCACCCCCAAACTGTGAACCTGTTCCTTTAAAGATAATGCATCGCAGTCCAAAGCAAGATGGTCCTCGTCCAACCCATTACCATGTTCAAGCACCAGTTTAGCATTTCCTCTGCCTCCCCTGAATTAGCTGAAAAGGAGAAATAGAGCCAAGTGTCATCCACATATTTACCTCATATAGATGTTAAAAAGTATAAGGGGACAAGTATACCAAGACTCCACAGCATAAATGCTGTGAAGCAACGACCCCCAGCACCACCTTCTGGAATTGGCCATTCAAGTAGGAAAAGAAGCATCGTAAGACAGTAACTCCAAATCTATCTAGAGTAGTACTGTGGTCAATACCATATTTTTTCGATTCTAAGACGCACTTTTTTCCCCATATAAACATCTCTAAAAATGGGGTGCGTCTTAGAATCGCGGGTGCGATTATTATTCTTAGAATCAAAGCTTTTTTTCTGTTGGTGGTACTGAAATTAGTGTGCGTCTTACAATAGATGGCGTCTTACAATAGAAGAAATACGGTAGTATCCAAAGTCACTGAGTGATCCAGAAATATCAAGAGGGTCACACTACCTCTCTTTTACCTCCAGCATAGGTCATCCAGTAGTCTGAGCAAGACAATTTTTGTACTAAAACCTAAGTACAAATGACATTGAAACTCAATTGAAATTGTTCCAGAAAAAATCAATTTCAGCCAAGAGTGCTTGAAATTACACAGCCAACATATGGTCAAGAATCTTGCCCTGGAAGGGGATGTTAGCAACAGTCCAAGAGTTATTTAAATCTTCCAAGTCCAAGGTAGGCTTCTTCAGGAACAGTTGTACCATAGTTTCCTTTGATGCAGGCATTTGCCACCTACTTGACCCTGCCAGTCAGACTCTTCCTATTCAATGAAATGGGCCAAGAAGGGAAACGGTCGAGCATACATGTTTTTAGGCTGCAGTTATTCAAATACCTTGTCAACATCCTCAGATCTTATTAACTGAAAATCATCCATCAATCTAGGATCAGACTTCCACTGACTACCTGTCATAGCACAGTATATATAAGCTAAGTCATTTTATCTGCAAAGTGCCTTGTATAGCAAGCCTTCAAAGATACCTTCTAGATAGGCCAGACTGCAACAGACCCCAGACCACCTGAAGAAGCTCCAGCAGATGGCACTGCAGAGATGCAATGTTGGCAGAGAAGAATCACTTCTTGGCTGCCAGCACTGCCACAGAGAAGACTCAATAACGAGCTCTTAGGAGTGTTTAGTCAGGCCTACAGTGAGTTTTCTGTCACTTGCATTCTAGGCTTCTTCCTTCCTGCTTCATTATCTTAGCTCTCCAGTATACCAAGGAGCTTACCAAACTCTGCAGGAAGTGAGAGGGTGTTTGCAAGTAATCATGTCAATTGCTCAAGTCATGGCTGTATTCCATAAAGCAGCCTTCCCCAACCTCATGCCCTCCAGATGTGTTGGACTACAACTCCCATCATCCCTGGCCATTGGCCATTCTGGCTAGGAATGGTAGGAATTGCAGGACATCAATGGGTGGGAGTTGTAAGACATTATCAGAAGCACCTGTCATGCCAACTGGTACTATAAACTTGCAAAGGAAATGCCGTACACAAACGTACATTAGGATCTTCAGTAGGAGAGGATTCTTCTAGCTGCCAGATGTACTATTGTGGTTATTCATATCCTGCAGAGCAATTCACTCCTCATTCCCAACATTGTTAAAAACAACATACCTGAGCAACACCAAAGAATATCAGTTTGAGCCAGAAAGAGTAGTAAACTTAGTAACTCTTGGGTATGTCACCTATGGAAGTAGTAATGATGACACAGCATGCTTGTTTTGGATCAGCCATGCGTCTTCACTTAAGATGCTCTTGAAAACTGGCAGCAGCATTTTTTAGATAGCTCTCAGCATATTCATGCCTCATTTGAAACGTTTCAGATTGAGTGGTTTTCTCCGTGTTGCACAATGGTTATGCACCCCACAAAAAGGATCCAGATGGCATTCATACATCTGGTGTGTCAGTTGCAGCAAAATGAAATTGCACAACTGAACTACTGGTAAACAAACAAACACAAAACACCCTTCCAAAAACAACTATTTGGACCTCTAGGTATTATTGGATTGTTGTTCTAGATCAGCCTCCCCAAACCCTCCACATATTTTGAACTTCAACCTCATCAGCCCCAGTCAGTGCAGCCAATGGAAGGAACGCTGGCAGCTGTAGTCCTAAACAACTGGAGAGCACTAGGTTGGAGAAGACTGCTCTAGACTGTCAGAGCCACTCCGCCTTCTTCTCCATGCCATTTGTCATGGTCAGGCCTGTTCCCCTTAGTGTGGGGGAAGGAGTTTCAGGCTATCAACCAGAATCAGATTCTGAAGCCAAGGAAACAGGACTAAAAACATACCAGCTTACACAAGAAGCGGGGGAGGTGATTCACCTGCCAGGGAGGAATCTTCACCGGACCTTATCAGTGAAAATGTTAATAATTCAGAATCTGTGAGAACTCAGCAATCTTCAGAGGGGGGACGGACTTCAGAGTTGGCCAATCCCTGAGTCTTCAGCAGGTTCAAACAGGTGGAGCTAAAAGTAGGCAAGAGGCGATCAGCTCAGCTAGCTCACCAAAGGCTTCTTTAGAGGAATCCTCCCTGAACGTAAAGGTACTCAGGGAAAAGACTTTTCCTTTTGGTGAAAGGGCAGTCGTCTTGCTTAGTTAGCCAAGCTTACCCTAGAGGAAAGTTCCTTGTCTTTAAGCTCTCTTCAGGTGTGAAGCGATGTTTATTTCCTGCATAAAGCTTTGTGGATTAGTTGGCAGACCTCTTTATTGTATTACACTGCAGTGGGAGGGCTTGGAAACATGACAGCAATTTTGATAGATGAATTCTCATTTTATTTCTTTAACACAAATTAAAGGATGTGTACTTCAAAAGTAATCCTCAAGCAGGGAGCACCCATGCCAGTCCTTTATTTTAAAAGGGGCAAGGCCCCACAAGACTCAGATGATTTTACTGATGTTATTAAAACCGAACTATCTTGGACTTCTGATGGATTGTATTCCTCTATGACAGGAGTAGCCAGATCTCCAGAAGTTTCAAACTTCCAACTCCCAGAAGTCCCTGCCAGCAGGTCCAATGGTCAGTAATGCTGAGAGTTGGAAGTTCAAAACACCTGGAGATCTACCTTCTGCCCATTCATTCATGCTCTACAATACAGGACACAGTGAGTAGAGAACCAGTGTGAGAAGGACAGTCCATATGGATGTAGTTGCATAGTAATGGCAAAATATATACCCTCCCAAAAAGTATCTACATTTTACCACTATCAATTTTATTTATTTATTTAATAACATTTATTTCCCACATATTCTCCGAAGAATTCTGGAAGCTCACAAAAAATATTCAACTCTTAAAAACATTCTTCCATCACATACAAACAGCAGTAAAACACACAACTCACAGCCTCTCATTCAGCATGCAAGAATTAGTTTTGAGCATCAGTAAAGCCACACATCTTAATCAAAACCTCAATGTGCTCGTTTGCCATAAAGAAAGTCCTTAAACACTTGAATAAAATGAAATTGAGCAAAAGGCTTACAATGGGCAGATTAACTTCCCGAGCGGGTATCAAGGGCATTAATGAACAGCTTACATAATTGAGGTTTCTGCTTTAGCCAACCATATTAAAATTCCCAAAGTGACACTTACTCGCAAATGAGTAAATACTATCTTCACTTTTGTTGGAAATGAATGAGGGGCAGCCTTGTGATACGCACAAGTGAAGGTGTTGATGACAAATATGGCTAAACAAGTAACACATTTTTTTTAAAAAAAATACCTAAAATAGAAATGAGAGAGAATGTGGTACTGATCTATAAGAGACTGATAGATTTTTAAAATTGACCAAAATTTCCAAGAACTGTTCTCAACAGTTCTACAGGACCTATTAGGTTGTTGTTTTTAATACCCATATTTGATATTAATATGCTAATATCAAACCTTAGCATATGTGAACAAGAATGGCAACCTGAATTGCAGAACTAACATGCCCACAGTGGTAGCTCAGTGTTGTTTCATAGTTTGCTGTTGATCTAGTATGAATCCCTGAGTTATAGGATGAAGCAAACAGTTAGTGCTCACTGATGTCTTAATCCAGTTCAGCTTTATTATCTATGAAATAAAGTTCCATTTGACTCTCTCTGCCTTCGCTTTTGACATAACCTTTGCACCGAGTGCAGTTAACAGACCTCATATACTGCATAGCTTAATAAAGCCACCAGTGACAAAAACATAAATTCCAAATCATCTTTACTAGGGAGGCAGTTTTATTGCTCAATCTTTTAAGTTCCCTATTGCACATGCAAAGAGAAAGCGATTAAATACAGGACTCACTCAAGAAATCCAATACTGACGTTCCCAGATATTCCCTCAGAAGCTTTCAGCTTCCCTTAAATTCTTTACTGCGCCAAAATAATAGAATACGGCTGGCGGGCTATATGGCTTTTCAGATATGTATGCATTGTTTTTCTTATAAAACTCAAAAAGAAGTCTGAGTTGAGATGGGAGAATCTGCATTCTCAATCATGGAATATGCAACTGATTTTTCTGTTACAGTATTTTGTATAACACCATGTACATTGATGGTGCTTTTGCTTTATTGTCTTGAAACTATTCCACTGGGGGAGTACTTCTTCCCAACTTCATATTTAGAAGTGAGCATTAGGCCTAATTTGCTACATACACTACCTGAAATAGCACAGCTGTGCCACAGAATCTGCTGCTTCTCTAGTGTTGTCAGCCCTGTGATGCCACAGTACTAAGGAATGTTGTGTGGCCCAGGGCATGGTCTTGAAGGCACATGAGGCAGCCATCTTGCTGCAACCAAGCAGGTCCGGGTCTGGCCAGTGCTTGGAAGGAAGACTACCTGGGAACCACATGTAGTCACCTTGAGTACCATGATGGAAGAAAGGTAGGACATAAATGTATAATAAATCTAGGGTGTAATGCTATACATGTTTAGACAGAAAAAAGCATGACTGGCTGGGGAATGATGGGAGTTGTAGGACTTTTTTCTTTCTAAACATGCATAAGACTTAGCCTATCTAGTACTATCCAGCAAACTGTGGGAAGTCTCACTTGCTTGGTCCAGGAAGGCCAGAGGACTCCCATAGCAATCATTTCCATTTATCTATTCTGAAATGTTCTATGCTGCCATTTAGTTAGAACTCTCAGGGTGCTGTACAAAAAACCTAAAAGCAATAGAACAACATGAAAAGGCAGACTGCAATTTTCAGAAGGCTATGGGAAGCCATGATTTGGCTAAAATGGCATGGGCAGAAGGGGTGTGTGTGTCTTATGGATTTCATTAAGAGACTCTGTAACCACCACCCCTTTATAATTTGTGCAATGGTTACGTAGCTTCTCTCACTGAGCAGTCAAATCTGACGTTGTCAACAACGAAGCCAAAGGTAATACAATTCTGTCTTGCTTTTCTTTTTTAGCAATCAAAACTTCATCTTATTTTATTAAACAAAATAGTTGGCGCCAAGTACTTGGGAGTCAAATAAAGCAGCAAAACTTACTATGGTACATATGGAGATAACTCCACCGTTTCTTGAAATCTATTCAATAAATCTTTTAATTTAAAGAAAGCGTAAATCAAAATGTAATCAATACACCTAAAATGCAACTGCAATGCTGTATTTAAAACATCGAATCCATTCCAATGGACACTATTTACATTGGGGCTGCTGTGACTTCAACAACCAGCTCACATGCCAAACATGTTAATTCTATTTCTTTACAGTCTTTCTCAATCTCATCATATAAAAGTACTACTCACTTTGCCCATTATGTTTCTTTATAGACCCTAGAAGAAAGATAATGCCCATTGCCAGCATGTTTCAAGTAAATATAAAGAGAATAACTATATGTCACTGCATTCTTACATATTCTTAAAGCTGTTCTTGCTTCAAATGAGGTTTCTAATATACATGGAAATCCCATTCTAGTCTGAAAGCTCATTTAAGTTACAAATGGCTCTCTTCTGTATTAACCACTACCAGACATGAATGGAAACAGAGTTGCAAGGGCAATTTAAGCTTCACAAAAAGCCAAAGTATCTGTCGCCATTGGAGAATGCATTAGCTATTGTTAATGTAATTTTCTACATTTCCCCAGACCATATCTCTAAGAAAAACAAGATGCAGATGAAACTTTTTAGATTTGAACCATATATTGAGCAGCCATGATAGAACATTTAATCTTCAGCTTTTTTGGCATGGGGTGGTAGAGCATTAATTCACTAAATATTCTGGTGGGATAGAGAGTGATTCCTATGCTAAAGATCTGAAAGTGGGGGCAGAGAGAGAGGGAGATAAATTGAAAATCACCCTTCTGGCTCATTTCCCACCACTAGTTTTGCTGTGTGTTTTGACTGTATCCTAACTACAGGAAACCTTTTTCTCATAACATGATGGAGAGAGCATTAATTTATTACGGTGGGGGCAGGGGGATGAAAAAAGGAAACTGAAATCTCTGAATATTTTAGATTTGAAGGCCAAGTGCTACAAGTAGATTTATCTATATCCTTCCTGTTACCATTCAAATAACACCACATGACATCCTTAGCCAAGTCCTATGATGCAACTGCATTTCTTCGACTTCTTCATATAGGGATTCACATCAGCCATTCTCAAAACTATACATCTAACAAAGTGAAGAAACAGAATGACAAATCCAGACTAGCACCCAGGAATAATTTACTGCTGGTCAGGCCAAGAAGAGAATGTGCCAGACCATTACATGTCATCAGCTACAGCTCCCATCTAAAACCACTCCAACTTATCATCAATACTCCACCGAACACTTTGGACAGCGATAGTCTCTTGCAGGCTTTGGGTAGCTAACCTGTCTTTGTTTAGAGAAAGCATTGTAATCTAAAAGAGCTATACTCACCAGAAACAATGAGTTACTTAACAGATACAAATCCAGACACCAACTTTTTCTCCATATCCACTATTATATCATGCACAATGTTAGGGGTCATTCAACCTGTCCATCTTTCAATGTGATATATTACCCTTTTGCTGTCTACACAGGACAAACAGTGTAGATTGTTTGGAAAAAAAAAACTGGACCAAATCTGATATTAAAAAATGGCAGCATACGGACAACAAAGGGAGAACATTTTCAATTTTTATTTTGTTTTATTGTCAATGTTTTTAGGACGGCTTTTAGGGCAAAGACCTTTCAAGATACCTTGCATAAAAGAATAAAGTATAATTCCAAGAAAATTCAGTCAAAAGAAAACAGCGCTTAGCACAATTAAAAAGCCAGCACCATACTTGAATAAAAATTAAACAGCTAACAAAAATTTCAGACTCCCACGATCCTACTGATCTGAAAGACGGCATTCTTCAGCAAAACAACTTCAAAGGGAGAAATTGTTGAAGTTGGACTAGAATTTATTTGCAGATTTGGCTATTTGTTTAGAACTCCGTAGGAACTCAGTTTTTTTGTCTCAATTATTTCAAGCCTCATGAATTAGCATGGCAAAGCTAAGAAGATTGTGTTATCATGAATTACTGCTGATGGGTCTGCTGTGTTCATCTTGTAAACATTTTAGCTCTGCACAAAAGTATCACAAGAGTTATGTTTTAACATTTCATGGCCTCTTGGCTCATCTTTTACAATTATTTCTCTATAACTGCCCATATACAGCTGCCTCCCTCTATGTATATACAACATCACACACATATATTGAGGAAAATACTTCAGGTATCTGAGGTAGTGGGCCCTAGTACACAAACATTTGTGCCACAATAAATCTACTAACCCTTGTGAGATGGCCCTTCCAATGGGGCAGGGGAGGAGGGAGAATTCTTCAGATCCCCACTATTTATTTATTTATTTATTTATTTATTTATTTATATAAATAAATATAAATTTATATTTCTTATTTCAGAGGACAAGAGTGCTTGAATGTTTCTTTTCATGGGCTGGACCCATGGTCCCTTTAAGAGAACATCTTTGCTTCATCCCGGGGAGAGGGAAAGGGGTTTCTTTGTGTCCGAAAAGGGAGTAGCAAGTAAAATGCCAAGGCCACGCTGTGCAAGAAGCACCTGGCATCTGATAGCGCCTCCCCGGGCTGGTACCAGGGGAGAAGTAACAAGTTGCAGCTGTGCAATGTCTGGGAGCTTTCCCCCCTCCCTTCGGGTGAGGTGTGGGTTGGTCAGGGTGGGTCTGGTGACAAAGGGGTCCCAGAAAGATAAAAAGCTTGGGCACCCAAGGGTCCAGCCTCTTTTCCTACGGGTGTTAGGAGCCCAGTGAGTGCGTGGTGAGTAAGAGCATCCAGGCCAGGCCGGCTGGATGGCGGAAGCCCCACGTGGCCGCTGAGGGAAAGAGTTAGTTTGAGTGGCGTGAAGCCGAGTTGAAGTGAGCAACAAGAGGTTGAATAGGTTTGGGTACAAGTGGGCAAGGGACTTTGCCGGAGTTGTGGGTGGTTAGTGGGGAGTGAGTGCGAATCCAATTGGTCTGAGTGTGTAAAAGGGGGAGGGGGAGGTATTAGTCCCTGCTGTCCGAAGTGTGTCATTCCTTTGTCTGTGTTTTCCCCCCAAACGTCTTACGTGTTTACATTAATGTGTGGACCCTTAAGAAAGTGTGTTTGTGTGAAGAATAAAAGTGTTTTGGTCCCTATCTCCTGTGTGGTGTTGTTCCTTGAGAACCTAGACTTCTAAAGGATTAAAAAGCGGCAGTGAAGGGGCATGTGTCTGGGCTGGCCGAGACAGACCCCCCTTCTCCAGCTGGGGAATCGCTGAGTGAAGCTGAGCTGTTCCCTCACATTCCTGACCCCTTTCTTGGGGAGTTGAGAAAAGCCCTGCTCATCACTGGACATTCCCACTCCCTCAAAGACCTAAAGTAAGAAATTCCAGTTTGTCCTATGTCACTTTCAAGGACAAAGCAGACATTATTTTTAAATATGTGTCTAACAACTACATCTTTTTTTCATTTTTATTCTAGAATAAATACAAGGTTTCTGATCTGCACTGGTACCCTAGTATGGGAAGGGATAGCAGGAGGAGCCCCCTGGGTCTACTCTAGAGTAAAAATAAAAAAGACATAGGCCGTTGCTAGACGAGGGTTTAGCCCGGGCTCACCCCTGTGCGTGCAGATGATGCACAGGGGATCCCGGGGTCAGGCCGGGCTAAACCCTCCCTTGACCCGGGATAACCGGATCCACTTGTGGCCCGGTTTTTCCGCAGCCCCGGGCTGAGCCTAGGAAAGTCTAGCTGGTTCCGCAGCTTTTCCTGGCTACGCGGCTTACTCACGAGTAGCTGGGAGAAGCCGCGCACTGGGCACAGCGCTCCACAGAAGCGCTGTGCCCATCGGGCCGGGGGCAAGGGAATCGCAGGGAGGGAGATGGGGGCCATGGGGGGAAGAGTGGACCTGGCAGGAGAGATGGGGGGGAGAGTGGAGCCAGGGTGGGGAGATCGCGGCCGGGATGGTGGTGGTGGAGTGGGCATCAGACATGGCGAGCAGATGGGCGAGCGAGCAAGCGGGGGGTATCAGACATTGTGCGGGGGGAATCGGGGGCAGGGGGAGCGGGGAACCCTTTATTTTTTTAAAAAAACAACTTACCTTTTTGTTGGTGCGCTCCTGCGCACATGGCCTTTAACTTTTTTTAAAAAATGGAGGACACGACGGAGCTTTCCTTTCCCCGTCGCGTCTGACGTGTGGAAAGGAGCGACAGCCCGTGCTACTTCTAGCGCGGGCTGGCTGCTCTTCCCACTCGGATTTTGAGATAGGTCTAGCAAGGCCCATTGTTGCTAAACACATATTTAAAGTAGCATCTGTTTTGGCCCTCAGACTTTTGCTTCATTATAAGGAATGTCATCCCCTGCCCCTCAATTCTCCCCAACAGCAGAGCACATTTACTTTTTCTGGTCCTGAACTGCCACTGTGGCTAAGTTCAGAGAACACATTAGTCAACACAGTGTGAAAACTCCACTCAATGGTTGAATTTTTAGGTATTCCCTACACAACATACTGCATTTAGGTTACATGTAAGAACCCCAATTTAACTACTACTCATTTTAACAAGGCAAAGTGCATACTTTTTTTAAAAAAATAAGTTTAAATTACTACTTTATTCTGTTTTATACTTAAAATCTGTTGGATGATTAAAAGGCATATAGGAGAGATGCAGCCATAAAAAGGGCAGCAAAAGAGAGAGGCTCCACATGGAGTAATAATTAGAGTTTAAATATTCCCTTTAGCAAGATTACCAGCACTTTTCTTTCTCACAGCATAGCCAAGCTAGCCCACAAATGCAGCCACCCCATCATTAATTACATTCTATATGACTGTACACCTTCCTCACAAAATCACAGCCCCAGAGCTTTCGACAGCAAATGAACAGCTTAATTCCCATGTCTACCATTTTGAAAATCTACTGGAGGAGAGGAAGGGCAATTTCCAAATAATCAGTAAGTGCTTTCCAACATTATTCAACAACAAAATAGAGTGAGGCTAAAGGCAGAGCCTTCAGTCATTTCTATTCCGTAATTAATGCCATGAAGCAACAGCAGGATACATAGCAATAAGCTCACAAGAAACATCTTCTGCTTCTTATGAAAGTAATAAATCCTTTCTTATGGCAAAGACGAATGATCAAACCCTAAACACTCCTTGAGAAGCGAAAGCAATTTAATTCCTATTCTTAGCTAGGAATTTTTAACTTAGGAGCGCTTTCTACACTATGAAGAAACTAAGAATCATGATTAGCCCTGTCCTGGCTCTCCAATGCAAGTTTCCACTGTGTAAACACAAGGAAGTCAAAGCAGTTACACTTGAACCAGGTCAATGCCTTCCACTAAACAAGGCTATTTCACCAGCTGCAACGTCTCCTGATCAGAGATAGCCTAACTTGGTCACAGTACAACACTCATTATAATTTGGACATGTACCTGCTTCTACTAAAATGTTAGGCATAGTCTTCAGACTGAACTATGATATTAAAAGTGATGTGTCCATGCATTATGAAAATCCAGAAATTGAGACAACTTAACCAATTCACCAGTTAATCAACATTACTGTGAGTGTTGCAAGAAACCACGTGTCGCCTCCTAATCATCATAGCCAAGCAGGCCCTCAATCCTTCCCTTTCTCAAGGGCATGCTACTTTTCTGACAGAAAACCTTTAAGCAAATTATTGTATATCGAAGTTGATGGAGCTCCTTCAATATAATTCCAGTGATGAGAAATAAGGTTCTGAGGGCTTGCCTATAAACATACTGGCTTGGATCAATCAGAGCAGAAAGCACCTTGCCATATGCAAGGAAATGGCCTTGGATCCCTGCCAATTCCACCTCACAGCTGCAGCCCCTTCTGTCACATCAAACACTTTCAAAGAGCCACCCACCCTCAGGAGCAACTTTTTGGGGCGGTCACAGGGGACTGCAGTAGGAAGAAGGCAGTAAAGCAGAAAACCACTTTCAATTCTTAGGATCCAAGCAACTATGTTTCATCAGATTATGAATTAAATTTGGAATCTAAATTCACATTTCAGTATCAAATCTGTTCTGTAAACACTGATTACCAATAAACTAGTGTAAAACACCAACTACTCTTTATGTAACTTGCCTTTTGTGCAACAGTAACTCCAGCATTTGTGTTTGGATTTACCACAGGATTTAGCTACCATAATGCATATTTCAAAGAATCATAGAATCATAGAACAGTTGAGTTGGAAGGGGCCTATAAGGCCATTGGATCCAACCCCCTGCTCAATGCAGGAATCCACTTTAAAGCATACCTGACAGATGGTTGTCTAGGTTTACTTTAAGGTGGCCAGTTAGCCAAATCCTAAAAATTGCAATTTCTACAATAAGGAATAACTGTGGGTTCCTCCAGATGAGGCTTTTATTATGTGATCAATCACACGGTGATTACACAAGAAACACAAATTTTACATTTGTGTGTGTGTGTGTGATGATGTTGCCTTCAATTTGCAACCCTCCTGTGTTTTCCCACTACCATTTTTCATACTACATAAAATCCATTAAGGAAGAAGAGATGGAATAGCTGCACAGTGCCTTATGATTGCAAACGCTAGGAGCCTTCCATCCTTTATGGTGCTAAATCAGAACATGCATGGATCAAACCACCACGAGTCAATCCTGTCCAGCCTTCTGTTCACACAGTGGCCAACCAACTGCCTGTAGGAAATCCACAAGTAGGACATGAGTGCAGAACCATCCTCTTGCTCATGTTCCTGTATAAAGCAACTGGCATATAGAGACATACTGGAGGGAGCATATCTGATACTGGAAGTAGCATATTGCAGACAACCTGAGGTTATCTCTCTCACTTCATCAGGTTTATGCATTAAAATGTGATTAAACAATTGCTCCAATTGGTATAAAAAGGTTGTCCTTGCAATCTTTTTACTTTAGAAGACATCACCCATTTTATTTTAGTCTACCCAGACATTAGGAAAATTTATATCCTTCCTTTGCTAGTTCGGATAAAGGGAAGATGATCCCTCGAAAAACTGTGGTTTTTTATTGAATGATTTTAACAAATATGTAACTTTTAGAACTGCTAAATTTCTTGTGCTGGCCCTGCTCTTGCGCACAAAGGACAATGGAATGAATGAATAAACGTAACACATCTATGTGAAGCTGTATGGTGGCTGGTTGCGAAGTACAATAAACTTGACTTGGTTTAACTCGTACTGATTTTACCAGATAATACCAGAACAGGCAAGACTATCCTTCGCATCTATCCCTTCCCTATACAGATGTTGTTACACTATCATGTTGTGCAAAAGAGAGGCACGTACTACAGAAAAACTATGCTACATTCCAGAGTAGATGGCTGCAGAAGTTGGCCCAGCATGAGAACATGGGCAGGTGATGGAACTGGACTACCATTTATTTGCCATCTGTCTCTGTTTTTCTGGCATACAGACACATCAATAAAGAGCAACCAGGCTTGGGTTTTTTGTGCATGGTAAATTTCTTTAGACTGTAAAGAATAAAACCTCATTCTAGACTTGTAAAATAATCGCATCAAGGTGCTAATTGCTAACTTCTTATATTGTAATAGCTTAACATTTGAAATACATTAATACACTAATTTTTGTATCCCTTTTCAAGCATTACAAAATCTCCAGATACTAATCCAAAACAAGCCAATCATTGGCAGGCTTGTACAGCAAAGAGCAGAGTCTCCTTAACAACTACTGAAGGACCACGACATTCAAAGCAATTAAATCTAAGGACACTGAGAATACAAAAAATAAAAATAAAACCCAAAATCATCAGATTAACAGATAACTTTTGTTTCTCAGTTGCAGAAATCCAAAATTCAGCCAATAAGTAAACATGTATTGGCTGAATTTGGTATTTTTGCAACTAGGGGGTGACGACATGAGAACGGAATGAGAAATGTGTTGGAGTATTATCCAGATTTTCACAAAATCGGCTTTGGTCCATCAGCTGTACACGAAGCAAGCGGCCTGGAGTCATTCAGACAGCAAACTGTCTGTAGATAAAGGGTGGCTGTGGCAACCTCTCTATCTCCCTATTGTCTATTGTCTCGGAAGCAGTGCGTCCTGTTTAACTTCCAGCTTAAACCCGGGAACAAACATGATGAGGAAGCTAGCTTTGTACACAAAGGTGATAAGGAAAGTTGATTTCCACACACAAACAGGACAATGGAAGTTGACTCACCCAAAGGGAGGGGGGAATTGAAGGGGTACGAGAATGGGTATATAAACTCTTTGTATGTTCTTAATAAACATGATTTTACCATCATCACCTCTACCTTTCACGTCGGTGTGCGAGATTCCTACAGTGGTGTAAACAGTACCTAAAACCCTGCTTTTCAAATGCCAAACTGATGTTGAAATTGCCTTATTTTGGGGTAGTGGAGCCCTGCTAGTAGCCGCTCCGAGAGCCTTTTTTGGCTGAGGAGCGGGGTATAAATATGACAAATAAATAAACAGTAGAAGTTTATTTACACATTGATGCTGCTGAGCCAATAAGGAAAGCTTGCTCCCCACGCCTCTTCATGCTCCTCTGTTCAGAGAAGTTTCATGGGGAAATAATCAGATTGTTTTCCCTACATCAGCAGCAGGGCTGCTGCTCTGCCTCTGCTTCCCACCCACAAACTAAGCCTCCTCCTCCTGCCCACACTTTTATGAATGGGAGAAAAAACCTAGTTCCCCCCTGAAACCCCAAAACAGCACACTGGCACTTTTATGAATGAGAAAGGCAGGCTAGTCACTCCGCCTGTGGGAAGGAAGCAATACAGAAAACCCAAAGCCCCCTAACAGCACAGTAGCGCTTTTATGAATGAGGAAGGTAGACTATAGATTCTAACATGCGAAAGCAACTACTGCCCAACACAGACTGCAGGCCGTGTACCCAATTGTGGGGAGAAACAGGTAATGGGGGGACCACATCATTGCCAGGTCACAGCCACATCACAGAGGCATGCCCAGGATTTAATGTGGATGAACACGGCACATTGCATTGGATCCATTTGGGATCCGCTTTAATTAAAACAAATGCACTAAAAGGAGTTTCTGAAAATGTGGCTTTTCCAGAGGAAAGCTGGAAGATGGCTGTGAATTGGCAATAGAGCATGAACCTGGTGTGCTGTCACTTCACAGTAAATTGTCAGTGTAGAATGGCCCTAGGGAAAAAAAGTTAGCCATTGATCTTGGTCTTATTCACCAAAATAAATAAATAAAATAAATCCTTGAAAATTTTCTCATTTGGCTGTTTATTCAGATTTATACACTACTGATACAAAGCATTTGTAGTTTATTCTTGTCAGAACACACTTAAGTATTAAGCTGATTATGTTATAGCTGATGCAACAGCTTCAGTTCAGAATGCAAATTTAGGTTAGCTTAAAGGTTTTATTGAACAGCCAGAACAATGGTTAGTTAAGACTGCTTGTCAGGCCAACACAAAATCAAAAAATCTGAAAGCAGGGAGCTTGGATAAGGGCACAGGTAAAATGACTATCAATGTAATCTATTGAGATATCCACTGTCAGCCATTTGTGGGGCAGTGGATAATGCGCTAGGCTTGGATGTGTGCATAGACCAGGCTTAACCTCCTTACTCAACTAAGCAACTTATTGAGTGACCCTAGACTTGTCCCTCTCCACTTAGCCTAGCCTACTTAAGTAGGTATTTTGTAGGAAGTCAGTAGAATGCTACTCTCAGCTACCTGGAGGAAAGGCAGGATACAAATTAATCCAAAGTGTTTCTCCTACACAAATCCTGGTGAAAGTTCCTTACACAATTTCCTGCACAATTCCTCCTCATTTCAACAGAGTTTGTACCACTGAGGTTCTTGTCATGCTACCTTAAGAGAATATCCTTTCAATATTTTTTAATTATTATGAATATTTAAGACCTGAAAGCTTTTGCAGTCCCATTAACTTGGTACAAGATTGCATATTAATTTATGTTTGAGAATATTGTTAGTGTTATCTATACGGCTGAGACTGCAATTATATTTATGGTGAAAAAATGGATTATATTTCTCAGCATAACTAAAGCTCTGCCTCTTCTTCATCATCATTACACTACTGGGTCTTTCATAATTATGCCACATAGGAGCAATTAGTGGCAAAACCAAACAAAAATGGAAAGGAGCTTCATTTCTTCCTGTTATGGGCTCATGCTAAATTGAAAAGTGCTTCTTCTATAAAGGTTGATGAAATTACATTACATTTTTATTTTGTACAGTGGTTGTAAATGTGGTCATATAATTTGGGTAGAGAAATCCCTTGAGCAGAAGAAACCAAGACAATGCACACATAAGTCCAACGCACACGTAAGTCCAGTAGGTATGGATCAGGTCAGTTTGTATAAGAACTCACAGAGATAAGAGTTCCTATATCATCCCTAGTCAAAGGGAAAGGAAAGGAAAGGAACCTCTCGTGCAACCACTGAGTCATTACTGACTCTTGAAGGGACGCCAGCTTTAACTGACGTTTTCTTGGCAGGCCTTATAGCGGGGTGGTTTGCCGTTGCCTTCCCCGGCCATTATTACCTTTCCCCCAGCTAACTGGGTACTCATTTTACCGACCTTGGGAGGATGAAAGGCTGAGTTGACCCGAGCCGGCTGCCTGAAACCAGCTTCCGCTGGGATTGAACTCAGGCTGTGGTGAGAGTTTCAGCTGCAGAAACTGCTGCTTTACCACTCTGCGCCACACGAGGCTCAGTCAAAGGTAAACAAGGAGCAATTTTATTCAAATTATATAGGTTGCTGGAGGAAGCTGATGAGATCAACACTCACACTTTAAAATAAGCAATTATATTGAAATACCTCATAGGACCAGTGGCTCTAAATTATTTAAAACCTTTTAAAGGTGTTTCAAAACAGTCATTTCAGCCGAAAACTGTGGTGAGACGGGAGATGTAGGGGATCTACATTTAGAGATAGCTCAAAGCACCGATGCAGCCACCAGACAAAATACAATTCAAGGAGTATCTGCTATGCTGGAAGCAATATAGAAGTTCAATTTGCAGGTTCCTGTGCTCAGCATGCATCCCAGAATCCTCTGCAAACCTTGCAGGGGAGGGGGATTGAGTAGATGTCACCATACTTCCTAGGGTGGGTGGGTGGAAAGAATAGTCAGCCCCAACTTATAAAGATCAAATGGGGAGTGGGGAAGAGGATCAAATCTGCTGCCTTGACCTCCTGGGACGAAAAGCAGAATATAAATGTTATAGCTACAGTATACTAATTTCTGGTGATAGTCTCTGGCTCCCACCTACATGGACGTGTTCAGACAATACTTCACTATGAGAGTAACTTTTCCTAATGCCACACAGCTAGTAACTGCTGAAGTAAGCATTTTTCTTAGACTAGAGTTATAACAAAAACACTACCATTTCTATCACCATACCCACACACATACACAAGATTTTCTCTGCTTGCATTAATCACTCTTTTTATCACAATGACTTAGTTTAACAAGAGGTTAAGGTTTGATCCAGCAAGTAAGGCAATTCTTTTAACACACTTTCTTCACCACCCCACTTTTATCCTACCCTTAGGGAATCCTCAGCTTCAGGATATTCTCCTAGATATCTCATTTCGTATCACTCCAAGTTACAATTCCCTTTGAGGTACCTGACATTTATAACTTTATAGTTGACATGGATTAATGTTCTTGCTTGAATCACAGCTTTCCCGATCGATGACTCCTTAATCTTTCCTCATAAATTAATTCCATCAGTCATAGCCACTTCCATTTTTCCTTTTAATGCTCCACACTTCCAGTATTTTTTAGTTACCAAAACCAACTGCAATATTTCTCAAAACAGATCTTTTTATAGCATGCTTCTTTGAAAGCAGGCCTCAATCCATAAAAACTAAAGATCTTTCAGGCCATTTCAATTTCTCGTTCACATCAAAATATGATTCAACAGCCTAGTTCTCAAGGTAGTTAAAAAGTACTTGGAGTAAAATCAACATGGATTCATTAATTACAGTGTGCGTGTGTTTGTGTCTGGAGTGATAGAAATGGTAGTGTTTTTGTTATAACTCTAGTCTAAGAAAAATGATTACTTCAGCAGTTACTAGCTGTGTGGCAATAGGAAAAGTTACTCTCATAGTGAAGTATTGTCTGAACACGTCCATGTGGGTGGGAACCAGAGACTATCCCAATATGTACATGTGAAAGTATCCTTTCCAATAGTATGTAGATTGACCCTTACACTGAAAAACAGTATCAAGAGACTTTGGATTCTTATAAATACATCCAATTCCACTTAAAGTCAATTAACGTTCAACATCATTAATTTAAATGATTTATAAATAGGGTTGCAAAATTCCATTTGATAAACTACTTTCCTCCCCCTCTATACGACCCCTCCCATCTAAAGCACTGCCCCCACTTCCAACTGGATGCCAAAATCTAAATATTACATCGTAAGAAAAAGATTACAAAGCCAATCAATAAATAATACTTAACCTAAACAGCAACAGAATGAAAAGCCTGCGGAAAGAAAAAAATCTTCCAGCAACAGTGGAACTCAAGTAAAGAAGATCATGCAAGTTCTTGGGCAGGAAGTTCCAATATAGGGTTGGCTTCAACACCATGCTAATGAAAGTCTGCTTGTGCAATGGGATTTCCCCATCCTCTCCTCCCACCCCTGCAGCCCCCTCTGCATGCCCCAGTTCTACTCAAGAAGGTGCTCCAACCCTCCAGGAGCAGATGGGAACGGGAGCCGCAGGAGATAGAATGACACCAACAGATAAATTATGGGATATTTCCACATAAAAGAATAAGAACATAGGAAGCGGTCTTATAGTGAGTCAGACCCTTGGTCCATCTAGCCCAGTATTGTCAACACTGACTGGCAGAGGCTCTCCACGGTTTCAGGCAGGATTCTTTCCTCGCCCTGCCTGGGGATACAGCGGATCAAACCTGGGACCTTCTGCATGCAGAGCAGATGCTTTACCACTGAGCTACAAGAACTCCCATACATTGTCAACAACGATACTTCAAAAAGGCTGTATCAGTAGATCTTAAAGGACACACAGATTTACATGGGAGGAGATGTTCCTTCAAGCAGCTTGGGCCCAAGCCATTTAGGACTTTAAAAGGTCAAAACCAGCATCCAGAAACAAATCCATAGCCAATGTAATTAATACAATAAAGGGACCTGACTACCTGGCCACACTCAAATGAAATGAAAACCAAACAAGCTAAAAACTCTTAATGATTTGTAATGGCAAATAATAATTCAAAGAATTATTATTTACAAACCAATACTGCCAGCACAATGCACAAGAGTATTGCAGGTTCAACCCCTAAAGTGGAAAGTCTTTCCTTCTAAACTATGAAGGTGGCATCTTTCATTTAGTTCATGGAATTTTTTAAACCACCATATAAAGGAGGCTGGTATCAGTTTTGCATTCTGACATGGAAGAGCACTTTTTAAGCTGCTTCAGGGGAGGCTTTTTTTTTAAAAAAAAAAAGTTATGCCCAAATGTCCTCTTCGTTATCCCTGAAGTTCATCTGTACTTTTATAGAACAGGGGTATGTCAAGTGCTTGATTTCTCTGGAAAATATTTAAATCTAGGGTTCCGCCACACTTCTGAAGCAAGCCTTACACCTGACTGTTCTGTCTTTCATGTACCACTCAGCTTTCTGTCTGGAGAGCCTTTGTGCAACTGGAAATCTTACCAGCATGTCCTGGTGCCTTCATCTCATTTCTTCCACTGCAGTGCTGAGCGTTAACCTTGACCTGACACAACAGTGGGTTTTTTTCCTTTCCTTTTGGAAAAAGAGTAAATGAGGCACAGCACATGAGGTGTGTTCACTTCTAAGGCATAGGAGGATCACAGTTCTACCACACAAAACTGAGGAGCAATGGCAAAGTGTTCCAGTATTAACCACTGGTCACTCACAGCCTCTCCCTGCCGCATTCTCTTTTCTACTAGTTAACTTCTTCTCAAACTAGGACTCCGTTTATGGTCACATTGCATGGTGTGAGCCCCTTAGGGAAAGGGAGTGTTATTTACTGCATTACCAAATGCCAAGAATAGCAACAAACAGGTCTGAAAGCCACTGTATGCTGTATCAATATTAGTCTAAAAATAGAACAGCATTTTTCACAATACCATTCTTTTTATTAAGCCTGCAGGTTTTATGTGCTACCCTGAAAACATGTCAAGCAACATCGAAGGCTGAAATTTGAAGTGGCAACTTATTTTGATGTAGTTGGATGTTGTACCCATCATGCATTTAAATCATGCCACATGGACTTGCTAATTGTAGTTTGCTGGAAATCTGACACTGCTAATTTCCTGGATTACTAAATTAGCATAACACTTTCTTTTCTTTTTTAGAATACTATCGGTATATCACAGAGTACATTAGAATATGACAAGGCCATTGCAGAAATCACTGCAAATTTAGTATTAGAAGTGTGTCCAGTAACGACATAATTGCAGCTATTACTTTTAGATGTGTCACCGCTCATCCTTTAGTGTGCGGATGAGGGAGAGCTCATAATTATATTGCTTTTAGCAAAAAGGAAGAAATAATTTTCTAAATGAGAGCTTATTTGTATGACTGCCATACAGAGCAACATTTGCCTCATTTCCAATGCCAGAATTTCAAAGCCAAGATGTGTACAACATTTCTTTAAAAATGAACATCTAATAATGCTTCTGTAAGTTCATTGAAAAGTGAATCAGTATGGCATTTAACAGGGATAGGGGGAGGTGTGTGTGTTTTGTCTTGTTTTCCAAAACAGTTTTATCAGCTAGTTTTATATAGACTGATCCAAATATTCTATGCAGACCAAATACATATTTTTAATGAGGAAACATTTACATTTTTTACATCTCTTCACTGCCCCTTTTCGATGCTCTGTCACTGCTATTTTCCCTTTAAAACTTTCATTCCTGGTCACTCAATCAAGGATCATATAGTAACAGGATGAAGTAAAGTCTCTAGGTTGCCAGTCAGATTTGGCAACTTAATATACCAAAAGCAGACTAAGTCGAATACAGGAAGCATTATTCGTACTATGCATGGGGTAAACGCTTGTGGAAGGGATGCCTTTTTGCTTGTTTCTCAAATGTTTCACAAACATTTCCTTTTGCAGAAAGTGTTTGTAAAAAGCACCTGCTTTTTGGTATTTAAAACATAAATCTTTTTAGATACACATGCAAGTTGTTACAACACACAATGGGGTGGAATGTTACTTGTGAATAAACAAATAGAAAATACAACTGCAGTATTCCGAGATTATGGTTGTTGTTTTAAGTTATCCTATGCAGATTGACAGGGATTTTAAAAAATGACACAAAGGCGCAAGGAGGAAAGAATACACCCTAGAAAGTCCCATGGGGGAGGGGGGAGAGGAAGAAGAGAGTACTACCGTATTTCTTCGATTCTAAGACACACCTTTTTTCCCCCATATAAACATCTCTAAAAATGGAGTGTGTCTTAGAATCGTGGGTGTGTCTTAGGTTTTTTCTTTTCTGTTGGTGGTACTGAAACTAGTGTGCGTCTTACAATCGATGGCGTCTTACAATCGAAGAAATACAAGTATTTCAAGTATTACAAAAGTATAACATAGGACATCTATTTATGATATACACTTCTCTGGATACCTTTAGGAGAAAAACAGAATATAATCAAACTATGAAAAGTCCAAGTACAAACACAACTAACAAACAGTTCTAAAAAACAACACAAACAAAACACACCTACCAACACACACACACACACACACACACGAACCCAAAAACCTAAAGAGAACCAAAGCTGAAAGATACCACACATTAAAATCTCACTGCAATATGTGTCTTCAACTTCTAGTGAGACACACATAGTGGGAGCCTGATAGATTTTGATTGTGATAGCACTCCAGTCAGTGCCACCACGTAAAAGGCTCTGTCTCTTATACTTACTTACAAAATGTCTTGAGATGGCATGAGGAGCAAGGCCACTGACACTGATATTAATTGCTGGGCAGGCAAGCCAATAGAGCTGACATGAGATGAAAGTTATATGTTTTGATGAGTGTGCAGTACAAAAGTCTATGCATCACATTTTGGACAGACTGAAGTGCTGGTCTTTGTAAATTGCCAAAGGATGGGAATTCCAAAGTACAAACTCAGTCAATGAACTCAGTGAAATGAATGTGAATGCCATGCTTAAACTCGTTATGTACAAAGTATCATTAAGAATACACTCTTCATAGATTTTCCTAGTCGTAATTACATCTATAGGGATGAGGCAGTCTTAGATATTTTGGACACAGACTAAAATTTAAACGAGCTCTTTAAAATGTGCTTGAAGATAACATGTAATCAATGCCATTGGTGGAACACCAGTGTTGTCTACTGCCACGGACTTTGGGCTACCTCCAACACTACACAAGTAGACTTTTGCTCTCACAACTGGGGTCACCCCTCCTACTCCCTAAAATTGCTCCAGACAGTCTGTTCCCAGTCTGGAACAGATTGGGGGGGGGGGCATGCTGGAGGCTGGGGTGGGGGGATTTGATCCGCCACTGGCATCTGTTCTGCTGGCAGGACACCATTGGACTTGACCCTTTTCTTTTACTCCATAGTCAGCATATTTCCTACTTATTCAGTCTCTTCTTTAAAAAAAACAAAAAAAGGAAAAAAGCTAAAGTAAATACTTAAAGCCACATTACACACCTCATTTGCTGTTTCAGGACAAATGCATGTGTCATCCCGCCCCGCCCCTGCCCCCCATTAGATGATGATACAGAAACAAGACAGACTCAAATTCCAGGTCATTAGCTTGCATACATATTTAATGTATGCAGCTAATATAACATATTGCTGAGAACATATGAAATTCTAAACAAAATTTCCTTCTTACCTCTTTTTTACAATAACAGCTGCAGCTGAGATATAAAAAGGGCACCTTTCAAAGTTTGCATGCACAGAATGACTGCTTGTTTTGGGTATAAATAGCTTGCACTTTGAAGCTACTGTATTAATCGAGTGTAGTGAGTTTCATTATCAGCAAAGGAGACCAATATATATGCCCAAAGAACTAGAAATAACTATGAGAAAAATTCACCTGGGGTTGTTTTTCTTGATTCTCTGAGAGCTATAATTAACTTTGGATGAATTCTATTGCCTAGGGCAAGTAGACTTTCTGCCAGAGCTAGCTTGCCTGCCCCAGCACTCTGCGGCCCAGTTATGATGCATGCAGACTGCAGTCTGTCCTTTTGTAAGACAGAAGGAAAGCTTTGCTCCCAAGGAAACTTCCCAAACCAGTACTGTTCATTGCTGTGTGAGCAATACAAACATCAAAGGATATTTAACAGTAGCGTGCCATTCAATGAAGTTGGGATCAAACTGGAAGGGGACAAAAATAACTAACTACAACAAATGCAACCAGGTATTTCATGAATGTAGAGCGAGAGAGAAAGAGAGAGAGAGAGAATGGTACAGGGTGTTCAAAAAAGCAGTCTAATTGTGAGACTGAGTCAGTCATGTCAGAAAGTTGAGCCCCAAGAGAAAATGGTTAAGAAAAGCATTGCAGACCTTCAGTTAATATTGCAGTGAAAGCAAAGTACAAGGTGGCTGGCAGTGACATGGGATGGCTGAAAGCCATCACAAGTAATGAAGTCACTACATTTCATTTCCATTTTACCTAGGGATTTTGTTATGTGTTTTTTGACCTTTAACGGAGTATTTTGGGAAGCACAAAACTTTAGGCATAGGGCGCTTAAACCTTTTTGCACTTTACTGCTGAAGGTAAACACTGAAACACCAGATTAACAGAATCCCTGAGAGAGGAAAAATAAAATAAAGCCAGTAAATGAAAGTGAGTTGCTATCCCTTTTCAAAAATATAATTTACCACATCGTCAAAATTTCAAGCTGCTAGCTTATGACGCATGGTCATCAATGAGGAAGCAAAAGCTCCTCTTTGCAATTTCAATTTTTTGTTGTTATTGCTGGGTACATGTGCAATAGCAATTTGGGCAGTCACCCAGAAAACCAGCTTCAGAGCTCAATCAATGCAGAAATACCATTCCTGTAATTAGTATTACTCAGAATCAGACATCAGCAAGTCCTATTTGTTAGGCGTAATGTATCTCTTAGCATAGCAGTGCCTATATTCTGACATCCTGGTTATTTAACATTTTAAAAAAGAAATATTCCCAGTCTTTTCTTTCTAAAGACTGAGTTCATCATGCCAATTTATATTAAGAAAAGTCAAACATCCACAACTAACTTAACTCCCAATGATTTTAGCAGCTCTCCTCTATGACTAGGTTTGTTATTTTTTATTGCATTTATATCTTGTCTTTTTTCCTCCTTAAGGAATACAAGGCAACGTACATAATACTCCTCCGCTCCATTTTTATCCACACAACAACTCTGTGGGGTAGGTTGGGCTAAGAGTCTGTGACCAACCCAAAATCATCCAGTGGGTTTCCATGGCCGAGTGGGGACTAGAACCCAAATCTCCTGATTCCCAGTTCAACACTCTTACCACTACACCACACTGGCTTTTTAATCAGGGGCTGGGATGGCCACCTATTAACGATAATGTAGCAGTGTATTTCTGGCATCAGCCTGGGATTGGAATAATAACTTTCGAGATGATTTTCAACTCTGCAATCCTATGGCTGTGTTCGGATGATAGTGGAAGTGAAAGAAGCCATTGTGGCTTGTTCCACCGCTGCCATCCCCTGCATGCAACGACCTGCATAATTGCCCATGACGCAGTGTGGGTTGCCGTGTCATCTGATACCCAGTGCAATGTGTGGTTAAGTAAGAAGCCAGTCCCGCCACACACACCAGGTTTGGATCACACCACAACCCTTGCTACCTCATGGGTAATTATGCAAATTGCAGTCACATGCGTGGTACATGCAGGGAAGAAGCCATGATGGCTTCTTTTGCTCCTGCGAGCATCCGAACATAGTCTATGTGTCCTTCAGCTTCTCATACATCAACATGCCACATATCCAAGTAAAACGAGTAGTCATATGATTTCTTTGAATTCACAGCTACACCTAAAGCATCTAGAGATGGAAAATAGAGATGGGAAGCAGCTCTTCAGCTCTGCTGAAAGACCAGCTCCATTTAGCTCCTCTTCTCCATCAAGCGTTTCTATTAAAGCTTGTGACTTCAAAACCTACCTGAGTTGCTTCTTTTTCCTCTTCCGTTCCAACCCCTTTTTATTTTTGTGATGTGTCTTTTAGATTGGAAGCCTGCCTTGTTTGTCATTGCTCTTATGTAAGGAGACTTTTTGGATGAAGAGGAGGGTAAAAATGCTTAAAATAAACTAACACAGATGTTATACAGAAAACTATGATTTAACACTAGTTTCAGGCAGCCTAAATAAGGCAAGTCCATCCAAAGAAAGGGCCGAAACTAGTGACAGTTTCACTATGGCATTAGGTACAGGCTAGGTACAGGCTAGCTTGTTCTGATTCATGTCAGTATCAAATTGTGAGCTTGTGGGTTTTACATGAAAATTTCTGCATCGATTGTATGAATTTTTGAGATGTACACATTTTTTCCCATTAGCTAAAGGGTGTTTGTGCGCATTTTTCAAATGTATAATTTTTCACGTAATGTATGCATTTTTTAAACACATTGTTTTGTTGAATGAACTGTATCACAAGCTTGAGAATGTATGGGCTTTGGACTGCAGATTTCGTTCAGTCCATGTTGAGTTCTGTGAAGTGCGAACTGGATAAATTCTGGTCAAAATAAGCTGAAACAAATAACTATCTTTAGTCAAGGATATGTCTGCAGATAAATTACCATTAATCTACCTATTACTGACTGGGTTTGGACAATACGATAACCCACAATGGATTAAATAAGCTTATTTAACCCACTGTGGGTTATCATATTGTCTGTTGGGTATTTTTTAATCCATGATGGCTTATTTAGCCAAAACAACCCACTCTTGATAACCCACGGCCTACAGTAGAGGTTATTTAGCCCATCATAGGTTATCGTGTCATATGGTGGTCAGTCGCCATGGATTATTTTGGTCACCTAAAGAGTTATGCGGCAAAAGTGGTTCAGATTGTTGCTGCTCTGTTCCTTGCAGACGCTCTGTGTGCAAAAGAAACAGCTTTCATGGGCTATTTCAGCAGTGTCTATGGGGGGAAATCTGCAATGGGAATGCCTTAAATTTTCTATGCCAGCAATGTCTATGAGGAGAAGTGCGCAATTGCTTTTTAGCACTATAGCGCTTTAGTGGTACTGAGCAGACTTTAAGGCATCTATGCCAGCAATGGTCAAAGGTGGAGATGCACAACTGTGCTTTAGCGAATGAGAGAAAACAATGCTACAGCAGTCCAAAGCGTGATACTGCTAGTGGGGGAAACACAAGGAACGGGGAGGGGACGGGAGGGAAGGCTGCAGGGTTTTGAGGATGTGTTGTGTGCCTTCCTGCATCTTTCAAGGTTTTATCTGCACCACTCCCTTTCTGATGCACTCAGGATTTTTGCTCCTTTGTGTGCAATTGCACAGGGTTCTGATGGTGCCTCCCAACTAGAGGAGGCTGTGTATGAAATTTTGTCCCAATCCTGCAAACTTCCAGTGCTTTAGAGCCACCCTGCCCCTTGTCAGGGTGAAGCTGGAAGCACTGAATTAAGCCCCTGTAGTTTACCCCACAGCTCTCCCCTCGCATTAGGATATCATGGAAAGTTAAAACAGGCTGCTGCGATGTTGTCAATGGGTGAAACAGCGCCACTGCTCGGGTGAGAGAAGTGCAGCAGGACAGGAGGATAACTCAGATTACATACAGTAGTTTAATAAAATACACCCAGTAGATTATTTATCCATTCATGTGGAGGATAACAGGGGCTTATTAAGCCATCATAGTTTAAAACGATGTCTGAACCTCTCAACTTACTACTCAACTGATATCATGCCACTTGTATTCAGAATTTAATTTAGATGCAGCATAAAAATGTTCCCAGAGTAGTGAGAGAGTCCAATTCCAGCTATATTTTATATAAACCTCTTGCTAAAAGAACAAAACAGACAGCACGGCAGGAGATCCTGCAACACTCACACTATTACCAGACAGAGAAAAAATTAAAATGCTCCTTTCTCAGCAGCACTAAACAGTATTGAACTCTCTCCCCTTATCCTTCGAATCCACAGGAGAAGTTTTCACATGGTTCTCAATAAGTATGCGATGCAACACTGCAGCCAAGTCACTCTAGACTGAAGAAGCAGTGTATAGATTGCAAAGGTTAGCAACTTCTACCTGGAAGGCTGCCAGATGATGCTCAGCCTAACTGTCCTTCCCTTCTATAAACATTGAATTTTACTTAAACAAGACATTTACTTGATTAAGGAGGGACCCATTTCCAGGTTCTTTGGTTAACCACTCCATAATATTCAAAATTAGAATAAGAAAAGGCATAAACACAGGTTTTATTACTCATTGCTTTGTAACTGGAGGTGGGGCAGGCGGTGGGCCGGGGGGGGGGGGGAGGAAGTGGAGAAACACCCAAGTAAACAATATTTAGAATGGTCATAAGTGGAAAAGGAAAACTAGTGCGAGTAAAATGTTATTTTCCTCATCCTAAAAGAGTTGGTCTCCTTCAAGAAAAAGGATGCCATTTAAAATTGTTACCATAATTCATAAAGAAACTCCTGACTTCTAAAACTTTGTTATGATGGGTCTACATTTTTGCAATGAAACATCAAATTCCATCCACAACAAAAATCATGATTCATTCAAATACAGGGTGCTCAAAGACAAAGGGGTCCTACCACTGACAGTCAGAAAGCACGGAGCAGCTATTCTGTCTTTGTTTTCTTTAACAGATTTTTCACAGTAAGAAAAAAAGATGGAAGAAGCGGTGTGAAAACACAGGAATGAGTGGACATCATTACTGTTTGCACCTCTCATAAAATTCTGTGTATGAGGCTGGGTGATTGCAGAACAAAAACCTTGTCTGGAAGCACTATAACAAATGGTTCAATTCTTTGGTAGTAATGAGCATCGGTGACTTTCCATGAACTATGGGTGGAAAAAGGAAGTACAATGACATAATAATCACAAAGGTAGCCCTTGTAGTGCTACTCATGTTGACTCAGAAGTAAGCCCCATTGAGTTCAATGGGCCTTGAAGCTTCCATGTACTGAGTCCAGACTGTTAGTCCATTTATTCTAGTAATGTCTACTCTGACTAGCAACAACTCTCCAGAGTCTCATACAGAAGTATTTTCCATCACCCAATCCTTTTAACTGGAGATATCAAGGTTTGAACTTAGGCCATAACAGAACTAAGGAGTTCACTACTCCAAGAAGTAGTGATGGTCGGATGGCTGTAAAAGGGACTGGACAAATTCATGGAGGATAAAGCTATTAATGGCTACTAGTCATAATGTGAATCGCCCAGAAAGCTTCGGCTATGGGGCAGTATACAAATGCAATTAATAATAATAATAATAATAATAATAATAATAATAATAATAATAATAATAATTGTGTTTTAACCTGTTGGGTGTTTTACTGTGGTTTTAATTTTTGTGAACTGCCCAGAGAGCTTCGGCTATTGGGCGGTATAAAAATGTAATAAATAAATAAATAATAAATAAATAATAATAATGACTATATATTATTTCTTCCAGTATTAGAAACAGTGTACCTCTGAAGGGAACACAGGCAGGCAGGTGTTATTGTGCTCATGTCCAGCTGTGGGCTTCCCTGGGCATCTTTGGGAACAGAATGTTAGCATTCCTGACCATTGGCCTTGGTGGCATACATTGATGGGAGTTGAAATCCAAAACATCTGGAGGGCACCAGGTTGGGGAAGGCTGGTCTAGCACAGCTCTGGTCTGATCCATCACAGCTCTTATGTTCTGCATGCAAAACACGTGCTCTATCTAGAGGACTTTGTTTTCAGTGCATTCAGTCCCTTGTTATCACTGACAGCTGTCTATTCCTGTAAAGTAGCGGAATTCCATATAACTATCACAGGCACATATGCATTTGTAGTGAAGATCATTCATTTATTCATTCATTCCATTTCTATACTGCCCAACAGCCATACCTCTCTAGGCAGCTTACAAAAATTACAAAACCAAAACATAATATAAAAAACTTTATCGTCCAAATTTAAAAACCAATTTAAGAAGCTAAAACTCAGTTGCAATAGGATCTGCATGCAAAATGTCCAGGGAACTATACACTGCATCTTCCCACAAAACCACTATTTAAATCGATCCGTAGAGGATGGAAATTTTAAGAGCCTAATACTTCTTCTGCTATGCTTTTCTCTGTATATATATTTTCTTTTGCTATGCTTTTCTCTATATACATATTTTTCCAAGTCCTTTGAATTAAGTAGAACTGCAAGTTGGTTTGACTTGAAAAGATCTTTTCCCCTCTATGACACGTCCTCTCAATTTCTTTTGAAGACTTGACTTTCTAATCAAAGACACATTACTGAAGCCTTATCTCCCAGGTACCATATATAGTCTATGAATTTTATTTCAGTTTTAGCTTGCATGCTGTATTTACAGAACTTTGCTGAGAAAGGCTAAGCTGACAGCCACTTTGTAGGTTACAACATTCAGTTAGTTAATTTGCATTAAAAGAGCTAAATTTTGCTGCAGATCTCACAAATTACATAATATTTGCAAATGCTGGGTAATTGTCAAAAACTAACTGGAGAGGAACAGTATCTAGGCCTATAGCTAAAGATATAACTGATTATTTCAAATCAATGTGCGAAATTCAGGTGTATCTCGATTTTGTATGCATATTATCTCCCAGTTTACCTTGTTCTCTCAGTATTCTCCTTTTAGCCTTCAATTCTTCCCTCTTTTCCTCCACACCAGTTTCTTACCTAGACCTTCCCCCTCTGTTGGTCTGCTGTCTTTCCAAGTCCCCTGTTCCTGTCTTCCAACATACCATTCTTTCCCCCTTCAGCCAGTACTACCTCCAGTAGGATTTTAACAGCTCAGCCAATGGCAGCCAGAGACTTTTATACTCCCTCCTACTTCTCTGTGACATCAAGGCAGCTCACCCAACCACTGCTACAGATTCACCACCACAAAAATCATTTAGTGCATTACAATTCACATAAACTAATAGTGAAATTGTCAGAGTGCTGATCTTTACATAACCAAAATAGCATCATCCAAACATAAAGGAAATGTTAGGCTTGGGGAGCAAACAAGTTTACAGAAGTACAAAAAATCTTTAGGGGAAAAATATGCTCAAGAGGACCAAACATGCTCAATGGCCATAGAACACTGAGTGGTGTGTGTGTGTGTGTGTGTGTAGACCAGAGAATTAGGCGAGGGATGGGGGAATGGAATACTGGAAAAAGCATAGCCAGCTGGCTGGAACCCTGAAGAGGACCACTCCACATTATGATACTTCGGTGCAAATCTATAGTTTATTTTTTTCCAACTGAACGATTGCTCCAAAAGCTCAGTTTTAAAAGGAGTTCAGATAATTAGGAGCTCTAAAATGTCAACTTTACAATTAAACCTTCTGAATAAGCAAGTATTTTTAATCTGAAAGTAGCAGCCATACCCGTCCCTGCCAAACAAAATACTATGGTGGCAACATGCCACTACCAATTCCATTATGTCACAATGGCATGGAAACAAAATCGAAGACAGGAGAATGGAACTTGTTCTTACAAGTGCTGAGGCAGGCAGGTTCCTTGTAATAAGAACGAGAGGATATGACTGGCTTTTTTCCAAACTCTGCAATTTAATATATTCACAAAAGAGATGACAAGTGAATAGCTTATCCAGCCTTTTATTGGGATCTATATTTTTTTACTGGCATTTAACACATCCTGCTTATAAGTGTATGTGAACAAGCTGAGACTTAAGAGTTTTTTCGCATGACCACAAGAAAGTTTGCGTTCCTTTCACTTTTTGCACATAGAAGTGGTCTTATGAAAAGAAATCCAGATAAGACAGTGGCACTGTGAGTTGGTAAATAAAATAATAATAAAAAAACGGCAAAATTGTAAATTACTACAACCTTTGGAGGTGGGATTAAGAACATGCCTATCTTGCAGGACATATTAATCTGGTATCTTACTCCATTGTTTGTGGATGGATAGCACTTTCGCAAGATACATTACTACTAGAAAAAACACCTCATGGAAACTTTACTTCAGAAAATGTCACATGAATTGTCTGTGGAGTTTTGTTTTGCGCACATTTTTAACAGCAGCAAATCTGCACACCAGTTTAACCAGACTTTTGGTTTAGATAACTTGTTAAACAATGTCCTCACCATCAGCTTTGTAAACTTGACAAGTCCGTTTGGCAGTGCACCTCATGTCTAGTTTAGAGTTTAAATAAGGACAAAAACCTACTCAATAGGGGTGGCTTAGTAATGTACTGCGGATTCACTCAGTTACAGCCAGTTCGAGAGCATAAAGCAAATGGAATCTCTAGAAACTGTGTGCTGTTCGGCAAGTGAAACTCAAAAACCAGTGGTGTCTGGCAGCTCTGACGTCATTGGGATGGTGAATACGCTCTGGTTCTCACTCAGAACTCTAAAGGGGCTATCCATGGTGCAAAGATTGATAACAGGGACCAGAAGGTTCAAACATATAAGACTGACTCTAGCCCACTTGCATTGGTTGCCTGTAGGTTTCTGAGCCCAATTGAAGGTGCTGTTTGTAACCTATAAAGCCTTACACAGCTTGGGACCACAATACCTGACGGAACGCCTATCCTGACATGAACCTACCCATACACTACGTTTAACATCTAAGGTCCTTCTCCAGGTGCCTACTTTGAGGGAAGCTCGGAGGATGGCAACAAGGGAGAGGGCCTTTTCTGTGGTGGGCCCCCAATTGCGGAATGATCTCCCTAACGAGGCTCACCTGGTACCAACATTGATATCTTTTCGGCGCCAGGTTAAATTTTTCTCTTTTCCCAGGCATTTAGTAATATGTGATAAGCTTTACTGATCCTAGATTTGTTTTTAAAACTGTTTATAGTTGTTTAAAATGTATATTTCTGTGTATATTGTATGTTTCCGTAATTTTAAATTTTGTATATGGTTTTTAAGTGTTTTAATCTTATGTAAACGGCCCAGACAGCTTCAGCTATGGGGCAATATACAAATGTAAATAATAATAAATAATAACAGCAGTTCCTTAGACTTCTGACTAAAACTGAGAGTGGATTCACTAACCCACTGACATTGGAACCACCAGTTTCCACTGCAAGAAACCCCAAATGCTCTTGTCACAGCCTCGGAGTAGCAACAGCAAAATCACTGGGAAAGAACCTCATGAGCTAAAGCAGCTTTCCCCAACATAGCTGAGGAAAACTGTGCTAGAGGCATATAAATAAGATGCACTAAAGGCATATAAATAAGATGCACTAAAGGCATATAAATAAGATGCCAACTGTACAGGTGTTTGATGTATTTGGCAAATTCTGTCCTAAGCCAGGGGGCTCAGAAATGATTCAATGAGACTGCCTGTAGTGTCCTGAAGATGCAAGCCTTGACAGAATCTATTATAAAACTTTATGAACACACTCAGGAAGAAGAAAAACCGAAGTAGGATGAGAAAATTGTTCTTTCTGTATTTTACACCCAGTGAAGTTTTCACCTGAGAGGAAATAGCCAATTGTATTTTCCAAATTTATGTTATTCAGCTCCTCCAAAATGGGAAAATGTCAAGAAACCCGAGAACCATTAGTAACTACAGAAAGAGCAATTTCCCCTAGAAACTTTTCGTTGTTTCAAGCCCTCAGGAATGGCAAAGCAAAACCCGGTAGCTTCTACTACAGGATCAGAAATCAGCATCTGGACAAGACATTTAAATGGTCAGGAAAGAACTTTTCTGCTCTGCAAGCATCTGTCTGTTCGTTCTCATGCCTGTAATCCCCTCTTCCTATGCGAGTATCCAATAGGTCTTGATTTAAATCTTGATCAGACGGTATGTTGTGATGCTAGATTATCTTGCTAGTTGAAAGCTTTGCAGTTTCAAAGGAGCTGGAAAAATCCCAAATGCCTGGTAGCTTTGAAATTGGAACTCTTTTTAAGCCATTAGCATTGGACGCCACAGAACCTGTGAAATGTAGACGCTCCGACCAAAGGCAGAGCACATATATTGCAATACAAACAGGTTGGAAATATAAAACCTCCTCTGTACTTGGCAAGAACAAGGTGTTCATCATCATCAAGCTTTAATACCTAGAACCAGAATACTTGGAAGAACCACCTCCTAACCAAATCTGTCTAAGCTCTAAAATCAACTTCCGGGGCTCTATTCTCCATTCTGTCTCCACTGGGATATAATGGCCAGATACAAGAGATATGGCCTTACCTGTAGTGGCAGTGAAATTTTGGGATGCTGATGTGTCATTCCCCCCCCCCTTTCCCCCCTGTACTTAAACAGGTTTTGAAAACCCACTTATTTCAGCAAGTTTATGGTCTGCTACTACTTCAAAAGAAAGTTTGGTCTACTACTACTCTTCTGTAGTTTTCAGGATTATGTCTTAATTGCCTGATTTTTAACAGATTATTATTATATTTTGTAAGCTTCTTTGAATATGTATATTTAAAAGTAGGGCATATATTAAACCATATTTTTGTACCAATTGCATTATGCTCAGTTTTGTAATGTCGATGCCGTCGTGTAATTAGTTATGAAGGATGCAAATACAACTGGAGATCTGATTTATTATTAGTCTAAAAATGCTATTTCTGGATTGATGCAGTGAAAGACCAAAAACAGTAAACACTAAGATTTTTTTTAACACACATGAGAATTGTGCATCAAATGCTCTTCCATTTTGCTAATAGCATTTTGTTACAAGACTAAAGGCTTTATCAGTGACAAAAGAGTTTCACGCAAATCTTTTAAAAATAGTACATTTGCACTACAACTAGTTTTGTCCCAATGAACTAAGTTGGTTTGAGATGTTAATACTACCAGATGCTTTAAAGCTGCAATTTCTAAATGGTAAAACAAACAAGAGGAATGAATGGTGATTAAAGGGTATAAGGTACTATGGGCTGGATCTAGCTGTTATTCCACCAGTGAGAGCAAGTGTCCCATTCAAAACATTCCCCTGGCAGAAAGTGTGTGTGTGTGTGTGAGAGAGAGAGAGAGAGAGAGAGACAGAGAGAGAGACAGAGACATGATGATGATAATTCCCCCTCCTTCTGAAGACTCCAGCACTACTTTCTCCACTGTTCCAGAGGGTTCCACAATTTCCTGGAGTAATTTTCAGGGGTAGTGGTTAGGGTACCGGAGGGTGGGGAGAGCAATCAACAAAGATTGCCTATCCCCTTACACCAGCTAAATTTCCCCACTAGGCCAGGACCCTGTCATAGACGGAAGCAGCCATCCAACTGCAGGTGGCTTATGCTAGTATATTATATTTTATTGCCTTGAAATACTGAATTATTCAGTTAGAAACATAAAAATGACTCAATTCTGGATATTTTTACACAGCTGGATTTATTCTAAGAAGCAGAAAACAACTTGAACTGGTCTAAGCTTTCTCTTGTTAAAATGAGTGAGCAATTCTCAGTTACTGGAGGGTTATAAATAAGTGAAAGAATTTGAGTGAAGGTGGAGGAGGATGCACTCTCAATTACCATGCCACTCACTAGGTCGGCATACATATAATCCAGCTCTCTCTTAACCATGGTTAGGAAACTGGCAGCCAGTCTCAGAATGTATGCTGCTTCCCCACCTCATATCAAATTCCACCCTTAATTACGATTAATTATTCCATCAGGCACCTGCACTATTAACCACAGTTAAGCCTAACTTGGTTTAAGAATGTGACTATGGAGTCACATTCTTAAACCAAGAATGTGACTCCATAGTCTGAAGTGAATTTCAGATCCCTAGTCTGAGGAAAACTCTAGCTGGCCCTATCCAAGGGCAGCAGAATGCGAGGGGAGAGAGAAGGAAATTGATCTACTAAGCAGAGGGGCTGGGGGGGAAAGGTATGCTCATTCCTGAGACCAGTTCTATACCAGTCAACAGTATTACTGTATGTTATTACAGCAATTATAGTAAAAAAAGTCAACTCAAATAATATAGGACGTTCATTAAATTGTGGTTACAATACAGCTGTCATATCTATTGGATACTTGGGATAATGTTCTCAAAGCTCTTTGCTAATGATACCTAGTGTTTTGGAAATAGAGTGTGGCTTGCATGTCATATGTTAAATATTGGATTATATAACTCTGAAGTCACTTTGATCACTCAGTGTCAGGTTGTTAAATCCGGCAAAAGTTGCTTAATACACACCTTTTCCCCATTGAAGTGAGAGAAGATTGAAGCACATTTAACGTCAAGGCTATCGTGTCAAAATATTGATTCTACGCCCAACTGCAGTTTTAAAAGAATCCCTTAGAAATACAGATGCGGTGTCTTATTAGTGTAATACCTTTTTTAAGTCAATCAAAAGATCACAAAGAATGAGCAAACTTTCAAGATCTTCATCAGGCAAGATGTTACAAAAAGTAGGTTGGTGGGTTTTGCGGTTTTGTAACATCTTCCCTAATGAAGAGATCTGTAGATCTCAAAAGCTTACAAATTTTAGTGATATTCTGGTTTGCCCAAGAAAAGTCAAAATGGCCTCCTCCTCATTACTACAGAAAAAACTAGAAAACAACTTTAACAAATATTCATTTTCTTCCAGGTCCATACTTCTCATTTCCCTAAGAATATTATCTTCATCCCTGCCTCTCTTCTGGGGATGTTGCTTTTATTACTCTTGTCTATCGTCTGTCAGTACTATTTTAATCTTCCAAATTCATTCACGCATTTGGAGTTTGGCCTGAGGCCATATTTGCACAACAGATGTCTGGCGGGTGCTACAGTACATAACTATGTTGTGTAGGAGGTGAAACTGATTTATCTTCTCCACTCCAGTGGTGTCCTAATTCCCCAGTAGGTAACCAATCATGTAGGCCAGTTTACCTAAACTGGTGTTCTGCACCTGTGTAGGGCTACTTATGGGACTTGGTAGTCCAACTCAGCTGGGAGGGAGCCAACCTGGGGAAGGCTGATGCTGATCCTACCAACATCTCCACTAGCCATGCGGTTGTGGGAAGCATGAAGAACAGAACAAGTATAGGATGAAATCTCAAGTGCAAGCAGATTGCAACGCAACAGCGCATCAGACGCCACTCCTTTGCGGATCTGTCTAAATCTGTCCAGTGTAATCTTCCCTATATGTCCTACAGCCTTTTTGGATTACAGCTCTCAGAATTCATGCCCACTGGATCTGCTGGCTGGGACTGATAGAAGTTGTAGTCCAAACCATCTGGAGGGTACAAGGTTGGGAGAGGATGCCCTACAGGCTATTGGCTATATGCTACCTCCAGTATTAGAGCCTATATACACCAGCTGCTAGGGAATATGGGTGGGAGGGTGCTGTTGCACTCATGTCCTGCTTGTGGCTTTCACTTGGACAGCTGGCTGGCTGCTGCATGAACAGAACGCTAGACTAGACGGGCCCTTGGTCTGATCCAGGATGGCTCTTCTTATGTTCTTACGGTAGACAGATTCACATTACTTTTTTCACACATAATCATGAGGCCATTATTATTTTCATCTCCTCTCTGGCAAGTTCCAGGTGAAGCTAGAAATTGCGAAGATCCAACATGTGACGAAGTCACCATGCAAGTAGCAAAAGAATCAGAGAACAGAGCAAGTGCATCTCACGTCCTTGTTAAAATGAGAGAGCAGTCATAAGAACCCTGCAAAAAGATCTGCAGTTATCCAACCATATTGAATTTAGTATGACTTTGAAAGAAAACCTAACACACCCTGCTTGGTGCTCTTGCAAATGCCTCTTTTAATCCTTACTTAAACACAGCGAAGAATATTTTCAACGGTGCATAAACCAGCTTGACTACATTTCCCCCTCTACCTGAAAAAGGAGCATTACTAAACATAACAAGCAGTGGAAAAAGCTACCTGGTTTGCAGCGGCTGGCAAGGAGAAAACTGCTAATCTGTGTGGTGAGTCACTGCACAAGAACAACTTTTTACATGGAGGGATCCACTTCAAACCACTTCCACATGATGGGTGCAGCCATCATAGTTAGGAATGGTTCGCACAACATTGTAAGTCATGGTTCACATGACACGCTAGGCCATAATGTTTACCTCAAAGTGCTTAATCACCGTGGCTTAGCGTGTCATCTGAACAGGGTCTTTAAGAATACTGAAAAGCTTCCATATTCTGCCTGCTGTCCCATCAGAAATCTCTCCCCACAATAGAGAGTTCCTCAAATGGGAAGGAGGGTCCCCTTTAAGGAGCCATGGATGCAAGAAATTTGCACCTCTTTTTGATGGAAGGCTTATAAATTGAGGGTCCACAAATCCACTTGCCATGGTAGGCATCCCTCCCCCTCTGATGAGTCCCTGTCCTTCTCCCAAACTTGGTGCTGGTGTGGAGGGCAAGGGATGGTCCCTGCAGTTACATAGTACTTCCAAGGAGCTCTGAACTTCAATGTTGTTAGAGACAAAATGTCTCCCTCCCACCAAGTTGAAGGAGGAGCAGGGCTCTGCAACCATAAATTTTGGCTGGCCATCAAGGCTGGCCAAACTTTGGGGACAGAATACTATAATTATGATGGATACCTGAACCATGATCAACATTTTAAAAATGTATTATTTCTGTGTATAAAGCAAACGATTAGAAGTCCTGTTTATACAGCATGTTTGCTGGTAAAATAAAAAGGAATGTCTTTTAGATTTAGTACAAGTCTGTCCTTCCGTAAAAGTCCTTGCAATTCTATAACTTCATATTTACTCACACTAAATCAGGCACAATTAGAGGTTTGAAAATGAATTTGCTAAATTTGTGTCAAAACAGAAAAGTGAGTCACTAGCATTAACTGTGACAGGGGACTTCTCCTCTCTCATCTCACACTATCGCCCCGCTCGGGCTCTCCGCTCCTCCGATGCCATGCTTCTCGCCTGCCCAA
Organism: Elgaria multicarinata webbii; assembly: GCF_023053635.1. Taxonomy (NCBI): domain Eukaryota; kingdom Metazoa; phylum Chordata; class Lepidosauria; order Squamata; family Anguidae; genus Elgaria; species Elgaria multicarinata. The sequence continues at coordinate 30,206,070 of NC_086180.1, read as the reverse complement.
GGACCTCCACTTCCCTTACTCGGCTTCGTCCTTTTTCTTCTGCTGCCCCTTACGCCTGGAACGCTCTTCCAGAACACTTGAGAACTACAAACTCAATCACTGCTTTTAAGACTCAGCTCAAAACTTTTCTTTTCCCTATAGCCTTCAAATATTGAGTTTGTTCTGACTTTACACTGTTGGTTTTGCCCTACCCTGTGCCTGTTTACACTTCCCTGTGCCTGTTTGCATTCTCCTTCCCTCTTTATTGTTTACTACAACTTATTAGATTGTAAGCCTATGCGGCAGGGTCTTGCTATTTACTGTGTTATCTGTACAGCACCATGTACATTGATGGTGCTATATAAATAAATAATAATAATAATAATAATAATAATAATAATAATGTTACCACTAGTTGCTCTTGATTAGGCTTTTATAGTTACAAGTTTTGTATTTCAATCACAGCATCACAAAATAAACACAACTTTCTTTTTTACACATACAGATTTGTATAGCTAATGCACATCAGCACAAGTATCACTATTAAACATGTGGATGTAACCCAAGCACATGCTCTTCCCTTAAATAATCTGCCTTGCAAATTAACAGAATAGACTTAAAGCCATCCCAGAGGGCCTCAATATGGGAGGCAACAATGCAACCACTTGATCTTGATTGCTTTATGATTTATACCCTGCATCTTCAATGCCAATTGGCACTCCCAAAACAGATCTTTAAGGAAGTGAATCTGAATACAAATCCCATGAAAAGAAGTATATCGGAATGAACTAGCTGCCGCCCTCCACAAGAACAGAACAGAAAGGGTACTGATCAACCGGCCACATGTTACAAAGCAATGATGGATGGTTAAACTACTTGAATATATTGGCCCTGTTCAGAAGACACCTTAAACTACGGCTTTAGCCATGGTGTTAAGCCAGAAAGCCAGGCTGGGTTCAGAAGACACCTTAAACCACAGCTTTAACCATGGTGACTAAGGCAAAAGCCTTATTCACAGTGGTTAAAGCCACAGTTTAAGGTGTGTTCTGAACCCAGCGTGGCTTTCCGGCTTAACCGCCGTGGTTAAAGGTGTCTTCTGAATGGGACCACTAATGGAAAATAAAGTAGCAATCTAAATGTATTCCAAGAGATTCTATTATAGGGAGAGGCCTTCTCTTTAGTGGCCCCCCAATTATGGAATGATCTCCCTGATGAGGCCTGCCTGGTGCCAACATTGCTATCTTTTCAGTGACAGGTCAAGACTTTTCTCTTTTTCCAGACATTTAGCAATATGTGATGAGCTTAACAATCCCGGATCTGTTTTTTAGGTTTGGCTGACAGCTTATAGTTGTTTATAGTTTTATGTTTTTGTGTATATTGTATGTTTTTATGGTTTTAAATTTTGTATATCATATTGTTGTAATCTTATGTAAACTGCTTCAGCTATGGGGCAGTATAGACATGTAATAAATAATACTAGTCGTAGTTATAACAGATTTTCTGTTGATAACACATAATACTGTATCTCATGGATAATACGTAATTTCTAGGAATCATGTTAATGAAGGCAAGCTTTCTGAAAAACCTAGAAGCAGGCATATGCAGCCCTAGATTTATCAAGCTCTGCTGATGTACAATGTTATTTACAGGATTTATTTCTATGCAGATTTTTTTTTACTTTCCAAGAAATATTGTCTCCATACCTGAATCAACACAACCAGCATACAGCTGTGCTAAATCAACTGTCACTGAAACGTTTTTCATGGATGATTCATTACCCATTCAGAACTAGGACAAGGCTCAATGAAGAACAGAAGAGAACGGTGGAGGTCACAGCTTTCAACTCTGGATTTTGAAGACTGTTTTTTGTACCATCTGACATGTCAAAGAACTATACGCCTGGTTTGAGCCAAAGAGAAGGCTTCACTTCTAAGCAATACACAGGTTGCTCCCTTCACTGTTTCCCCTGAACAATACAATAAATTCTGCCAAGTGCATTTGTCTCAAACATGCCTAGAGGCTCACAGAAAGAGAGAAATCCTTTACTCCTGGTCTAGAGATGTGGCAAGGAGTGAGACACCAATGTGTTCTAAAGTTCTGTAGTGAGCTGAACATCTGTTGGTGAGTTTTGAGATTCACAGAATTCTGATTGTAAAGAGTACACACTTGTCAACAGAACCTAGTGCAACCCCAATATCACATTTTATTCCATTCTTCAGCCAAAAAGGCTTACAAACAAACAATCCATTAAACAAGACATTCACTGACCTCAGGTTTACAATCTAAGCAAACACAGCACACAGAGAAGACATTTTAATGCCAATACCGGGGTGGGGAGAGGAAACATACAATAGTTTTCATATTGGTTTATTACTTGTTCACAGCAGTGACTAGTCCTGGTTTTTCTCTCCCTTTCCTGCTTCTTTTCTCCTTAGAGGCACTGACTACTAGGAAGCTATTCAACAACCCAGTGTGAAAAAAGGCATGACATTGAGAGTGTTAGAGAAGGCAGAAAGAACAAGATGCCAACCACTACACTAGCTAACTGAACTAATTGGTCTCTCCTATGGGACCGTCCCCACAGGCTTCCTAATGCTGAAGCACTCTGGCGCTACAGCCTAATTAATGCTGGGCCCCCTACGATTACAGAAGAGTACTCTTACTTAACACTGATAAATTATCCCTTAATATATTTTAGCCTCTCTTTAATGCTCAGACTCAATGGAGAGGATGGAGGCCTTCTGACATTTCCCTCATTGTACACATAAGTTAATAGGTTGGGTAGGACTCTTAATACTATTAGTGGGTTTTAATGGTTTTAGTAGATGTGCATGGATTAGTCAGCTATGAATATCTAGAGACTGAAATCCTACTGCATCCAGAAGAAAATGGTAGTGTCACACAAACACACAACCTTAGTTTTCCTTTTAAAAAGACATGAAGTTCCCTAAGGATTAGCAACATTTCCAGCTCAAAGAGTACTCAATTTAAGACGTAAGGCTGCGGTTCTTATGCTCCCCTCGAGGTGTGCTGGATTATAACTCCCAACATCCCCAACTAGTATGGCTGATGGGAGTTGTAGTCCAACACATCTGGAGGGCACTAGGCTGGAAAAGGCAACGCCCCATCAAACACAGTGGTAGGCACTTCTCCATAAACATATCAAGAACTGCACTGGAGGAGGGGGAATCATTTACACAGTTAACAAGATTTCTTTTTTTAAAGAGCCTTGGTTACAAATAGGGTTTGTTTACATATTTCTCTTTCTTTGGAGTTGGGGCGGGCTCTTTTCCTTACCGTTGAAACAAATTGATTTGATCAGCAAAGCCCTTACACAGAACTTCCAGGACTACAAAGCAAGCATGTTAGACTTCAAAGGCTGCTCTCTCTCTCTCCATGTCTAAGCATTAGTTATGCCGTTTCCCCGGTGGAAAAATGTGGTTATTATTAAAATGTGATTACTTCTCCAGCCTACAAGTCTGAAGATATGGATCGACCCTTGGGAAGAGGTGCGGAGAGAAAGGGAGGGCGCGTTTTTCCTCCCACCATCTCAAATGCCGAGGACAACTTTATACTTGGCTATTTGTGGCCGAGGCACTCCCCGCAGGAGGCGACCAGAGTTCAGGAAGACCAAGGAGCAACAAGAAGCCCAAGCCAAGCGCCTCGCCCTGCCCAGTCAGCCCAGGCAAAACGGAGGGCGGGGGGGAGAAGAAGCGTGCGCCGGAAAGTTTCTTTCCTCAGGCCTGAATCCAGAACGGGAAAGAGGAGAGAAGCAAGCTCCGCCGTCACGCCAGGGCAAGCTTCTCTTGCCGGGCTGGCCACTCACCTGCAACCGCTCCGCGTGGAGGAAACAGCCGCCTTTGCTTTTCCCTCCGCCTGCCGGAGCAGGGACGAGAAGCGCCAGGGGCTGAGGAGGAGGCGGCGGCGGCGGCGCTTGCCATTTCCCCCGGCCGCCCCGCAGCAACCGCCTGGCCGCAGGCAGCATCTTCCACGTCCTCCCGCTGCGCGCTTCTGCGAGAGGAAAGGCGTTTAGGCGCGCAAGCCCCGTCCCTCTGGAGCGCGCCCGCGCGGCAACCAAGGCAGCAGCTGCACCGCCCCGGGAAGGCGTCGCTGCTGCCGCTAAGATCTAGAAAGGGCGGGTTTAAAGGGGAAGGCGTTTCTTCTCGGCTTCGGATAGCGCTCTCTCTCCTCCCCCCTCCACCTCATTTGTTTGGCCGACAAAAAAAAAAAAAAAAAAAAGGGAAAAAAAAGCTTCACAGAGAAAAACAAGAGGATGCTGTTTGGAAGCGGAGCTGCAAAGTCCTTCCTCCTCGCGCCTCCTGCTCAGAAGAAACTCTCACGGACTACAGTAACAGGGCTTATTGCAAACGGTGTGATGAGGACCCACGTTTGCAAAATCCGTACGGAGAGCGAGAGAAACTTACAAGACGATAGGTCCCTGCCCCGCGTGCCTACCATCAAAACTTCCCGGAGGATAGGACTACAGCGTCCATAGAAAAGCCCTGTTCAGTAAAAACAACAAAGCGTCATGTAGCACTTTAAAGACTAAGAAATTTGAGACGCTGAGTAATGCCATTTTCTGTAATGCCATTTGAGACTCTGAGTTGTAGGGCTTTTTCCTGTCTAAACATGCACAAGATTGCGACCTTATTCCGGCATAAGCTTTCCTGCACTATAGCCCACTTCATGAGATGTATGGATGGAGTTTTTTGGACACCACTGGGGAACTAAGAGAGGAAGGGGCAGGAGGTGGAGGCGCTGGAACAGTGAAATAGGTACCTCAGTGGTTGTAAGGTATGAGGACTGAGGTATTGTGGTAAGTGCTCCCGAACGCATTTAGAAATGGTCACAAATTTAAATAAGAAAACCAAACAATAATCCATGGATATAGGGCTGTACAAAGAATAAAAGTAAATCTCTCTGCCCCAAGGGGTCCACAGTCTAGATAGAAAATGAATGACACAACAAAGGAACCATACTTTGAATGGTTTTATTTTTTGTGAACCGCCTAGAGAGCTCCAGCTATTGGGCGCTACAGAAATGCAATAAATAAATAATAATAAGGGGAGTAAACAGAAGACTGTCCCCTTATATCAGGAATCCCCAATGTGAGACCTGCAGGGACCTCCAAAGGGGCACATGAAGCTCTCCCCTCTCTGGAACATAGGAAATTGCCCAGTATTGTTGGCACTGACTGGCAACAAAGGCTCTCCAGGGTTTCAGGCAGGATTCTTTCCTTGCCCTATCTGGAGAAGCCAGGGATCAAACCTGGGACCTTCTGCATGCAAAGCAGGTGCTCTATCACACTGAGCAATGTCCTCTTCAAAACAATGTTTAAAGAAAAACCTTGGGATATGTTAAGAAAGTCTTCGCTCTCCATTTCTAGTGTCTAACTTTACTCTTTGGCAGGATCTACACTACTGCTTTATAACAGTATTGAAGTGCACTGACAACTGTTGGGGCCCATGACATATACCATGACTGAGGGGCCATAGGATACTTTGGATTCCCAGCTCCAAGGTCAGAAACAGTGCCCTGACCTCGGAGGGGAAACATAGCTCCAACTTCCTCTCCCCCACCCTTCTGGCGCAGAAAGAACCACGCCAGCTGCAGGGGAGTGGTGAGTAGCCTTGACTCTCTTATAACTACTGCATTGCACATTTACTCAAAATTAAGTTCCATTGCTATGTATGTAAATCTAAGTAAGAGTGTTTGCCTACTACTCAAAAGTAGATTTTGGTATTTAACAATTGGACCCATTTTAAAAGCCTGAAACTTAGTGATAACTAAGATTATGGCCGATATAACCCACCACATAGTAACTTCAATAAAATTCTGAAACGTTTAAGCCCAACTCATGATGTCTGAAGACATTTTTAAATATTTTACTTAGTGTTACTAAATGTAGCTGCATTCTCAAATCGTGCATAAAACACCCCTCTAAATTCTACAACCTGTATAAATTATATAAAGTATTCAAGCAAAGTGCTTTAGAGAGTGAAGTGGCTGCAAATAATTAATTCCTTTCTTTCGAGTATTCTCACCTCTATGAACTCATAAGGTGGCTTTAAGCAAGCCACTTTCTCAGTGCCTTTCCCTACCAATCCTAAATATATGGCATTTCCAGCTGCCAGTTATTTTAACAAGGTATTTATTGTTTTATTTATTTTATCATTTTCTCTTGTGAACCACTCAGAAGACACTCAGAAGACACCTTAAACCATAGCTTTAACCACGGTGGTTAAGCCAGAAAGCCAGGCCGTGTTCAGAAGACACCTTAAACCATGGTGAATAAGGCTTTTTGCTTTAGTCACCATGGTTAAAGCCATGGTTTAAGGTGACTTCTGGATGGGGCCATTATTTTTAAAATGAAAAGCAATACAGGAACTTTTTGAAATACAGTAAGACAATATGGGGATAAAAACACTGAACTACCTTATAGGGCTATTGTAAGAATTACAAGATAATGTACATGAAGTGCTTTAAGCTGTGTAATATAAATGCTGTCTTTTATACCATTTATTCTATTTCTATTAGTGATGGGGAGACCGCAACACTGGAAATTTAATCTGCCATGATTTCAGATTGACCAGGCTCTGCATCCTTTTCGATCTGTTTCACACCTAAGAGGGCTAGTAACTTGCCTTTAAAAACTCTCATGTCCTTGTAATTCCCTAAATTCTCTGCACTCAGAATGTTCTGTATTACACACCCACTCCTTAGTTCATCAGTAACACACCCAGTTTTCTTCTTTAGCTCACCTCAAACTATAAACTATACAAATCCACCTGGACAGTGTCGGACTTGCATATATTTCCCGACTTCAGAATCATTCTAATATAATAAAAAGCATCCTCACATTGTTTTCTCCATCAGCAGAGGCTTTAAACATTAATAGCCCACACACTATTCCTTGACATTTCTCTTCCCAGGGTATACTGAGTCCAGCTTGCAACAATAGACAAGTTGCCACACAATTTAACAACACAAACCAAAACCTGAACTTAGGCAGCTGTTCATTTGCGGGTTTTGGCTTAAATCCCTCTGTCATTACTCCTAGTAGACAGCAAGGACAGAAATAATTGGAGTCTATGTGTTAAAGATGGATTGACATACCACTTCCAAGATAGCTCAGTCAAAATGTGAGGAGTATCCTTTCTTTTCTTTTTTTTACATCTGACACAATAGCCTTTATGGCTTACAGCTACATGAACAGTATTACTGTATTTTTTAACCACAGCTTATTGAAAAGCTACATAACATGTTCACTAATCATTTGCCGCAAGAGAATTAGCAGCCTAACCATGGCTTACCGTGTTGTCTGAACAGGCCCAATAAGGGGGAAATGGAGAGGAACAGAACCATGTATAACCCAACCTTCTTGAAGGAAGTGTACAATATAAATAAAGATATGTCACCTCAGTAGAAAGAAATATTTCCACTGTGCTGTCTTATACTTTGGGGCAGTACAGAGAATAAATTCAATAGCCCGGTTCTGGTTGGATTATTTATAACATTCAATAATATTCTTTAACATGTCTCCATTTCTTCAGTTAAGCTGCTTCGCACAAGGCGCATGGGTACATGTTCTGCCTTCCAAATGCACATGGCAAGAGGGACTCACCAGTTAAAACACAACTGTACACCTCTTTCCTCTACACCCTGATAAAAAAGTGCAATGTGATTGTGACACAGTTCTCCATTATGTCTGATCTGTAGCTCAGTTAAACCAGTTCATTTGGATTTAAACCAACTCCATCTTGTTGATTTCAATGAGATAATGATTCCAAGGACTTTGCTTCATAATACTTGCAAATGTTGATAACATCACTAAACAGTTGTGGGTGAGGCTACTGGGATAATTAATAACTTCACATTACTCTCTCATGTATCTATTTAGTATATAATATTTTATGATCCAGCTAAAAATGGCTTAAAAAGACAAAGAATCTAACTTTATTTTGTCAATGTGCATGTGCCTCTTACATGGTGTTGCACAGCACAAATTCATCACTATAGTCACAGTGACCCAGTCAGAATATAGTTCTTTACCCATGAAGTGATGTTGTTTAAGGGCCCTGGTAGGAAAAAAATGCCTCCCAGACTCACTCATACAATGTTTCACATTTGCCTCTGTACAAAGAGCAATATTAGTAAGAAATATTCACCACACAGAATTGTTATAAGAATTACAAGTTTATGCATGTGAAGAGATCTGAAGACTCGGAAGCCCTACTGCAAATACTAAAATATTAGTCTTATAAACCTCACTACTGCAAAAAGTAGATCAAGTAGGTAGCTTCCTTTAAAAGAATGAATAGGGGGCTTGGTTATTGAAGATCAATACTGTATTTTAAGACAATCTGTTTGACAACAGTGGAAAACTAACGCTTGTGCTATCCAGTACTTCCACTGTCATCTAATTAATGTAGTAAATTTCAACCATTTGGCCTTTAAATCTGTCGATTTAACTTTCCTGCAGCCTAACAAAAGCCATCATGGAGCTGGAGGTTGTGGAACTGGCAGAGATCCTATACCTCAGGATGGGCAGCTTGTGGCCCAACAGATGTTTTGGCTTTCAATTCCCATCATCTTTCACCATTAGCTTGGTGGCTAGTGCTGACAGAAGTTGTAAGCCAAAACATCTGGAGGTTTACGAATTGCCCACATAAAAACCAGCCAAGATTTGTCTGTCTTTGCGGACGCCACCACATTCTCTTTCTTTACAGGAATTACAACTACTCTTGCGGAGCTTCGGCCAACAATGGTATATGGCACTCATCTGATTCCACCATCCTTATGTTTTTGGTTATATGGTAGCATGGGGAAGAATGACTAATCACTAGACATTTTCCAACAAACAGGCAGCAGGTACCTTATGCAAAGCAAATACTTCTCAAATGTATTTTTCATAACAATTTTTATATATAAAATATAGAAGAATAAAACTTTAAGTAATGGTTTTACAGATCATTTACCGTACATCATGGCTTTGGATGTTTTTGGATATTCAGCACTACGTTCCACCAGACTTGTTTTATTTCAAAATAATTGATTGTTGAAATCACACTTTTCTACATCTGACACATTTAGGGTCCCATAGGACATATCCAATTTCTTTACCAGAATTTATCAACCCAAAATGTGAAGTCTGGGAAATACCAATTTTCAAATGTTAGGTGACAGCTCCTTCAGATACAACATTCTTATGCTTTTACACAGATCTAAAATGTGCCATAAATAAAGTTGAATAAGCACTGACTTTCTTCTGAGAAATCCTTTAACATGCTTTGGTAAAATTAAGGAAAATGTAGTGTTACATGTATTTATCCATTAAAAAAAAGGTACAAAGGTAAAATAATAACAGTTTTTGTTGCATAAGCACATTGCCCACTGGAGGAAGAATACTGGGACTCAAATACATATTTGTGGGAGCACATAAGTATTTGTTACCTTTGGGGGGAAATGCATTGCTTTTAGGATTTCTTGCCCCATTACCCTATCAAACAAAAAAATGAACAAATCAAAATTGGGATTTAGTAGTCCAATAGAGGTATGGCTTGCTACTTGTGTCCACAGCTCAAGCTCAGAAGAGCAATTTCAGATAAATGCAGGCCAGTATTTGGATCACATGCTAAAGGAACTCCTGCTTTAAGTGAAATAAAAATGTTCTTTACATGTCTCATGGCAGCAAGAGAAAATGAAGAATCCAGAACCACAACTGCTGCAAGGTATATAAAATAAACCAGAGGTATGAGACACTCTCCACAGCTAGGTACAGCTACAAGCCAGTTAAAACTTTTAAACAAAGCCCAATCAATTTCCTACTTATCCCTTTTCTGGTAATCTATACAATAAAGTAGTAAACATTCTTTCTTAATAAAGCAAGCTAAATTTAATATTAGAGTTTAAAATGTAGTAATCACATAGATATAAAAACACATGATCAAGCAAAATACTTTTAATTAGCTGATCATAAATAATTCCACATAAAAGGGTTGATTAAATGAATTACAAAGTTGCATCTTCCTATGTGGATTCAGGGTTGTTATTGTTGTTTTTAATATGCATTAGTCAACTTTATTCTTTAACTGAGATAGTGATTTATCATTGAATCACTAACGCTGCAGCACACTAAGCAATTCATACTCTGTAGTTACATTTTTTTACATTTTCTTTACAATTGTTAACACTTATGTACATTATATATTTTTCATTTCTACAATTCATATATGCCGTATTGAAATTCTATAGTCTTCACAGAGAAAATGGTGAAGTCTTCAAATATGAATGATCTCTTTTACAAATTCATATAAACAGCATGGAGCACTGCACTTTGGCATCTCTGCTGGAGATTGTTTGGAAAGACTATAATATTAATAATAAATGTTGAGGGAAAAGGCTCTGATTTTTAGATTTCATTAAGAAATACTATTCCACATCGCTATGTAAGTTCACCAACTTGAAACAACAGAAGCACCATATCGTTGCACTACTGGAAATGCATATAAACCAACTTAAAATATACTACTAAAACTGCATCATAGCCATCATTTTTATACTGAAGCAGAACTGTAAAATTCATCTGGAGATGTGCATTTTGTCCTTTCAGCTGAAAAGCTTTAGATATGGATGATGAAGAACCCATGCCTGGTTTTATCACTTCCAGTGTGCTTTTTTCACAGCTGACATTTGTATAAGAAGTCCAGAAATGGTTTGTTTGTTTCTTCCTTCTCACTTACAAATTTGTTGTTGAATATGAAGCAAAAATTCATAGTAAGAGAATGCTGCCTCTGTCTTGTCTTCAACTAAGTTTTGAAGAAAATCTGCCTTTGCAGGACTTTCTTCCCTGAAACAGGAAAATAAAAACACTTTGTGTTGTTTTTACAGTGTTCATACTCTTGGCTTTAATGTACAGAGTAAAAAGAGGACAAAGGATAGTCAACAACAACAACACCCCTCCCTGACCTTCCTGTCTACACTGATGCAAAGCTATTTGAATATATGATAGAAATAATATATGAGCAAATTCTGAGTGTCATTCGGTCAGGTGCTAGTAAGACAAGGTAGAACAGCAGATTCAGACTCACATCCTAACTCAATAATATTTTAGTAAGTGTTAATCTAATACTTAAAAACACTAGCTGAAAAGTGGAAGAACAGCTAGATAACCATTCTTAATTATACCACCTGGTGGTATAGCACACAGCTGCTGAATCTTCCATTTCCACAACTGAATTATGCGATGTCCAGCATCATACTCGCCCTTCCGCCACTACGCAAATTGCTAAACCATACTCACATCTTTTTATTGCTAAACACACGTTGCTCTTATTAAAACTGAGGACCAGGCCTAAATAGGCACCAAGGCAATCTCACCCATAATCCACTCTCATCAGATGAGATTCTGTACTTCTGCTAGTAATGACTGTTCTCCCCATGCTTGGCCCTACAACTTCACCAAGTAGTGTAGGAAGTGGGCAAACGTTTACTACATTAAAGCATATACCTCAGAAGATGTTAGGCAAGTCCTGTCTTCCAAGTACTATCCCACAGTCCCCAAACATCATTGTCCTTTAGGGTAAAACAGAAGTGGGTTTCTTGAGCATCCAGTGGGCAGGTTCTCCTGAATAAGCTGCTCAAGAGCCAGATTCTTCTGGGGCAACCTGTAATTTCCTTAAAAGACGGTTGCCTTTATGATGGAAAGCAGAAACCCCTCCCGCTATTCTTCGTCAAGTTGTGACCAAGGCTCAGACTGGTTTTTACCTTGCTGGCACCACTCCTAGGAAATGAGGTCTTGCAAGGTAAACACCTCGCAGTCCCAATTTGAACAGGAGGGAGATGCCAGGGTACAGAGTCTGTTGGAACCCATGAGTTATCAGTTTGCAATCCTTGTCTAAGCCAACATATTATGACCCTAGTATTTTGATAAGCTGTGGAGTTCTGACCATTCAACAACTTCCACATCTTCTTCCAATTAACTGAATGTCAGATCAATATGTGCATTGATGTGCCCACAGTCTCTGGTCTAATGTAACTCAAAGAAGATAATTACATCTTTTTCAAATAATAATAATAATAATAATAATAACAACAACAACAACAACCACCTTTTAAGTGCAAACAAAAATTACTTTACAGCTGTGGATAAAAAGATTACTGAAGTCAGCTAATAACCAATCTACAAATATTTACTTGGTAATACATGGATACTTACTTTATTACTTGAAGTACAGGGCTGAGAGTTTTACTGTCCTTAAGCCAGGTTATAAAGGATCTGGCTCGTTCTGAAGAAAGAGTATCTAATTCTGGAAGCTGTGTCTAGAAGATTAAATGTTATTTATCACCTTGAACTGCACAGATAGATAATATTCAATTAAACACCAGTGATCCAAAATAGTGTTGAAATCACTTTCATTTTTCTTTGTTCCACTATCTCTTTACTCTATATTTTAATATTTATATTCCGCCTCTGTCAGATATGTATCTCAAGAAGGCTTATAATGATAAAAAATAAAATACAACATAACAAAGCAACACAATTAGGCAAACCTGAAAAAAATCAAGTGAACTATTTACCTCTCATATTCAGAAATACTGAATTAGTACAGTGGGCAATTAGAAGACACTTTAAAGCATAACAAGTGTTAAAATTTGTTTTTTCAAAGTGGCCCTAATACAAGTAATTCTATGCTTCAAAATCATTTGCTATTTTTTTTAAAAAAAAATCTGTTAGATAGAAAAAGGATAGGGTATAATCTAGTCCTTATGTATGGGGCAAATCTGCATAGATAAAGGACCACTCCAAACTAGGGAAGCCCCAAACATAACAGGAGGAGGAGACAGCGGACTGGTGCTATTGGATCTCCCAGGGATTTTCAGAACACCATTCTAGTTTGGCTCATTTCTCCTCCCTTCCAGCCCCACTCCAATATATACAGGAAACTTAGAAGGGTCTGCAGAGAGACAACACACACATCCTTTATTCTACCCCAGTCTCAGAACTGTTTGCCCCCAACAAACAGCTCCAGATGTATAGGACTATATATAAAGGGCCTCCCATTGCTACCCCACAGCCTGGTGCACAGTAGTGCACCTGTGTGTTTGTATGGTGTGTTTGTGTGTGCACTCAGGCCCTGGAGGTTGGATGTGGGTGTTACATATGGCAGGACCCATTTGCAGGTATTGAAGTCTGCAAAAGCTGTCGTCTGTGCACACAAACAGGGACTGGATTGTACCTTTATAAGGGTTTGATTAAAGAGATTACATATGGAGGTTATTACAAAAGGTGGACAACATACTGGTCACATACTCATGCCAAAGCATTATCTGTCACATCTCCTGTGCCTTTCACAGAATGGTAAGGACTCCAAATACATTTTAACAAATATTTAGCCCCTTTGGTTGCAGACGTCTTGGAATGGCAAACACTGCTAAAGGATCACAAGCCAGAATGCAAACAGCAGCCCGTTTCTTCTTATTTTCAGTTCTTGTGACGTCTAAATTCAGGACTGCTCAATGAGCGGACCGAAGTCTCACACCTGATGGCATCAATTCTAAATTACGAATACTTTAGCAAAATGGAAACTATCCAAAGAATAGGGTGCCCAATACCAAGTGGCTACCTGCATATCACAGAAGGAAATCTATTTTCAATACTAGTATGAGATGTATTTAAAATAAACCCTTACCAGTGTTTGAGGTACAGATGAATAATTAGGGTATCCAAGGACATCTTTTATGAAGTTATTATCACAGCTTCTTCCAATCCAAATGTAAAATACCTAAAATATATTAAGAACTGTTTCATTGAAGTAAATACCTTTGTTTAGTAAGATATACAGTCACCCAGATACTCTCAGAATTGTTATACTTTAAAAAACTGATTTCAGAATGAATGGTAATTTACATAATGAGGATATACTGATGTACTCGTAGATTAACAAATTTTATTTAGAAAATGTTTACCAGCCCATCACAACAATGACATGATAATTTACATAATGAGGATATACTGATGTACTCGTAGATTAACATATTTTATTTAGAAAATGTTTACCAGTCCATCACAACAATGTTGTGATTTAAAAATAAAAAATGTTCAAATATTATCCCAACATTTATTTATCTGTTGGTACAATCAAAACATCCAATCCCCAAGTATGCAACTTACAGAGCCACAGTCCATAAGAAAAGCTCCTTCTCTTGTCAACTTCTCTGCAGATAACCGCTGAAGAGGGGGCTGCGGAACAACTCTATCATTGACATGGATCGCACCCTATAACAAGGAAGTTACAGTTATGTCTACAAAGTGGATGCACATTTCAGCTGAACTGCAATAGTTAAGCAGTAGGGGTGGTAAGTGCATACAGCCCATTCTTAGTGCCAGCTCCAGCTTTTTGAGGGCCCTTGGGCAAGGCTCCCTCCGTGGGCCACCTCCCTCACTGGGTCTACCTTCTTACTGCCATGGTCACCAGCTGCTATTGCTCTTCACCTTCTTCCTCATCATTCTGATCACTTGCTGGCTTAACAGACAGAGAGCCAGTGAGCAGGTGGCCAGAGGCATCTACTGCTCCTCCTTTTCACCAGTCTCATAGTCTGGGCCACAGTGAGAGGTAGGTGAACAAGCTAGTTTCAATGGTGAAGAAGAGCAAATCTGGCGGTGGGGGGCTCTTGTCCATGACCCCATGCTGTAGTGAGTTCCCTTGGCAGGTGCTTGGCCATGTCTACCCTTGACCCCAGCTTTGCCAGCTATAGATCACATTAAGTAACATCAGGGTTGCCACCAAGTATAAGAAAGCAAAAAACGGCATACTAAACACCAGACTGAGAACAAGGTTCAACACGCACATACCCATTTTAAGTACAATACGTGGGACAGAATACTAAAGCATTAGAAGAAAATGTAAATGGCCTCAGTCAATTCAGGTAATTGTGAGGGGCCTCCTAATAAATGGCTTCTCGTTCATGACAAATGTATCCTCTTTACACTCTTAATAACTGTTGAATTTGCTTCTGGGTCTGTTGTAAAAATACACCCACAATACTGAAGATGTAAAAGATCAAAACATTTTCATTCCTGATGCTCACACTATATTAAAGATGTTAATCTTGAGATGTTCATATGACCAGCCCCGGTTAGAAAACTAGCTGTAGTGTTTTGAACCAACTGAAGTCCCCAAGTGGGTTTTTTTAAGACAACTCCACATTAATGTAGTCTAAGCAGGATGTTACCAGAGCATTGATAACTGTCAGGTTATCTGTCTCTGCCCAGGAGGGGTAATAGTTGCATATTAGATGTAATATAAAATATAAACATACCTCATCAGTAAGTCTGTCTATCCTGTATAAATTGGGGTATATCATCTTCATCAACTGAACCAGAGGTTGACTTTTTATTTGGCACATAGCATATACCCGATCATCCAAGCGTGTACTTGTGCCAGTTCTAAATGCTTTCTGCAAAAAAAGGTAACCCGTTTAGGAAAAAGACACTGGTTTGGACCAGTATTGTGATGAGGTTAGGAACTTGGGTATACCCAGTAGAATTTCTAATTCCACCCCGCCCCAGCCCTTGAATGGTTGACACAGATTCACGCCATCTCAGAAAATTCTTATGAAAATCCCCTCAACTTCAGAAGAAGTTTGCTGTTTTAGAAACACACCACCAGGCTTCCTCTGGGTGCATGGAACTAGTTGTCAGTCACTGGATTTAAGTCAATGATTTGGAGAAAAACCAAATAAAATTAGGGCTAGAAAGAGCATTTCAGAAACAGCAATTCCAGCTTTTTCTTACAAATGCAAAGTGCTAGTATGTCTCTCTTAATTGTTAACGCAAAACAGTGTTAATTATTTCTATAACAACCTTCCCCTACCTAGCCCCCTCGTGTTAAGACTGCAACTCCCATCATTGCCAGCCTGCATTGCTATTGGCCATACTGGCTGGGGATGATAGAAGTTGGGAATCCGACTGATCAAGAAGGCACCAGGGTTGGGGAAGGCTGGTTTAAAAGTACTCAGTTTTAAAATTACATATGTTGAACAATTTTGATAAGCGAGCACCTATCCTTATACAAAAGCTATCGTATATATGTCATATACCTTATGACATAAGCTATTTGCACAATACAAGACATCATATAATTTAAGTTTCACAATGCCCAACAAAAAAACATAAGATAGAACAACAAGGTATTCAAACTATACATATTTATATAATCCATGGAAGTTGCTGTCATTAAAAATAACACTTTATATTTACTTGAAATGAGCATGAACAATTATTTGTATGAAATACCTGTTTGAAGAGAGCTAAAACATACAGGGGAAACAGCCTGAGGGAATTTGGAGCAATCAAAGCAGATTGTTGGTGGTTTGATGCAGCTGACATATACGCAGAGAGCGAATCTACCACGGCATTCACCAAGGCATCTCTAGCATCTGACAGACTTGATGAAACTGATCGATCCACAGCTATGAAAAGTGAAGTAGTAGCAAATAATTATGAAGGGAAACCTATTAAGAGCAAAGAGCAGCATACCAGTGCAGCAATTCATGTGCTGTTAGCACATTAGCAATACACCAGATAGCCTTGAAGATACTAAACATCTGAATAAGCATAAGTGCCATTTGCACAAGACTGAAGTGACACAAGGTTAAGGGAAACACAACTAATTTCGGTTATCTGTGGAGAATGAACTTTTAATTGAAAAAAGAGAGTGATAACTCATAGCACAGGTCTTCGGCCTAATCATTTAGCAATTTTTAAAACAAGTTTATTGGAAATTTATATAAGCAAGTTTACAGAATGAGTCTTTCTCATTAATAAAACAATAATTTAGCAACTTCTGCTCTCATTAGAAATATAAATATCTGAACATTTTCAACTCACCCATATTAGCTAAGAGGCATAAAACTGCTTGTACATCTGCTCCAGCATAAACATCTGTCAGTGATGTCACCACGGGCAAACAAAGCGTGTGCACCCTAATTCTCCGTTCACCTACATTAGAATCAACAGTGTGGTAAGAACTACACGTATATTTCTTATCCAAAACATTTATATTACACAGTACATCTCTAGGACAGGAATAAGGGCACCTCAAAGCAAATACTGTTGATTAAACCATCACCTTCTTCTGTTTTTTTAGGATTCATTTTGAGAAAGGCATCATAAGCGATTACTATATCTGAAGTTACCTTTGCTGGAAGTATATAAAAGTGCTGTCTGAAAACAAACTAATGATGTGTCTGACAGGCTTTCTTCAATGGACATCTGTACTGCAAATCCAGCATCAGGATTGACATTGGCAAGTGACAGCAAATCAGTAGATCGCACAAAAAAGTTACCATGGAAAGTGTGAATTGAAAGACCTACAAGTAAAGAGCAATGTTTAAGTTAAAAAAACAAATGTTGAAAAAGCACAGTGCAATTCTAAGTGCATTTACTCAGAAGTAAGTTCTGTCGAGTTCAACATGGCATAGCCCTAGTAAGTGGACTTAAGAATGTAGGCCAAGTTTTTTAAAAAAATGTTCTCAATGTTGCAGGATTATGCCTGTTTGAATTCTGGTGGAAGAAGACATTCCTGTGGCACAAGGTTTGAGGTTCCGAGCAAATGGTGCCATTCGCCCCCATGATCAGTGCCACGCCTGGAAGACCTCCAACAGAGGGGATGAAGGGGGATGGGCAGAGGAAACATGTTGTGGCAGCACAGCTGGTACTTCCTTAGCCCAGCTGCAAAAAAACAAGCATCAGGTGAGCAGGCTGCCACGAACAACACCAACTTCATTTCCCCAGAATGCTTCTGGGCCCTGACATTGGGGGCAGAGCACAAGGAACACTGGGGTAATGCTGGCAGCTAAAGCACCTTATCTGCTGTTTGTCTTCTTGGCACTGAGCCCTAATTTTTATTTTTAATGAAGGGATGCTGGTATCAGCCATCATGGGCCCTCCTCCTTTCCCCCAGTTTTGCTATTACGATGCTAGAACCCTTCCCAAAACACTGGGATGCAGGACATGCCACAGTGTTCTACAGATGACTGTATCATTGAGACACACATTTTGCATACCATACATTTGTGCTGCGTTGGCATACTCGAAAGAGACACTATGGGCATGTCTATACCATCCATTTTTCCTGGAGTCATCTCTAGGTCATCCCTGTGCATCCAATTGACACACAGGATCCTGGGGTCAACCGGGGATGACCACAGACTTTTCCCAAGATAAATGAAACTGGGGATGTTCCGGTTTTTCCAAGGTCCCGGGACAACCTCGAGGACCAGAGCAAGTGTGGCCTCCCAGGTCCTCAAACAGGGACGGAGCTGCATTGGGTGGCTCTGTGTCCATGGGGGAGGGGGAGCAATTTCATCATTCCTGGGATGGTGGTGGGGGTTTGGGTGCAGTGTTTGGCGGTGTGTGTGTGTGTTTCCTTACGTTTTTGCTGCGCGCAGCTCCTCTTCAAAAAAACAATGACGTCCGCAACATCCCTCTTCCCTTCCGGGACATCGAGCAGCCATATAGATGCTGCGGGAGGGGACTGCGGATCCTCCCCCCTTCCACTACACTCTTCGGTGTAGATGAGCCCTACATGTACTTTGGCATGCTTGGGTGTAGGTTGAAACTATTATCTAAATCACATTCTAAAACATTTCTTTACAATTTTCACCAATATCCGATGCTTCTAATAATAAACCAAGACCTCTTCAAAATTCATACCATACCTTTTGTACATCTTATTCTCATGACTGCTTCAAATCCAATCTTTCGTGTAAGGTATCTTTTAAGGTCTTTTTGCAGTTTTTCTGCTTGAACAGGGTTGTGAGTATGATGGAAAGATGGGTAGTAATAGATGCATCCAGCAGAATATTTCGACATGCAAGCTTTTGGGGAGGATAAAACAACAGTTAATATGCATTCATGAAGAGTTACATTTCAATTCTATTTCTTTCAACAAGTATTCACAAACTTCACACTAGAGGGTAACAATGTTCCTGTGCTTACAAAATGCTCTTTACCAGTCTGATAATGACCCCAGTTAAGCAAGGTGGGGCTTTTTTCAAAACCAATGAAAAGTATTTGATGTAAAATATGCATTTATTTGTTACATTTTTTTATAACGCAGGGCAAGGAACAACGGAAATGATATCTGGGGTGATATAATGGACCTCACAATCTTAATCCCTGTGGTGTTTTTTCACAGACACACTACTTAGCACTTTTTCTTTCAACTTGAAATTTCCTGAAGGTATTAATAAAAATACTGAATGGTTAACCCTTGTTTTTCTTAATTGCAACATCTATATAAAGTAGCTATTGATTTGGTTTGTAGGACACGACAGCCCACCGTGGCTTAATTTACCCAGGGGGAACATTCCATCATGTTAGGTGCCTGTAGGCGACCGGCTTGCCATATCTTGTTGTGTCTTGCAAACCCAGGCAGCAAGGGTGGCTTGAGATTAGTCAACCCTCAAATAACACGTTTAAGTGTTATTTGAGGACTGTGTAACCACTGGAAAGCCAGTGAACACTGATATATGAGGGAAGATCAGAATATTATCCTAATATTTCCTTAACAGATTGCCAGGCCAAACAAGGAATGCTGTAGTATATGGTATCTGCCAGCTTTTCTGGAATTATCTTCTCTCCCATACCCCATCACATTTTTAAAAGTGAGTCTTTAAAAGTCCAAGCCAAGTAACACTGTATACTTCTTTGAACTGAGAATTGAGACCCTAGGAAGGTTTTACTTTAAACTTACTTACAGAAGTGCCATTGAAATCAATAGGATTTTCCTGCAATGTGGAATAGTATTAAAGTAGTAACAAGACGAGTGGAGGCAAGTAAGGGTGAGTGTTCTACTGGTGAGCAGCACAACTCTTTGCTTAGGAATCAAAAGAACAGCTTAAACTGTATGTCAGGGTCAGGTAACTTGGTGGCCTCCAGATGTTTTGGATGACAACTCCCAGCATTTCTCTCGTATACTTGTTCATTCTGTTTTTTAAAAGTGCATAATCTATGTGAAGGTTCGTATAGCCTGTTCAATTTTCACAGCTTGGCCATGTTTATGCAGATACACAAATTGGATGTACCTGGTCCTTGGGGTGAGATGGGAAGGACTGTACCTGTAGCCCATGCAATTAGCAAAATTACAGTGGCCTTTTGAGTTGACACAACTGTAATGAATGAAATTGCTTTCCCTCTGTGCCTTTTTATTTGTTATAGATGCTATTATATTGCACTCAGTCCTTGACATTGTTACTGACATGCTAAGCCTTTGATCAATTACCTGTTTATTAGATTCTTTTAGAGGCCTAAGAAATTGCATTTCTCCTTTCTTACAGTTGCTGTTGTTTTGCTAATTGTCTCTGTGTTAAATCCCTCTACTAAATCCCTGCGTGTCACGAATTATCTGTTTCCTTAGCTGGATGTATGGTCTAAAAGCTAATAAGTATTGCTTATGGAAAGTGAGAATGGTAGTGTGTCTTGTTTCTCTCATTTTAGCATAAGGTAGAAGACTGGAGTTTATGGGTCCGTGAAGTTATTAATCAAGTCCCAAAACAGAAGGAAGATTTTGCCAGGAACTGAAATGAGTGGGGCCTTCTAAAGTGTATGGAGGTTACTTTACAAACAACAAGATACATCCTTCCAGCCAGGATTGACCTTGTAGATAAAACAGAGGTGTCAGGGGCTATAAAATGCAAAAAAAGTAACAACACTTAGGAAGTGGTTCTGGCTGGGTGCAATTCAAGCATCCCTGTGAGAAGCCCAAGCAGAAAGCCTTAAGGTGATGCTCCATGCCCCAAGAATCCAAAGGGGACGAGAACCTCAGAACAAAGGGAAGCAAGTTGGAGAGTACAGCAGAGGCTAGGACAATGTGTGCAGATTCGAACTCTGGTCTGACATTCCTACGGGACACCCTGGCCTGGCCAGCTTTGGGTTGTTTGTGTGTATGAATGATAGTTAAGTGATGCTTCTACATTTTACTTTTGGTTGTGGGCGGCATCCTACTCCATCTGCTATCTTGGTCAATAAAGCTATAAAAAAAATTAAAACTTTGGTGTGCTTCTTCAATTCAGCTTCTATAAGGTCCTGGGAATTTCAGCCTGATCACCTGAAATTCCTGCTTTAAATTGGTAAAACCTGTCACACAATCACGTAACTGTCTGGCCAGTGAGATCAGCCTCCACACAGACATCAATTGGCACCCCTATGTGAGGCTGCCATAAGAGGTGACTATCCAGGGTCCATAAGATGCATGAACTAACCAATGAAGTACAAAAATTAATGGAAAAAATCTCAGCGTTCTAAAGATTAGATGCCTGCGTCTTCTAATATTTCAAAATAGTGAACTACTAGTGTGAACTACTAAAATATAATGAAAAGTGTGTACGTGAGCAAACAGCATTTTCGAACTTCAGAATTTCCTTTGACATTTTAGGAAAAATGTTGTTTTCAAACACACATCAAACTATGAAGTAACTGTTAGCCTTACCAAGAGAAGCCATATCTGAATACTGTGAGCTTAAAAGAAATAAATCCACAGCTGTTTGCTGTCCTGAACAATCTAATGCCAACTTTTTATAAAAGTCTGTTGCTGGACCAAGATGTTGAACAATCTAGAAAGAAAAAAGTAAGGTAATGAGGCAATATTGCAATACAAACACGGTACATTTTCTTAATTGTTTGCAAATTAAGCATGCACCGTTTAGTATATGTACAACTGTTGTATTTTACCTCTCTCTTTAAATACTGGCTCAGTGCACACTTCACACACAACCTGAGTTATTGTGAACAAGCTAGCTGGTGCACACTGTCCAACTGCTCCCGCTGTGACTAAACAATCTATGGACACTCCATCCCTAAGCTGTTTTAACATGTAAACCATGAACAAAAAAGCATGGGTGATTATTTCTCTGGCTTGTTAGGAGAGAGACAAGCCAGAGTTCCTAGATCACACATCACAACAAACCACCCCAAAACAGATGTTGCCTGAGCATTTAGGCACTCTTGATCCCAACAGGAGTCACCAGGCAGCATGCACTAGCACTCATTCACAACAAAGCAGAATTTAAAACAAACAAAGCTGCGTTGTTGTGACATGCTAACTGGGCAATGTACTACAGCAGATTATATCCTCTGATAATTCAGGCATGTGTGAATTTGGGATGCTTTCCTATATCCAGAATGTAACCATATTTGCGGCAAACACATTTATTAGAAAGTGATTGACACTAACTACATTTTGCTATGATCTGAAAAGCATTTGTCCTGGAATATCCATACTAGGATCAACTTTAGTTGGGCTATCATCTACTCACTTTTTTCTCTTTGAATAGTCATACTTAATCCTATAAGCCTCTACTACCTTGTTCAAAAGAAAATATTTATATAGTAGATTGTCAAAGAGTATTCTGTAAGACTTCTAATGGTTAGCAAAATCAGAGCATTAACATTTAATGCTCTGATTTATGTGGGGAGTTTAGCACATAAATTAATAAGATTTTTAGCATATTGACAGTGGCCAAGATGGACAAAAATGAATTTAAGTATGTATTTTTATTTTATTTTATTTGTTTACAGGAGCCTCATGAAATCATCCAAACTCTAGGGCTATACTGAAAAAAGAAGTTCTGTACACACAAAAACTGAGGGTTGTTTTTGCAACATGTTTAAATTATGCAATTATACAAATAAAATTCACTTATTTTGCACAATTTATTGTGCTCTTGCAAATTCTAGTAAAGTAGAAGAGCTATGGACAAGTGTGAGGCCACTTCCAATATTCTGAGATTTCACCAATTCATATACTTTCGATCCTATGCTCATAACTGGAAGGCTCAACATTTGTTTTGTTTAAATGTTAGTGGAAATTCTTCAACCGATACCTGTTCCTACACAACACATACAGCGCTATTTAATTAGTTACTTAACCACCCTAAAGTCGGAAGTACCTTTGTGCTTGATCTTTGATTGGGATCTTCCCTGGACTGCAAGCGCCCTGTGCCCAAGGATGGTAACTGTGTCTGAAACACAGATATGCGCCCACCCGTTGGAGACATCAATTTGTAAGCAGCTTGAAGGGCTGGACCTAATGCACTGTGTGTTTCTCTTGTGTTGGTGAACATATCTGGTAGGGCATTCAGTAAGTCTTTAATTAGCTGGAAATAGATTAAATGGTGTTAAGAAGAGGAAAAATGCATACTTTAATCCAGTTCTACCTCTGAAGTCCCATTTTCAGCCACAGAAATACTTATTCAATTATCTCTCTTGATTCTGAGATTTCAAGCAGGTATCACCAACACACTTTGAAATTGATCTTTATATTCACTAATGCTGGGAACTTGATTGTTTTAAAATGAAAGCCAAGCTCTCAGAAAGCTGAAAGGGTTTTGTGCCTACAGCCACATTCTGTATTTTTCTGTTCTCCTCCATAACCACAGCATATCATAGTATAGTAAAGTTGGAAGAGGCCTATAGGGCCATCAAGTCCAAAACTATTCTATATCTCAAGTCTCCTCACCACCATGGTCATATGGGCTATTCATTTCTCTCCCACTGGCTGCCCTCTTTTCCTTTTCCCATGATTCTCTTTCAAATGGGCTGCAATTATGCAATTTTTATTGACCACAACCAGCATTCCAAGTCATTCTGATCTATCTAGATAGGTTTCTTCTGAGCTGCTCCACTTGGCCTCCTATTTGCCCTCCACGTAATCTCTATTTAAAATCCAATTCCAAAGACATGACTGCTCAAACTGCCCTTGTCTCGCTAAATTACACTGTGCCACAGGAGGCAAAACTAAAATGGAAATTGGAAGCAGGACTGGAATGCTACAGGCCTGATGTTGTATTTAAGATTTAACACCGCTACTCTAAATCAGTTGGTTTAATCAAGAACAGAGCAGTTACGAAGAAAAATCTCTTCATTTCAGCATTAAATTATTCTTTGAATTGTCATGATATTTTGATCCATCTTACCTCTTTACTTTCATGTAGATTAACAAGTAAACTATCAGGTGTAGGCAGGAAAACATCTATGGAGAAAATATGTCTTAGTAATGAATTACTATTTTAACATAATGTACTTTTGAAAGAACATTAAAATATTACATAGTGGCCAGGTGCAAAGACTTCTAGAAATAAGTAAAAAAGCACTTCTGTATAACCATAATGGGACAGCGAATTTTCTTTTCTAGCTGCAGCCCTCATACTGTGTTGATATATCCCCTGGAAGTGCACTGAATATGCACTGATGTGTCTTCACTTTATCCTGCAGCTATGAAATCCAGACAGATCACATTGGCTAATTCCATTATAATCAACCTAGCACAACTGTATGACCAGTTTTAAAATCTCTTCACTGGCTGCCAATTCGTTTCCAAGCAAAGTATAAAGTGTTGGTTATCACCTTTAAAGCCCTACATGGTTTGGGTCCAGGCTACCTGCGGGATCGCCTTCTCCCATACAATCTGCTACGCATACTCAAGTCCTCTGGGAAAAATTTACTTCAGCTAGCAAAAACTAGATTAACAGCTGTTACTCAGAGGACCTTCTCTTCTGCTGCTCCCAGACTGTGGCATGGCCTGCTGGAGGAGACTCGTCAACTTAACAGTCTACTAGCATTCAAGAAAGCTATAAAGACTGATCTCTTCCAGCAGGCCTATCCAGTGGAATTTTAAGATGTTTTTAAAATGTTTTTAGGATTTTTTTTTAGCATGTTTTAACAATGTATATTATGTTTTGAGTATGTATTTTATTGTTTATTGTTGTTCCCCACCTCGATCAAAATGGAGAGGCGGGCGAGAATCATTATTATTATTATTATTATTATTATTACACGTCACACTCAAAGAAAAAGCCCCCATGGGTTGGTCGGTCGCTTGCTTGCTAACCTAAGAGACAATTAGGTGCTCTGTGGCTTGTTTCCCCTCCTATGTCCCCCTGCCGAGTCCAGCACGTATCCAAGGCAACTTTGCAGCAGAATTCCTAGTTTCCACAGTCCCTACATTAGCACCCTTTCTGCAACTGGTCTGCTGAGGCTGCTGGCTCTCGAGGGAAAATCCACCCCCCGCATCAGAACACCAAATGGAATTAATTATCTGCACCCTTATGAATGTGGTAATGCATTTGCAAACTTTTTTCTTCAGCACTTCCCTTGTTAGCGAACAACTTTTTTAAAAAGGCTGGTTCATGTTATACTAAAGTAAAAACAGCTAAAGTGCCATCTCTTCTGCAGCCACCAGCTGCATTTGGCTCCCCTCCACCCCATCATACTTGTTGCTTCCTGTCACATATACCTATAGGTGACAAAGCAGTGAGCAGGATCACTCACTAAGCATATAGAAATGTCATGGCAAAGCAGTAAAACAGGGTGGAAAATTGCAGAAATTTCAAGACAGAGTAATAAAACTAAAGGGCAAATTGTGCAAAAATCATGACAGAGAAGTAAAACGGAGGGGCAAATTGTGCTAATCTCAAGATAGAACTTTAAAACAGAGGCAAACATTGTGCAAATTTCAAGGCAGAGCAGTAAAATGGAGGGGGAAATTATGCAAATTTCCTAGCAGTGGACATTCACTCCTGCGCACCTGCACAGAAACAAACAAACAAAAAAGGTTGAGAACATATTCGGGACACTTTCCGGTGTCCTCTATTTTTAGGATCACAGGGCAGAAGAGGGCCTTGAAAATGGATGAGGGAGGATGGCAGCAGCACTAGCAAGATCGCAAGGAGCAGCAGGGTTTTTTTTTATCACTCTTGCCAAGCAGCTATCCAGCCATTCCCAAAGAAGTCATCCTGCCGGTATGGATGACACAAGAAGCCACCAGAGGTATGAATAAGGCTAATACAAGCCATGGGTTCTCAGACTGGCTTGTTTGTGTGCACCGTGTGCACTCAACACAATGTCCCACCATGGCTGATCAGCCATAGTGGGGTTTTGTGTTGTGTGAACCACTATGTGTACATTGAGAACACAGTTATTTCATTTCATGGTTTCAGACACCACTCCTTCCCCCCCCCTTTTTTTTTTTAAAAAAAAACAACTTTAAGTACTCTAAAGGTTAAACAGATTATTAAAGACAGCCATTTCTCCCTGAACTCTGATTCACTCTCTCATTTTTATTCTGCTAATTTCTGGGACAATGAGCCATCTTACCTTCAATTTCTGATACAATTAGCATCTGAGGCTGTGACAGTCCTTCTTGCAAGTTGTAGAACTGAACAGTGCTGTCAAATGTTATGAAGCCTATTCTTGTTCTTGAATCTCCAGGCAACCTTAACATTAAAAAGAAAAACAATCCTGATTTGTTGCGTCAGCACAGATGTGTGATATTGAGTCTTTAATGTTAAAAAGAGATAGAGTGTCGTCAATGCCAGACTGCCTAGTGCAGCTCTATACCTATGTTTAACTATGAAACCAGCATGTGGCTAGTTCTTGCTTGTGTCCTCTCCCATCTTCCTAGTAATTCATAAGAACATAAGAAGAGCCATGCTAGAATAGACCGAGGATCCATCTAGTCCTGCATTCTATTCACACAGTGGCCAACCAGCTGTTGACCAGAGACCCACAAGAAGGACATGAGTGCAACCGCACACTCTCACCCATCTTCACCAGTAACTGGTGCACACAGGCTTACTGCCTCAGATACTGGAGGTATGACATAACCATGAGGGCGAGTAGCCATTGATTGCCTTCTCCTCCAAGAATTTATACAACCCCCCTTTAAAGCCATCCAAATTAGTGGCTATCACAACATCTTGTGGTAGTAAATCCCATAATTTAACTATGCACTGCATTTGTCCTGAATCTCCCACCAATCAGTTTCATGGGATGACCCTCGGTTCTAGTATTTTGAGAGAGGGAGAAACATTCAAAAGCCAACAGCCTCTTACTGAAGCAAAGTGGGAGGTGGGAGAGATGGAAGAGAGACGTTCAAGCTCCCATCGACTGGCTCTGTACTAGTCACAGGACTGAGTCATGTAGCTTCATGAAATTTAGGATTTTTAATCCTTTCTTTCCTAGAGCACATTGTCACCAAGAGGCTCAGCCTCGCTGCCATTTTGAATAGTTCCCTAGCACTTTGGCTCTTAGAAACTCAATTTTGTCTAGGAAGGTACATCAAGCATAAGGACCCAGGACAAAGTTGCAGTGTCAACTCTGTCCTCTATTAGCATAGAACAAACGAGTACTTCCCATTCACTGGCCAGCAGGCCTGGGACCTCCAGAATATGGAAATACATCACTTTCTATTTGGTTCCTTATTCCATCAAGTAATATGGGCACACACTTTAACTGCCTAATCTAGAGCCCTAAACAGAAAAGGTACTGTGTAGGAAGCAGTGGAAAACCCACTCGTAAACACATCATAGGTATTTGGTTAACCATTAACACCCATTAGAATCCATCAAGATGATGGAACTACACCTGCATACAGTCTCCTGTTGCACCCTGAACCTTTTTGCACTAGACACCCAAAGAAAACCAAATCCTCAGTATCATGTCCATCCCTTCTGTCCCCTCTTTTGACCCTATGGGAAAATCCCACTCTAAAATCATGTTTTTAAAAGGAATCCTTTGCACTTAGGGGTTAGTTTGTCCCATCTGCCCTTCACTTACTTAATTTACCCACTACGTGAGTTTGTTCCCTTGCTCAGTGAAAGCCTTCACTTCTTCCTATTTTCACCAATTCACACTATTTTTGTACCAACTTGGAGAATTTGAAGGGAACCCAGGTTTTTGTTTTGTTTAAAGTTCCATACAGTATAGAGCTCAATAGATCCTATGAAGGCACAGCCTATCCTCAGTCCCCCATCATAGCCTTTTCCATGGATGTTTCTAGATAACAAGCTACATCTTGTTATTTTAAAGTTTGGGTGTCTAGCCCAACAATAATTCATAAGGAACAACCTACACAATCCTGGTGGTCCAGTCCAGATCACCAAAGACCCCTGAGGAAGAACCCTATTTTATGCCTTTCACTTTGGAATAGGTAATATCTGTACCTCCATCTCTTTTCAGTTTCTCTCCTGCCTTCTGGCTTTGGAACAGGATTTGCAGGCTAAGTTCGTTACATTCTGGTTTCTATCTCCAAGCCAATTAGACCCCTAATGTGTCTATTCAGGTCCTACTACCCTATCTCCTTTCTTAGAAAGAAGTCTTCACTCTTCCAGCCTTCAAAAACACTTACATGACGCTCAGTCTGTTTCTTGGTCTTTTCCTCCCACATCCAATCTTCTCTACAGATTTAACCAAAAAATTGCTAGTTGCATTTGAATGCAGTTCACATAATCATTCTTTCTATTTCTGTAACTAACTATATAATTCAATTTTGCTGGCTGCAGGGGCACAAGAGGAAGCATTGTCGTCAAGTGAACAAAGCTGGTAACAGACCATGTTAGTAATTATTTGAGGGGCTGTTATATCGATCATAAATGCAAACAAGACAAAAAGGCTCTTACTTGTCTAAGTTTTCCAGCAAAGACTGACACACAATTGACAAGTATCCAGCTTCTACTGCATTGTGGGACACATCAAGCACAAACAAATACACTGCTGGCTGAGGAGGACGAAGCTGTAAAATAAAATCTTTTTTAAAACTTACAAGATCCTTTATATTTTCTACAACAGAGCTGTGCGCTAACAGCCCTTCGAAACTCTCCACCCTATTTTGTGCAAAGAAACCGGGAGGACAATTTTGTCAAATTTCTCCAGGGGAAGGTGAAATTCTCCAACAGTTTCTCCCAGGTAGGGTTCACCATTAGCTGGGGTTGTAGCACAGCTTCTCCCCACCCACCCTGTCCCCGCCCAAGAGATTTTGTGGATTTGCAATGCCACTGCAAATGGTCACAGCATCAACTGTGCTGGCAGCCTAGCCCTCATTTTGTGTCCTCCACAATACAGGTGTGAGTGACGCAATGGTGTGTTCAGTTCCAAGAAAGAGGTGGCGCTAGTGCTGTGCAAAGTCTGTACTCCAATTTCCTGAAAGTTTTCTTTCCCCCTGAAAGATGAATCCATTTTTCTGCTCCATTCCCAGGGTGTTTTTTAATTTGTTTTTTATTTCGTTTGGTGTTTTTGATCTTACCTAATCTCTGGGAGGTGGCAGAGGCTGTTGTGTGTGTTTTTCTTCTTCTATGACACATTTCTCCATTGCTCTGCAGCCTCCCAGGCTTCCTGTGCTTCCTGTTCTGAAAAAGCCCTATGGGAGGAATAACCTCATGAAGATTTTGCCTGGGCTTTAATTGTATTGCAGGAAGTCAAGGAGGCTACAGGCGGCTGGATAAATTATTGTACAATTAAAGACAGGACACACACACACACTCCTCAGCCACCTCATAAGTAAGGTAAGGGCAAGAACACTGAACAAAACTTATGAGAATGTCTCCAAAATATTCTTCTCCTTTGAATTTCTTTTCAAAAGCAGTTTCTTTTCTATCCAACTGAAAAAGAATGGTAAAAAAAGTGTGGAAATTTTTTTTGGCATAGCACTTATTTATATCCATGATTTGTCTGTTTTGCTATCACATGGTACAGTGAGCCCCACTTTTTACAACAGCACAGGTCCCTTTGAAAGAAAATAGGGAGCTGAAAGGAATAAAAATGTAATAAATAAATAAATAAATAAATAAGGAATTATGGTTTTGTCCCCCCCCCAATGTATGTTTTAAATTTTGTAAGGCTGCCTTGAGGCCCAGCATTGGGCAAAAAGCGGGATACAAATAAAGATAATAATGAGGTAGAAGTGAATTCTCAACTCAGCTTCCTCCATCCCCAAACTAGAAATACCCCAAAGAGTATTTATTTTAGCCAAATCTTTTAAAAATGTACACTTACCATGTAGTCTGAAGAAGCAATGAACTCCACTGTAGAATTTTGGACTTCTGGCCGCTTGTGAGGCTCCCCGTAGGATCGTGTCAGAGGATTGTACATAAATTCTTCAGGAACTAAACAATGATAAAATAAATGCATGATTCAGTGTCAAATGTACAGGTGACACGCCCAGTAATTTCATGGCATGTACAACTGCATGTGGGGACTGCACAACCCTGTGTTTGAGAGCTACCTGACATGTAGCAGCAGGAGAGGGGTGGGTGAGCTTTCACGAAGGAAGCTTCAGAAACCTCTCTGTACACAAACTCTTCATGCATTCCCAGAGTGTCTTAACTTTTATAAATACTTACCGTCATTAACTCTGTAGCACAGGTTACATTTCCATCTCCTTTGGTCAATAAAAGAAACAAAAGGGTTGATGTACGTTCTGCATGATCTACATCTCACAATGGTGTTTGATGTTATCACAGGTAATTGCTACAGAATAAAGAAAATTGTGGCATATAAATTTGAAGAACTTCCATAAATGTGTGATAATGATCTCCTACCCCGAAACACCAACAACAAATTAAAATCTTTCACTATTCAAATTAAACATTAAATTAAGATAACGACAATCAACATAAATAAATCTATTCATTTATGAATATTTGAAAATTTGTATAACGCCATATATCACTGGGATCTCAGGGTGGCATAAAGATAAAATCAGAACAATGTAAACATAAATATGCACAGCTAAAAAAGTATTTAATTGTTAACAAATTAAATCCAATATAAAAAAATTAAAAGCAATAAAAACAAAAAAACTATAGTTTTAATAGATATAATAGCTTAGCCATTAACTAACAGGTTATAAGGCCACTATCATTTGAGGTTTCCTTTATTGAAATCTGTGTCACTTGCACTCAAGTAATATATTTAGAACTGACATACAAGTAAAATGGTAACAATGATCTGCTGAAAATATTTTCTCTGTAGTTTCTAGTGTTATACTTTGGTTACAAGAGAAGAGATTCACAATTATGGAATACAATTACAGTTTTTATCATCTTAAAAGTACTGTTTTACAATATTTGATCAATTTATTTAGGTTTGACTAAATAAAAAATGTGGGAATAATTTTTAAAAAGTCATTTTACCGTTAGATCTCTGAAGGGATGTAGAAGCAATCCCAAAGGAAGTTTTGCTTTATTTAGCAATGCCTGAGTCTGTGGAATATTTGTCAAAGTGCATCGAAATGAGCTAAGACAAAAAATCGTAAGTGTTAGTTTCAAAGTTCATGAACAACAATATTATTTGTTCTACTGAAAAAGGCCTAGCTGATCAAGAGCTACCATGTTACCTAAATAACCAGAACCTGCCACCGAACACTTCTACATGATGAAATGTATTCAAAGCTTGATCAACTCATCCACTAACAGTTCCCTCATTGAGGCAAATAATGCAATGTCCCCACCCCTTGCCAAAAGAAATCCTTCCCCGTGCTCAGCATGAAGCACTCCAGTTCTCGATGCTAATGGATAAAAATGTTGGTGTCAACATGCAGTTATCTGGGATGCAATACAGCAGTAAAAGCTCCAACTGCCAGAGCTTTCTAAAGTGTCACAAAGAATGAGAGAAAAATTGAAGGCTGCAGTGAATGTTTGTTTGCCAAGTCTGCACCATAGCCATCCAGCTGAAGCCATGTTAACAATGCGAGACTACGCAATGACATTGTAGCATAGCATGGCAGCAACCAGCAGGAAAAAATGACCCTTTTTTAATATTACCTAAGCACTTTAGACTACCTGCCCCAATTGTTCTGGAACAAGACTAAATTTTGATATGCTGGTTACTACATCACCTTTGAAGAACCAAAATATTGCAAAATCATACCGCTTGGTAATTATGTTTGTTTTGGACTTAGTCTCCAAAAATAATTGGCAATGACTTGGTTCAGACAACAGGATAATCAACGGTGGTTTAAATACCCAATGGTTATTTAACCAACCGTGGGTTATCATGTTATGTGGTGGGTGTTATTTAACCAACGGCTGATTATTTGGCTGAAATAACCAATGCAAATAACCAACATTGTGCAGAGTTGGCTATTTGAACCACCGTTGGTTACTGTTTTGTGTGGAGGGCACCATTGGTTATTTCCTCAGCCACCATTGGTTATTTTGTCAGCCACAGAGTCACAAGGCAAGAGCGGTCAAAGCGGTGGCTGCCACTCTAGTCCAGCCAGCAGGATAGATTTTCGGCAGCAATGGCTGATGGGATACTAGTAGGAAGACTGAGGAAAGGAGAGAGGGCAGGGGATGTTAAGTCAACTCAGTGTGGACTAATAGTCAACTCAACGCTGATCCTAATCCACACTACATTTGATTTTTATCTTGTTATGTGGGGAGTTTCCCTTAGATAAACAACTGTTGAGTTGATTACTATACCACTTTTGACTATTGTGTTGTCTGAACGCAGCCAATGTTTGAAGCAGATTTGTACATTTTGAGTTGGAGGGCAAGTACAAACAAAAGCTTGCCGATGTAATGTTCTGGCACACTATGGTTTGCCCATACCAAGAAATCATGGAGGGAACTAAGCATGCAACGCTTGGGTCCAACAGCCAAAACGTGGTTTGGCGATTACGTCGAAATCACCCCACAGTGTTTAAGGGTAAAATGCGAAGACAGCTAAAAAGAAGTATTTTCAATTTCCTTTAAGCCAAATCGTTGGTGTATCTGCTATAAGGATATATTTCAATAGGAATGCAATTCCCTCCTGTCTGAGAAAGAATTGTTTGAAAAATATGATTATGGAATCAGGACATTACTTAGGGACACTTCCTCACACAGATATTAATAAAATTGACATAGATAAGATAAGCATGCCTAAACTGGAAATTGTATACCTACTCTGGGCTGCAGTTCAATCTCTTCAGGTCTGAGTTCAAATTAGGCACAGGAGCTAGAATTGGAACAATAGGCATAATATTTCTATCTTGAGTAAGGTTGATAGGTTTCAAGCTCTCTGGCTGCTGTATACCTAGTCCTCCAAGACTAGCTGACAGTTGATTCATTGTAGGATATTGCTGGAAAAGAACAGTTTAAATAAGCATTTACTCTATGATATTAGGTTTTTAATCCGTATCTGTTTAGTCTTCCCCCTCCCCAATCCCTAGTAATCTCAATTTTAAGCAAGTGCAACTCCTAACAGGGTCCCAAACCCTACTTCTATCTTAAACTCTGGGTTGGATTCAGAAACCTCCCTGTGGAAGGTGATGACTTTGCTGTCCCTTCCTCTCCCTACCAGCCCTGAAGCCCACCCTCCCCACAAGAAATGCTCCCCACCAAGGGTAGGATAGTTGAGAAGAGAGGGAAGTAAAAAATCAGGCAGAGGGACCTTCAGTCTCATTCACAGAAGGTGTATCTGCTCAATTTTCCTCCACCTCTCCCTTCCTTCTCAGCCTGCTGTCTCATAGCCCACCCAATTCAGCAGGGTCCCCTGACCCCTGGGGGAGTATA
Source organism: Elgaria multicarinata webbii (assembly GCF_023053635.1). Taxonomy (NCBI): domain Eukaryota; kingdom Metazoa; phylum Chordata; class Lepidosauria; order Squamata; family Anguidae; genus Elgaria; species Elgaria multicarinata. The sequence continues at coordinate 30,172,755 of NC_086180.1, read as the reverse complement.
TGGGGGCTAGTAGGGAGAGGAAGAATGGGAAAGTCAACTTTCATCTACCCTCTTCATACGCACAATATGCCTGACCAGGGCATATGAGGTTCATGATAGATCCCTTAATAAGCACTCTCAAAGTCTCCAGCTCTTCTACGGATTTCCCCTGTGTGTAGCACACTTCCACTTCTGAACTAATCGGGACAGAATAACCAGTGAAAGCTTTTTGTGCTAAAGAATATTCTAGGTAGCATGGAATATGAACTGACATGCTTATCGGGCAAGATGTTTTAAGGCTTAATGTAGCTGGGAAGGTATAACGTGTTCCACTTAAACAAATCTAGGACATGAAGTTAATTATATGTATGCTGCCAAGTAATATCATATATTACTTTCTAATCATAACCACAGTGGAAGAGCATTCTCTAATACATTATTATTGCTTGGATTCAAACCTGCTCTTGCATGAGCAGAAGACATTTCAACGCCATCGTAAAGAACCCCACACCGGTTGCCCACTTCCCACCACAATCCCCTCAGCCACATCTCAAGCCATTCTGGACGGCTCCCAGATCCCAAGGTGCAGCTTTTCAAGCGGGCTGTGGCAAAGAGAATCCCCAGCGATTGGGGAAGCAAAACCAGACGACATGGAAAATTTGATCTTCCTTCTGAGGTACAAAGAAAACTAACATTCTGAATTCAAAGAGTAGAATTCCAACCCTGATTCATACACAACTAGCTGTTAATAACCTCTCATTCATCTAATTTGTCACAAACTGCATCAAGCACGCTCAGTCTTTGAAGATTTCTCTGACCTGTGGGTATTGAGGAAATCCAGAATTATATCCAGAATTACTGGGCTGTATGGCAGGAGATGGCAGAGATGGTGTTACATTCTGGTAGCCAGGCTGAAGAGTAGGATACCCATAGCCAAATGGCTTAGAGGATTTAGATGTCTGAGGAACTGATGGAACAGGAGCTGGACTACTCGTTGTAGAACGTGCCTCTAAACAGTGGGGGGGAAACATTGTTTTTAAAAACACTGTCTTGCTCTTCAAAAAACCAAGCATCAAAATGAGAGTAGCTGAAGGGGGTGATACTACCTGTCATTAACAGAGCAGTAAAGTAGACTTCCATTAAATACCCACCATCTATCAGCATTTAATAAACAACAAGATTAATATTAACACAAACCATATGTAAAAGTCCATCATTATGTTCAATGCCAGTTGATTTCTAATAATTAAAAAAAATTGTTAAAACAGGACAGTAGTAATATTTCAAGTGAAAATAAATCATTAAGGCATTATATATGCTGCCTTACATATTTAACCCTTTGAAGTTAAATTCAATGGAGTTGTCCTGTGAATCAAATGTACTGTTTGATTGCTACCTAAAGAAGAATCAACCAGTAAGCTCATTAGAAATTATGTGGCATAAAATGCAAAAAAAACCACTATATTTTTAAAGAGCACAATATTTATAACTCAAATTAAAGACTGCAATCCTATGCACATGTATGAGAGTAAGTCCCCCTAAAATCAAATAGCTTTACTTCTAAAGAAACACATTTAGGATGATAGTGCTTGTTAGGAAACTTCTTCAGTTTCATCTGATGTGAAACTTGAGAGGCAGAACTGCAATGCATTGTGTGCTATTTGAATCTGAACTCTCAGGAAATCATATATAGTTTAGTGTTTTTAGATGTATCTGTATCTTCAGTACCAACTCATTTTGTATATCTGGGTTGTACAAATAGATCATTTTTACAGCCAATAATATTTTAGTACGTTGATATTTTTATAACAACAACAACAATTTAAACAAAACACAATTCACCTGGATAACCACCTCCTTCAAGTGTATCATAATTGTTGAGAACAGGAGATGCACTGCTAGTAGTGGAAGAGCTGTCAATAGCTAGAAGGAAAACACATTCACACACATGTTTATTCAAAAGGTAATATCTGTATGCCGACAGATGTTTATAAATACCTGTTAAAAAAAATTCCAAAGAACTTCAGGAAATTACAGTCTTTATCGGTAACATCATATGCTTACAGAAGACAGGGTTTTTAGTTTTCATATTTGTACACAAGAGCTAGCAGTTTGGACAACTATGCTAACACCTATTAATAATGCACAGCGGAGAGGGGGGAATTAAAAGGGCAAAAATAGATTTTAAAAATGACCTGAAAAGCTTTTAGTGGTTATAGTTTATTCTTGCATTGAAAGTTTAAAAGCACACACTTCGTTTCACATGCACATGCACACCCACGCTAACTCACAAACATATATATTACAGAGACTATGGTTTGAAACTTTCAATGCAAGAATAAATTATCTTATGACTTCCCATTCAAGTACTTCAAAGCTAGCGGAAAGCATTTGCAAGCAAGAAAAGGCACGGCATCCTCTAAAGCAGCCTTTCTCAACCTGGGGCGCTCCAGATGTGTTGGACTGCATCTACCAGAATGCCCCAGCCAGCTGGCTGGGGCATTCTGGGAGTTGTAGTCCAACACATCTGGAGCGCCCCAGGTTGAGAAAGGCTGCTCTAAAGACTGGATGCACTGTAAGAATTGCAGATGAGGTATTTGTAGCTGTGTAGTTATGAGAGGGAGGGAGGGAGAGAAAGAGAGAGAAAGAAGAAGGGAGAATGCACCCAGCACCTCTTGGTACAAGTTCACTTGCTTCCATTTCTAGATTCAATCACAAAAAACTCCTTCAGGAATACAAGTTGCTTGGGCATCAATGCTAAATATAGTCACACGAGGTTATTATATTCCAGAGTATGTATACCAGAGCACAGCAGACACACACAGGAGTTTGAGTTCCCAGATTCCCTTCATCCAATGCAAGGAGCTTTCCATTTCAGAGGAAGGGGACTTTTAGATCAACCTAGTGTATTAGTATACAGCTGCCTTACATACCAACACATATACATGTGTAGAGAAGAAAACACACACACCCTTTATTACATGACTGAATGTTTATCATGTTTATCACATGATATAGAAATCTTCCAACAAACTTGCTATAAGACCAACATAATTCACAACAGTAAAGACACTGCCTGCCATTTACCATCTAGGCTTTAGAAAATTGAACACCAACTTCAAAAAGTTAAAAATTAAGCCTCAATAATCCAGTCACCAACATTCTAAATTTTATATTTGACTCTTAAATCTACCTTGCAAGATTCCAAAAGTTAAGTTAGTCTCAAAACTAACATGAATCATAATCTCCACTTTATTTTTAGTATACTAGAAAATTATTGTATTATATTGTGTTCTTCAACCCTGCAAACAGACTATGGCCTTTGCTAGACCAGGGGTTATCCTGGGCTGATACCTGGGATCGTCCCTGCGCGTCCAGATGATGCACAGGGGATCCCAGGCTCAGGGAGAGATCATCCCTCCCTGTTCCCGGGATAAAGCCTACCCCGTCAAGCCCGCTATTTCCCGCAGTCTTGGGCTGAGCCCGAGACCATGAGTGTATGGCCCGTTTTTGCGGCTCCGCACAATTAGTTGCGTGGAGCTGGGAGCTGCGCCCATCGGGGGCGGGGGTGGGTGGGGAAACCCTTTTTTTTAAAAAAAAATCCTCTTACCTTTGCGCACAATCATTCGTGCACATTGTCCCCTTTAAAAGTAAAAAAAATGGCGGGCGCGACAGCTCTCTTCATGAGGTTTCCTCACCTTATGTGTAAACGAGGGCGATATCCCACGATATTTGCATCACAGGATCTCCCCTCGTCCATCGTGGATTTAGCGGTAAGTCTAGCTAAGGCCTAAGTGTTCAACATAGACAGCCTGCCTCTTTTACTTCAAATAGTTCCTCTCTTCAATGAGTTGTGGACACAACTTCTCTAATTCATTTCTGTTTTTTACACAATCCTTCTCCAAAAGCTCCAGGAGCAAAAGGAAAGGGGTGGGGGAAGGAGAGAAGAGAGAGAAAGAGGTTGAAAAAAATTGTCATTCTAATAAATATGGTGACTGAAAGAATGAAGAATAGTAATTTCTTCTTAGTAGTCTTGACTCACGAACAGCTTGAGTCTACCTTCATCTGCTATGTTTAGGAGACTGAATGTCTCTGAAAAAGCCCTGGATGACCATAATTAGCATCAAGCTTTTAATCTGCTTCAAATGGATTGCACAGAGAAGAACCAATTGCCTAGGCTAAGTAATGTGACAACATTTTCATTTATCTAGAAAAACTTTTAAACCACGTTAGTATGCCGAGCTAACAAATCTGTATTGTGGTGGCACTTTCTAAAATATGAAAATAGAGAATGGACAATGACAGAGAGATCTTCTTACTATACCAGAATGAAAAATGAGTATGCATGGATTAATAAAGGAAAAATATAACTTGAATTAAAAACAATGCTTATCATCTGAGTCACAGGAAAGGATGTTGTAAAACCACATTATTGAAGGTATATACATGCATGCAGAGTTGGTAATATTCCCATTCATTATCTGGGGCCACACAAGTGCAAGCAGTTTAATAACACAACCGCTTTTTAAAAAAATACATTTCACTTTCATGCTATAAGTTGTGGTATAGGGACACTTTTTGAAAGACTTTGAAGTGACATTCTTATTACTGAAGTTAAAGGTAATATAATAACTAGTAATGCTATTAAGAAGTGTTTTTATACCACAACTTAAAATATAGTTTGAAGTTTAATCAACTTCTTTATTTCAAGCATCTCCAGGGTTTTTTTAAAAGATCTTTGCCTAAACTAATTAAATCTGTAATAATCTGTGTATTGCATACATATAAATTTCAACAGGAAATGCGCCACATGAAATGTACTCACAAGTACATTACCATATATGTAATTTATCACATGTAAGTCTGTTTGCACTAGATGATGAAAATGACTGCCCTCAGAAGATATTTCTATATTCAGTCTTTTGGTTACCTATAATCTTCTTAAACCTGAAAAATGCCAAATCACTATAGTATATTTAACAATAAAAGGAGAGTTTTGTGTAAATACAGCAAAGACACTGGGATAAGATCCATCAATGGCAATATTAAGATGCACTGAAAGCTATGACAACTTTTTTTTAGATTCCAAAATGACAAAAGTATATCATCCGTGCCTCTAATTAAAGAAACGGAGGGTGCAATCCTAAACCCAATTACCTGGGAGTAAGGCTCATTAAACTCAATGGGGTTTACTTCTGAATAGACATGAATAGGATTGTGCTTGTGATCTCTTACTGAAAAGTGTCCAATTACTCTTCTATACCTTTAACTATGCAATGCAACTTAATTTTTGCATTCCATTATTTAGATGACTCCAGGATCTGGTTAACCTGTTTCATGTTCTTTTGTTCAAGGAATGGTATAGTGTCATCAAAATTGAGTAGGAAATGTGAAAAATACTGGTGCAAAACTAAAGCAGACCTGCTTCCTCATCCTCCTCATCCTCTTCCTCATCATCTGAACTTGATGACAAGGGAGTTGCTGGAGAGCTAGCTTGATTATTAACATATCCACCATACTGCATGCCTGTGAAGTGGAAAGCACAAACACAAGAATCAGACACACAGAAAAGGCAAGAAATTGAAAGCACAAATCAGAGCATTAAAAGTGACACCAAAACCAGGCATTGCAAAGGACATCCTAACATGAGAAGTGAGTGAATTACCCAAACAATGCAAGAAAAGCTTTTATCTTTACAGAAGTTTAGCCAGCAATGTTTAATGCTGCAGCTTGGTTAAGTATTAGTAGCAGACAAAGAAATTTAGTAGAATTAGAACAAACACCATTTATCCTCCAGAGATTAAGAAAAAATCAGACAGGTTTTAAACTTCAAGGTAGGCTGTGAAATAATAATGGCTCTTTTTATAGGCTAATATCCCATCTCCTAAAACCACATGTCCAGGCAACTTCTACAAGTAGAAATTGTACTGGGATACAAATTACCCCTATCATTAACACAGATTTGAGGTAGTTTGTTAGCTCACATGGAAAGACCCATTCACACCTGGGATCACATGTTACTCAGGGCAGTTTTTCATCTGAAGAGATCAAACCATTTATGGTAGCCAACTGTTTCTTTGGTATATTGTGTATTGGGACGCCAGTGATAATGTCCTAAGAAGACAAAGTTGGCTTGCTAAATATTGCAGAAAATGTGCATGATAAACTTCATGCTCAGGTATGGGGAAACTACCACATACCTGAGCGTGAAGTTTATGAAGTCTGACAATTTTAAAAAGGTAATACTAAAAATCTGTTCGGAATAAATTTTAAAGAAGTGGTTCTTTAGGGTTTTAGTCTAACACAAGCAGCAATGAATTTTAATTATGTATGGACGTAAACATACATCTCACTAGTCAGTGTTAACATGCATATTCAGTATGAATTTCCAAAGTACTAGCACCACAATGAGTGTTATTTTTCCTAAACCTACACTTCCTTAATTTCCTAACAATGTCGACTACATGTCAGATACATGCCATTAGATTATTATAACTGTTACTATATACATATTCATGTAAACATAGGCTATGATCCAGCAAAGGAGAAAACATGGGGGTGTTCTAGGTCAGCTATGGAATGTGAAGCTCTTTTCACAGATCCCTTTCCATTTATAGTAATAGAATTGCATATATTTGAGTCCTCCCTGTTGGGGTAGAGCTTATAAATATGAAGTAGCATGCATGTATTGAAACATGCTTTGTGACATGACTGCTGTGATTAAAGGTTCAAACTCTCAATGAAATCTTGAAGCTCTCTCTATCTGAAAAGGTACTCATGAAAAGAAATACCCCTTCTGCTCACAGATACTTCTTCCATGGTCTGGAATGTTTGGATCACCCCAACACATGGCAAGCAAAAATCCTCCATTATCCAACTGCACACTCTGGGATCAACAGAAGACATTTTGCTCCCAATCATTTAGCAAAAACTATTAAAACATAAACATGCAGAATTTATATTTGCATTTTAGCCTGTACATGGATGTACATGTAAGAGTCACATCATGCAATGCACTATAGGTAGACAGGATTAAGGTCACAATCCTATGCACAGTTCAATGGTGCTTACTTCAAGGTAGGTCAATGGAACTTACTACTGAGTAAACCTGCAAGCAATCAGGCTGATTAGATATTTGTGTGTGTCTGGTGCATGTGTGTGTGCAGGAAGCACATAAGGATAGAGCTCACGTTTCTTTGACACTAAACAATTTTCTTCCAAACATTCACTTATTAAGCTCATATTTCCAATTCATTCTAGTATTTTAATCAAAGCTAATAAGACAGTCCCTGCCCTCAGGCTTACAATCTAAGAGACATGGCACAAAAGGAAAAGGGATTGGGAAAGAGGAAAAGCAAAACCCAGGCAGTTCTTAGTTTCAAAGTTCTTATAAGTGTTATTTCTGGCAGGGAAGGTCTGATGGATGTGGATAGGTTGGTCTCTCCCTTGCCATGATGTTCTTCCTGAAAAGCAATTGGGGGGTGGGGTGTTTGCAGCCTCCCAGTGTCGCTTGGTTCTCTGGCTTATGGAAGAGGTGACAGTCTGCAGTTCCAGGGAACTGATGAGATGGTTAAGTTTTAATGTTTAAATTTTGTCATTTTCCCATATTTTAAAATAGTGCTAGAAAGGCAGGGTATAAATTTAATAAATAAGCAAGTCCCAGGTGCCAAATGACATTTTACACTAAGGATGTAAGAAGTCAAGCCACCACAAACACATTGTGATGAGTTTGAAACCTACTGTGTAGATAGAACTGTTTATGTTGTATTATACATTCATTGGGAGTCAAAACTCTGAACAGTTAAGAGTTTGAGCTAGAAGCAGAGTCTTGCCTCAGTTCGGAGAGTCTGAATTCCTAGTTGTCTACAGCCACTGACGGTTAATTCGGGAGGCAAGGTATCAGATGTCTTCTGTGAGCATTTAGATACTGTCAGTCATCTTTTCTTTCCTCACCCAAGTCATGCAGGCTTGAAGCTTTGAGTAGATTTGGTGAACTTAGAAGCCCAGGAAACTACCCAACTTGGGTTAGAAAGCTGCAGTCCCCTAGTGCAAACGTATCATTCATGACTTTGAAACATCAAACCAAGTTATAATGTAGGGATGTCACCTAAGGTTTCTTTGAGAGGAGAGGTGATTTATAAATATCATACACAGAATACATAAATTCTACCTTTAATGTTTGTTTGCCTTAGCTGTTGCAGAATGCCATGGTCAGTCAGTTGATAAGAACACAACCTTCCATCTTTCAGTCTCATCGATTCACACTAATAAAAGCCTAAATGGTTTGGGCCAACGTAACTGCAAGACCACTTTCACCCCTACGTACCATCACAATCTCCAAAAAGAACTCAAAACCTGTTGTCTGCTATGTACAAAGTTAAGATTGCAAGTACTTGTATGGTAGCATTCCTGTAGCTACTTTTCAATGGTGAAATAGCTTTTTCTTAAAAACCTGTCAATGTCTGAGTCTGACCATTTTTCAAAAGCAGTGGCTTCTGGTAGAAGGGCTACAAACTGCCGACTGTAGAATGCAGCAGAGGTACTAGTGGCACGGATGCCAAGTCACCCCCAAATCTTTCCTCATAGTTCTGAGAGTTGGGATGTCCTTAAACAAGCAGAGACAAACTTTTGGTATAATCCTTGGAGCTGCCATTAAAGGCCCACACTCAGCCAAAACTAAAGATTTCGGAATTTCCTCTTGCTTTGTATCTCTGTAAATTTACTGTCCATATATCACCTTGCTGGATTTACAAAAGACTCCTATACTGGGAAAGTTTGATTCTGACTCCTATAATAGCAATTCAAAGAGAAGTAGGCTGTCTTGCACATAACTTTTTCTAGATTAAAGAAGCAGAATCTGTAATCACTTTGAAAAGCTTTCATGTGCCACGTTGTATTTGAGTGTGTGTGTGTGTGTAAGCATATTATAAAATATACAAATAAATAAAATAGTGTACAGTTAAAGTAGGGCACTCAAAACCTTACAAGTATTAAAATGGCAGTCATATACCACCATTTTGAGAAAAAATAAATGTCCAACTAGTACTTGTACTGGGATAGATGTGAACATAAGAAATACTTTTGTAAGCCGCCATGAGAGCCTTTTTTGGCTGAATGGCGGCATAAAAATACTTAAATAAATAAAATAAATAAAAATAAAAGCCTTAAAAAATGAACCCGACAAATCTTTACATTCAAACATTACAGTGATTTAAAATGCATGGCGAAAGCTTTACTTGTCTTCCAGTTTCTATACCTTCATGAGGCAAGGAATCTGATGATTGTGTAAAGGAGGATGAAGTGCTGGGCTTTGATGTCTTCTGCACAACAGGTGTTCTAACTGAAGAAGTCACAGCTGAAGACATTCCACCGACAGGTTTTACAGGCTGAACATTCTGGTTTATTGGATGTGGTGACCCTGAAATATCAACCAAAGAGGAAATACACATCGTCAGGCAATAGAGGCGCTGATTAACCGTTTCCAGAGGGGTGGCCATATTAGTCTGTGGCAACAACAGAGTGTCTTGTGGCACCTTAAAACAGATTTATTGTGGCATAAAGAGAGAGAGAAATATTCTAAGTCCTGGGTCCCCACTTACTAGACGAAACCATTTTGCATTTGTCCCTGCTGGGGCGGGGGAAGGAGGAGCAGTGAGAATCCTTTTCTGTACGTGGCTTGCTGTTCCAGATAGCTGTGCTGCAGATCAGAACAAGATGGCTGAGCTGGCTAGCTTCTGGGGGTGGATCTGGGAGGCAGGATCTGGGAGGCAACTTGTCCCTCTCTAGTCCGCTCCTAGGGTTGAAATTGGGAGAGTTGCCTGCTGGTTTGGCTATTGCTGTCGCTGACCTGCCAATGCATCTTTCCTGGTTTAAGAATTTTGTTACCTTGCTTATAGACGAGTTTAGCTGCCAGTTGATGGAGTGGAGAAGACATTTCTCACATATTCGCAAACAGACTCTGTGTAAGCAGGGATTGGGTTCCACACTCCCCAATGCAAATCCCCATAATGGATCTTAGGGTGAAACCTTGAAACCTCCTTAAGCACTGACATGCCTGTTATACAACCCGGTCATAGGATGCACCCACATTATTGGTTTACATCAAGGTGGGCCCAAGATTCTTGCCTTTTCCAACAATATCCCAGCACATTCGCTGGGACACTGGGATCAGCCAGCAGTCCGATGACTGGATTTTTGCCCTATGCATGTCAGACTCTGTAAGCTGTATTCAATAAATGCCATGTCCGTTTATAATGAACTTCAGCCTGGGTGATTGTTGCTCCTTTGCTCCATCCCCACTCCCCACTGCTGGTCAAACAGGCATGCAATGTAAGAGGTATATCCTATTTCAAGCCTAAATGATATGCAAAAAGCACAAGGACCATTCACAACAACAATAGGAGATAACACAATCCTCCTAGCTATACTATGCTATTTTAACACTTCAGAAATTATTGCTTTGATCAAGGCCTAAGCCAATAAAATTAAGCTTACTGATAAATTCTATATATTCCTCCCTGCTTGCTCTGTTAGACATATGAAACCTTGTTTCCGATACCTTGGTCATATGAGATTTGATGGACACCTAATCAGAGCAGATTCTTTCCTATGGTGGCTCCCATCTTCTGGAATGCTCTTGCAAACAAGATGAGTCAGACCTCGACATGATATTCTCTTTTTGGCATTTGGTGCAAACATGAAGGCATTTAGCTAAATGTTTTCCTGGCTTATTTTAATACTGTTCAAAAATCAGGGTTTTGTTTTATGAATTGTTAATCTGTAATTTGATGTGGGGTTGTTACTATAAAGTTGTGTTTACACCTTGAGTTACACTTTGGTGAAAAAATGCAAGGCATAAATAACATAGTTCAGCAATTATGTGTCTCCTGTTCAAGTTTACTTTTTTTGAAAAATAGTGACCATTTGGCACCACTGTGTGCAATTTACCCCTATGTTTATATGTGAATACATGTACATACACACAATCTGCACATATATTCAAGCTGAGGATAACGCTTCATGCATCTGATGAAGCAGATCCAGTCCTTTGAAGAGTTTAAAAGCTGCAGCTTGCGCAAAATGTGGCAGCCAGATTGATAGCAGGGACCAGAAAATGACCTGATTTCTGAACGCTCTCACTAGTTAGGTCCACCTGTAATCAACATTGTCTTCTTTTCAGCACCAGATTAAAACCTTCTACGCTCAGGCATTTGATTGCATATGATAGGGTTTTTAATGGGTCCTGAGATTTCTTATTGGTGATTGTGTATGTATATAGCATAAAACGGTTTTTTATATTACTGTATTTGGCTATTGGGTGGTATAGAAATTAATAAATGAAATGAAAAGCTTATGCCACAATACATTTCTTCATTATGCCACAATACCATTTGTTTTTACTGCTAAATAGTTGTGTGCTTCAAACAGCAGTAGATTGAAGAGAAAAACTAAGTTCTATTGCTGTCATGTCATTAGTGGAGCAAGAGAACAAACCACCTACCAGTAAAAAGCATCATTATCATAAAGTTAACACTGTCTGAATCACTTATGCATTTGTCTATGCACTGATCCAAACTGTTTAAATACATGCACCAGCCTTGCCTACTCCAGGCAATCACACTGTTTATTAGAATCCTAGGAATTTCAATTCTCATTATTTTAGATGTACAGCTGAATTACATGGTGGAAGACAACCTTGAAAACCTTCCTGCGATTCTAAATAGCATTCTAAGATCACATAAACTAGAACACGATCTGATAGCACATTTGGCTTGTAGGTCAGTCTATAATAGAAGGGATCAGGAACAGAGTGAAGGAATTCAGCTCTCCTCATCCACATACACTTTTTATTGTAAAACGTAGGCCCCTCCCATCCTGTTTTAGATATGAATGGAGCAGATATATGAACAAACCATTTATTCCCTGTCCCATCTAGTTTGGCTCTTTGTGCAATACCTGTGCTCATTGGGTTGCTTGCTTCAGGCAGGGATCCTGCAAAGCTTCCACTGTGATTCATTTGAGCCGACTGGAGTTCTGGGGCAGACCATGATGCTGAGTTGTAACCCAAAGGAACTCTCTGTTGCCCTGTAGGTGGGCCTCTATTTTGACTAGAGTAAGCATTTGCCTCTTGCAAATGTCCAAGAGCTGGTACACTGTGGGAAGTAGGCACTTGCCCATATGGGCTGCCAATGGACATCGAAGGATATGAAACGTTAGGATAAGCAACATTAGAGACAGCAGGCATGGCGTAGTGACCAGAAGGAGCAACAAATCCCTGAGATGGAACTGAAGAGCTGACAGAGTGCAAGACTGAATTACTATAAGGACTACCAAATGAGGAAAATGACTGTGAAACGCTGGTATATAACTGGGATGCAGAAGAAATCATTCCTTGGATAGGTCCAGATGGTTCTGCAATATGAGGTGCTCTATTGTACAAGTGCTGCGATCCCTGTGTGCTCAACATCTTGGAAGTCACAGAAGGTGCATTAACATTTTGTGCTGGCACTGAATAGTGGGTCGAATAATAATCAGCACCATAGTGGTTATCCAGCTGTGAAGGGATAGCTTTATTGGGCACTTGTGAGTAGTGTCCTGAGGGAGCACTATAGTTTTGAGGATGTGATCCATATCCAGGGGAGAACTGCATCTGATTTTGTGCTGGTCCTGAAAGAAAGAAAAATCAATGCATTAAAATTATATAGAACATGCCTTTAAAGAAAGAATAGGAAACCAAATGTAATGCTGACTTCTTTTTTGTCTATTCTTTTTTGCACCACAATAAACTAATTCAGGTTTACTCTGTGTGTGTGGTGTGTGTGTGGGGGTGTTTTGCTGTACAAATTATATATCTGGAATTTGTCCAAGTATTCAGTAGCCAGTATGAGAGAACAGAGAGCAGGTAATTAGAATACTTTTGCAATAGCTTGCACAATTCCACATAACAGACATTGAAGCAATCTAGATTCAAACTTTGTATCACATAAGTGAACAGAAAACTATTATATTGTATTGTATATTATAGAATGGCAGTAGCGAAGAAGAGTTTTCTTGCCTGCCACTAAAAACATAGCGGACAATGCAACACAACTGTTTGGATGTAAAAGGCAGATGATAATCTGGACCATCTAGCAATGTGGACCAGACATGTACACCATGATAATTGGCAACGAGATTTGAATACAATGTTCACAGCAACTTGAAGAGATCTATGTTACTTTTGGCAGAATCCATCAGAGCACATATCACTCCCCTATAGATTCCCTTCATCAAGCAGTGAGTCCCACTGATTCCATTGAACAAGCAGGTCCCACCACTTACACAAAGGAGATTTCATGCTTCCTAGAGGAAGCCCTGAAATGAGCAGAAACACTCATTTCAGGTTGGTCCAGAAGCACTAAATCGACACTGCACAAGCACTGGGGACCACTTGCACAATGAAATTGACAGTGCAAAAGAGAATCAGCGGATCATAAAATCCCAGTTGGGTTTTGCCCATAAATGCTCCAACGTCTGGTGCTCTGGACACTTGTATTGTAAGCAGTGCTTTTCATTGGCATATTTCTGTGACACCTTAGCTCAAGAATCCACTTTGATTCCGGAATCAGCAGCATGGAAAGCTGCCAGGAACCTTGTTAAGGCTGTTTAGATGGCCATAGCAAGGCACGAACTTCCTCCATTAGATTGACCTGAATTGTTCCTCATATCTATAAAATCATGCAAATGCCATCAATATGCTAATGGCTCCATGAAGGTACCTTTGCATTGGCCAATCCAGAGCGTCGGCAGAAAGACAAAACAGGCTCAATCCTTAAGTTCCTATTTCCTTGATAGGTCAACAGATTCAGATACCACCTAATGCTACTTTTGTTTTGAATATCATTTTTATTTTATATATTGCTTTTCTATACCACCCAGTAGCCCAATATGCTGCTTTATATGGTTAGCTTCATGTAAGTGAAGTGGGAATTTCAATTCCCAGAACCAAATTATAGTTCTCTTTGTCCAGCATCCAGCCTCTGCATCCTTCGTACCCTTAGTTTTGAAACCTATAACTGGCCAGGGGTTCAGGCAGCACTTCTTTCCTTTTGCTTGAGCATCCGTCATGTTTGTGGGTCTCAGTTTTAAGAATAACAGAGAGTTCAATTGGCTTCTAATATCATTCCTCAGGACACTTATCTGATTCCTCACTACATTCTGGCATCCATCACACATTTCCAGGTCCAGTGTCCCCTTGCTTTCCTAGTGAACCACTTGACTGCCTCATTGGTCCAGAAAAATCCATTTGCCTTGCATATCCAAGGAAAAAGCTTTATTCTCTAGTAAAGCACCCGTTGAATCCAAAGCCAGTTTTGGTGCCTTGCAGGGGGCTGTGACCTATCTGTGTGTTCTTAGCTTTGAGCCTGAGGGCAGAAGTCAAGCAAGAAGCTGAGAGCAATGGGAAGCTACTACCACAGGTCTTGAGCTAAGCGCAACCATTTTTAGCCAACTTTTAAAATATTATTGGGAATTCTAAGAGCTCCATTTCCAAGACGTGTCATCCAAATTTTGTTTTTAAACCAAATTGTGATGGCTCTGCAGTCTCTAATAAAATCTAAGCTAAGATTTGGTCTCCCAATGATTATTGATAATGTAGGCGACGGGCCATTATCAATAATTTGGCTGAGGCCTTCATTCCATTTTTTAAATTCTTAGCTTAAGCTGAGAAAATTGAGGGTAGCCTGTGCCCTAACTATTTGCAGCAATCCAGCTAGTGAATTCCTTTAAGTTCCCATTATTCTGTATGCTCTTTTTTCTCCTTTCCTCCTAAAATTATCCATTTCTGCTCCCACAGCCCACTATTTTCAACAGTACCCAAGATCCCATGGTCACATAGCCTCCCAAGTCCCTGCCTTGCCATTTCCACAGTATCCCCTTCCACTCTGCATCTGGCAGAAATTAATTTTGCCAATCTTCATCTTTTCCTATCTCTATTTTAGGCCTCTTAGAACTCGTATACTGGTCCATGTACTAGGGGCTTTGCATGCTAACCAAACTGTTTTTCTCTTTTATAAGGCATGTACATTGAGAATGAAATCATTAACAATATGCTTTTGGTCTTTAATGAGTGAATTCCCCATTTGTTTAGAACATAGCACATTAACCTGCTGTGAACACACCACACTTCTGTTAAAGACCCCAGTCCTGTATTTGCCGCTACAAAGTTCAGCCATGCGTGGAAATGCCAACGTATGGCAACAACTAGCAGGTAGAAATATTTAAAATATAAAAGTATTTGGGACTGGTAGCATTTGAAATATCCTGTCCTATGTGTAATATGTATGTTTGTGCCTGCCTGTGTGTGTATATAATGTTCAACTACTATGGCATCGGTGCTGTGTAAAACAACAGTAACCAGTTATGCCGTGTATTCATGTCCATTTTAGCTAATGAACATCAGGTAGGTTCACTGTCAATTTGCATAATGATCTTATCTGATGCTATGCATAATTTATCCAGAAGCAAGTCTACTGAGTTCAATAGGACTTACTCAATGACACTGACCTCTGTGTAAATATTAGGAGCAGGCTGTAAGATTGCTAACCTCCTCTGACAAAGCATGTTCCTGCAGCATCAACACTAATTATACATTCCAACTTACAAAATAATATAGGTAGCTGCATAAGACCAAGTCAGACCACTTAGCTCCATACTGTCTATATACCAACCTGGTGTCCATATATTGACTATCGGCAACCTGGTGCCTCCAGATGTTTTGAACTACAACTCCCACAACCCCCAGCCAGTATGGCCAAATGGTCAGAGATTATAGAAGCTTTGGTCTAAAATACCTAGAGTACACCGGGTTGCCTATCTCTGGTCTGCCCTAACTGGCAGCAACTCTCAAAGGTTTCAAAGACAGGGATTTTTCCAAGTTGTACTTGAAATTGCCAGGAATTGAACCTGGGACATTCTGCATGCAAACATGGACTGGTAGCAAGTATGCTTAATTCGCACAAAGAATTTCTTATACTTAAAAAACAATCCTATGTGCTTACTTCTGAGTAAATAAGTCTCGTTACATCCAAGGAGGCTCACTTTCAGGTAACTGTATATAAGCAGCCTTTCCCTACCTGATGCCCACCAGAAGTGCTGAACTACAACTCACTCCCATCACTCCATCTCCAGGCAGCAATATAGGATTGCAGTCCTAATTAATCTTTACTTGAGTAGAAAAACTAGTCAGTAGGGATTTCTCCTAATGCTCAGGTTTCAGTGTCAGTCCCATAACTGCATCAGTTACATATTAAATAGCCAGAGAAAGAAAAATCATCACTGTTGCTTAAGATAATGTACTTTACTAATTTGCTGGGCAACACTGGAGAATTAACACACTCCACATTGGCTGATATGGTTATGGCATCATTGGCTTCTTCCTCTAACTAAGGTTTTAGCTATCAAGCTGGTGTTTCACTCTATCCTCCCTTAATTGACAGTTCTGCTATCACCTGGAAAGCCCAAAAAACTTTAAAACAGAGCCCCTGCTAAAGGAATTGAGGGAGGTGGCTACCAGGACAAGGGCCTTTTCTGCTATGGCACCCTGGCTGTGGAATGAGCTCCCTAGAGAGGTGGCACCTACACTGCATTCTTTCCGGCACCAGGTGAAGATCTTTATATTTTCTCAGTATTTTAGCATGTTACCATCCTAGTCTTTTAACTCTACTGTTTTAAATCTGTATTTTAATTCCCTACATTGCTGCTCAGCTTTATTCTGCTTGTACTTTTATATTGTAATTTTAAGCTTCTATATTATATTTTATAATGTGTCTTATGGTTAATTTTTGTGAACCACCCAGAGAGCTTCAGCTATCAGGTGGTATAGAAATGAAATAAATAATAAACAAACTGAGGCAGCACCAGACTTTAAGTAGATTGAAGATGGGGGCTTCAGCTTCTATGGCTCTGCAGGCTACAAAAAGCTTGCTTTAACATAACAAGTCTTCTAAGGATAAGAAAATTGCAGCCTTCATTTGGGTTGGAGATAGGGGGCAAATCTCCCTTTCCTCACCCCCATCTCTAGATGCTCAAGGAATGCATTAGAGGAAGCGGATGAACTGGTAGGGATCAGGGAAGAGAATTCAGGGAAGGGATTGCTGGAATTACAAGAACCAGCCATAGAAACGATTAGTGTGATATGTGTGTTTGGGCCTCTGACAGCCTCGCTTATTGAAGAAAGAATCCCTCTGGGCTGGGAACAAGGAAATAGGATCAGAGCAGGGAGGGTGATTCTTATCTGTAGGGAGAGAGACATGTTGGACAAGGCAGATTGTTACTCAGGTCCCTTTCTGGGTTCATGTGCTGGGAACAGAGGGCTTATAAAGAAGCCATGACGTGAAATAGGAGTGAAACTTTGGTTCACAAACAGGTCTGGCTTTCCTTGAGGGCAGAAAGGTTTTGCTGCCTTGAGTCTGAGATGCAGACAGTCACGTTGACAAAGCTGTGGAACAATGGACCAGTATGAGAAGAAGTTACAATGTTTGCTACTCCTCACAGCTAGTCAGCTCTGGTTACACAGTCTTGTCCATTGGGGCAATAGTCAAACCCCCATTTTAAACAAGGTTTACATTTTCTAGTACAAAACCCACGACGTAGTGAAAGATTTTGGTCAATAAAGTGAAAAATCCCTTGTTCAAACTTTTTCAAGCAGTGCTACGGCCACTTGCAGACTAACAAACTTCAGCAAAATTTTCATAAACTAGGGCAGGGGTGGGGAATCTGTGGCCTCCAGATGTTGCTGCACTACACTGCAAAAAATGTAAGCATGGGCCATGCTAACTGGAGCTGATGGGAGCTGCAGGCCAACAACATCTGGAGAGCTACAGCTTCCCCACTCCTGTAGTAGCTTGAACTGTATAAAACAAACAAACCCACCTGAAATCAAACTCAGCCTAGCATTCTCTACTTCCCTCCATTTTTAGTCTGGAATCCTGCTAGATGCAATCAAATATAAGGCACTCAGCTCTCTCTTACACAGACACTCCACTCTCACAGCTGCTCATTCAGAGCATCTTACCCAGCTTTCCACATCGCCACACCTTTATAACTTGCAGTAATTATGCAAACACTAGTAAACTTCATAGGCTGTGAGGAGCCTCAACCTTATTGGGTCATTAACTCCAGAGAAAAGAGAAGGGATGTTCATCAGAATTCAAAGGGACAAGTGCCAGGGCATTCATCTTGAGTAGTTTGGTGGATTTCCTGCCAATATAACTTCCAAATAATCTAGCTAATCTAGCAACATTAAAAAATACAAATAATAAACTTTAAAGAATCACTTCTCTTTAACCATAGTCTTGTTAACTTTGAACTTCAGAGTTGCTAGACTAAAAAAAATCTTAGGCATGCTGTTTTAAGAACAGGGCCTCCACATAGACTCAAGCCTGAGAAATTGAATGTTAACAAAGAAAGGTATTAAAAGAGCTTACATTCAAGAAAGAGGAAAGTACTAACATACGGTAAACAGAGATACTATCAAAGCAACATCAAGGATGTCTAAGGTTGCAATCCTATACACACTTACCAAAGCATAAGTTCCATTGAACTCAATAGGGCTTACTTCTGAGTAGGCATGTATAGAATTGCACTGCAAGGATGGCTTTTATTCCAGAATCAGAATAGTAATCTGATGCGATCTGTGACAGTCAAAATCCTTTACATGGAAAGGGAAATTCAGCAGGGTTTAAGCCTTGTGATCACCTCAAGCTACAGTAACAGAAGCAACAAGCTGCTACTAAATTTGCATCTTTGAATATTTGAAGTGAAGTGTACTTTTGAGCAGCGTGTGTGTGTGTATGTATGTACACACACACACACAAACACACACACACACCCCGCCTCCCTTTTCTTACCGTCTTACTGCTTGTTTTTAATTCCAATGGGTGCACAGCTGATGAATTATTCTGTGCCAAAGATTCTGTGCCTTAATTCCCTCCTTTGCTATCAGTTATGGCTTGCACACACTCAAGTTAACTCTGCCTATGGGCCAAAAGAATCCAAAAGAGGCAATGCAAGAAGGCAGGACTTTGCTGTCCCACCACCCCTGCCAGAGTAGGCCCAAACATCCTTACATAGATAATCTTTTATTCATCTGTATAAGCCGCTCTGAGGGCCTTACTAAATGTAGAGTGTGTTATAAATGCTTTAAATAAATATAAATACAAAAAGCAGTGACATGCACAGGCTGTTTTAACTTTAACTATCTGCTAAAGCATAAAAAATATAGAAACTCAGAACTTGTTCTCTACTCTCTACCAATAATCATTCATAGCTAAATTACCACTTAGCAGAAGCCAGTGCCAAATATGTACATGTATCCTATAATTTATCCAAGGAGCTATATGCAGCTTATTTTCTTCAGTGATTTTATCTTATCAAGGCCTCAGAGGGGTAGGTTAGGTTGAAAGATAAGTGACTTGCCCATGACCAGACCATACTGTTAGCTTTGCGGATGGGCAGGAAGTTGAATATTCTAACATTCCAAAAAAATTAATTCTAGCTCTCTCAGTATTAGAAGGTGCAGCCTTCCTCAACAAGGATCATATCAAGAAGTCAGAACATCTTGGTAAACTACACATAGATACAATCCATACCAAAACAAACATACATTCAGCAGGGTGGGACAACTAGTAGAATGCTGTAAACTTCATAAGAAATTGTTGCCATCAACTGTTTGCAACCAAGAGGATTAGAAAGTTATCCTCAAAAATCTGAACAAAAATCCTTGGGCTGTAATAGTGTACCATCGAGAGGACCATATAAAACTCACTCTTTGCCTTACTCTTACAGAAACGTTTTTAAACAGTTTTCACTTTAAACACATGAGCCAAAGATTTACATTTCTTTTATTAATGAAGACTGTTTCACTACCAAACTTGGCTATTCAAATGCTTAGATACGCTTCTTTATTCAACCACAATCACATTCCTTTTAGAAGTCCACAAGTTCTTTCTCTTAACTGTTCTTAAAAATCTGGATTTCTGCCACAAACACTTGTTATATAGAGTTGCCAATACTACATAAATCATTGTAAATGCTGACAGACTGAAATTGCTGGCTAAATATTTTAACAAAACCTCTGAACTTATTTAATAGGTAAAAAAAAAAACCTGTGACAATCATAAAGGGTAACTTTGGATCAATTCTACCTAAGCATGCAAACATTTTAATGCGGATGCAATTGCTCTGGTAGTGATAGAAATCTACCCTGAGAATCTTTGCATAAGTAAAAATTCTTTTTAGAAATGCTTCCCAACCAAAACAAGGAACAAATCGAAATACCTGCAGAATGCTCTATCTAACATAATTGCTTTGATCAGTCACAGCAAGGGGCCCATCTACTCCACAATCCTGTTCCCAACAATGGCAAGCCAAATATCTCTGAGAAACATGCAAATAGTAGATGGCAACAGCCCTCCCTCATTTTTCCCCAGCAGCTAGTGTTCAGTGGTATGTTACCTGTGAACATGAAGACCTTATTTGGCTATTATAAAAAATACACATATCCTCTATGAATCTGTCTAATTATGTTAGTCTGACCTTGATTTGTGGTCCGATAGCAGCCCTATTCAGGCATACAGACAAATGCATGGGTGTAGGGCAGGGGTGAAGAACGTTAGGCATAGGGGCCCAATCCAGCCCTGTTGGGGCTTCCAGAAGACTCCACCCCTTTCCCCTGGCTCCACTCCCTTTTCCCCAACCACAGATTAGTGTTTTCCAGCTTCTGTGCAATGTTTTTCGCATTCTAAAAATGTATCTCCTAAAGCTTAATTACTGGCTTAAGAGCTTTGAGCTAAAATATTATATTTTTGGCCCTGCCCTTTTTGCCTTTAGCCCTGCCCACCACAGTAAAGTAACTCCCAAGAGATTGTCTGAAATGGAATTCAGCCCTCAGTCTGAAATACGCCCTGCATCGCTGGTGTAGTAATTGAAGGGCTGCATACACACACACTATGTCGCCATATGCACTGGCCCCAGCCCCTGTTCATATGTTTGCAATAAACACCAGAAGAGAGCTATTGACTATGACGTAAGAATGTCAGGAATACAGAGATGGAAACCAGGGCTCCCAAACAGCCTTTACCTGTGTGGACAAGATAGGGTTGTGAATCTCCTTTTTGTATATAGAAGTAGGGGGTGTTTACATTAGCTCAAAACATTTTATTGGGGATTGTCTGGGGAAAAGGTTGAAATACCATAGTCTGCATAGTTTAGGACCAGAGGGAAGGGCAGTATCATAGGCTCCACACGTATCCTTGAGCTAGAAAAAGTTAGATTCATGCCAAGAACTCAAAAGGATCACTCCAATGTACGTGAATGGGCAAAATGGCAAACGAGATTCAATGTAAACTGAGGTACACACTGGGAAAAAACCTCCAAAATCAACATATACAATAAAGGGGTCTAAAGTAGAAGCGAACAGCCAGGAAAGATCATGGGGGTAACTGTAAAAAGAAGAGTGAAGGTGTCCATTCACTGCAACAGAAGTGAAATTAAAAGGCAAATCCCATGCTAGAGATTAAGAAACAGACTGAAATAAGGCAGCTGGTATCTTCATGTCTGTTTACATATCGATGGCATGGCTACATTTGGAATACTGCACACAGTCCTGGCCACACTCTAAGAGTCCAATCCAACGCACGTCTGATTGGGGAATGCTGGGAATTGCAGGACTTTTTTCTGCATAAACATGCATAGGCCTGAGCCCTAAAATGATCAAAGGGTTGGAGCACTTTCCCTAAAGAAATAAAATTAGAGTTTGAGGCCTTTTAGTTGAGGGGGGTAACAAAGGGGGGGAGCCAGAAATGATAACAGTATATATATATATACACATACATACACACACACACACACACACACACACGATATGGAGAAAGTTGAGAGAAAGAAGTTTTCATTCCCTTTTTCATCATAGTAGAAATCAGGGTCTTTTAATCAAAGTTGCAGGAGATTCAGGCCAGGCAAAGAAAAACAACATCTTCCCACTAAGCATGATTAGTTTATGGAATTTGCTTCAGAAGACATGCCAATAACACCACTGGCTTAGATGGCCTTAGAAGGGGATTAGATGGAATCATGGAAGAACGTAGGTCTATCAACAACTGTTACCTACCCAAGACAACTAAATGAAACCGCTATAGAGGCAGTAATGAATGCCAACTGTTGAGAAGCACACAAGAGTTGGAGTCTGGGGGTTGCTGTCGTGTCCTGCTTGTGGCCTTCCCAAAAGCAACTCGGCAGCTAGATGGAACATGTGGGGCTAGCCTTGGTTTGATCCAGCAGCGATCTTCTCGTGCACTACTATTTGCAAGTACCTAAAAAAGTCTGCCACATGAAAGTTAGATGCTCGGGCTTGCGTGGCATCTTTGCGCTCAGGCCAAAGGATGTTTCACTCACACATGCTCCCGGCCCCCTCTGCGTCCCAAGCCACCACCACCCATCCTTGTTCCTCTGACAACCCCCCAGCCACAACCCACCCCATTTCCCTCTTGCTGCTGCTGCTGCACACTCGCCACGCAACTTCACCGAACTCCATGGGGCACTCTCCCCCGCCCCCAGTTCGGCACCATTCTCTCCCACTAACCGAGACAAACTCTCCCCCCCCCCCCCCGACTACCACCACATCCTCGCCCCTTCCCCGCGAGTTGCCTCCCCACAGCTTTGCGCCCTACGCGACTCCTCCTTCCCCTTCTCCTCCCCGCCTCTGCCGTCGCCCTCCCCGGTCCAGTCGGCCCTGCTTAATTACCGTTCTGACAGAGCCCGAAGCCGCCCGGGGCTCTGAGGCCCGCGGTGCGCCCGCCAGGCAAGGGGGCGGCGGCCAGGGGCGGCGGGGGGAACCCTGTGGGGGGCACCGACATGGCGCCGTCCTCACGACGCTTCTTCCTCTTCTCCGGCTTCTTCTCTTGCCCGAGGAGGCAGCGGGATAGGAGGCGGGGCACAGCAGGGCGAGAGCGCGCCTACGTCGGCCGCCAACGGAACCGACTCTGGAAGGAACGTGCTGAGGAATTGCAACGTCGTTCCTCGGAAACCAGCACTCCTGGGCGCACGAGCGGAAGGACGCCGCGCTGTCACCGCCACCATCGCCTCGGCCCACAGCGCCCCCTAGCGACACCGCCAAGCCACATCTGCCGCTGGCCCTTCTTGCCCTGGGACTTATTTATTGAGGGCGCAATCCTTCTCTTTTCTTTTCTTTTCATGCTGAGTTGTTTTTTCCCCCCTCTCATGATTTTTTTTTATTTCGAAAGAAAGTTATCAAGATAAAGGCAACCAAAAAGAACGGCATGCATAATAATAAATTCAATGAACAAAAAACCTACGGTTTATAAAACAACGTTAAGGCCGTACACTTTCCCACCAAGCACCAAAAAGCGGGGAAATTGGGAGTTAAGGCTCGCCAGCCTTAACGCCACATCCTCCCTAAGGAGGCAGAAAGTACCAGTGAAATTCTCATTCTGCCAAAGCAGATAAACCATGAGGACAGGATGGAGAATAGGATATGCAGAGGTGACTGTGGGGTTGTGGAAAACTGATGACGAACAACTTAGAGCCACCTACTTCTTTTTTTGTTTAGAGCAGCCCTTCCCCAACCTGGTGCCCTCCAAAGGTGTTGGACTGCAACGATCTATCATTGCAAGTCAGTATGTCCCATGGTCAGGAATGCTGGGACAGCAGGATGGGGAACGTAGGGCGGCGCCTCCAGGCAAGCCCACCCCCACCCCACCCCGCTTACCTGCTCTGTCATCGTTGGGCCTGGGCTTGAACTGAGAGCCCTGGTGCACCTGGAAGCAAGGCCACACTTGCAGCCTTGCTTCTGGGTGGACCCAGGGGCTCAATTCAAGTCAGGGCCAGCCGATGACAGAGCAGGTAAGAACACACACCCCACACACACCTGGCCCCTTACCTGGACCTGCTGCCACCGCTGCACAAAGTGTGGCAGCTCCAGCCAACCCCCCTCCTGCCTGGCCCCTTACCTGGAGCTGCCACTGCACAAACTGTTGCGGTGGCAGCTCCAGGCAAGCCCACCCCAGCCCACCCCACTTACCTTCTCCGTCATGGCCTGACCCGTGCTTGAATCAAGCCCCTGAGTCCAACCAGAAGCAAGGCTGCAGGTGCGGACTTGCTTCCGGGTGGACCAGGGCACTCGATTCAAGGTGGGGCCCAGCGACAACGGAGCAGGTAAGTGGGGTGGGCTGGGGTGGGGGCTTGCCTGGAGCCGTTGCTGCAGTTTGCACAGCAGCGGGTCCAGGTAAGGGCCCAGGCAGGAGGGGGGTGCTTACCTGCTCCGTCGTCCCCGGGCCCAGGCTTGAATTGAGTTTCCTGATGGACCAGGGTGCTCAGTTCAAGCCCGGGCCCAGTGACGATGGAACACGTAAATGGGTTGGGGCTTACCTGGCAGCAGGGCCAGGCAAGAGGGGGTGGGGTTTCTTACCTGCTCCGTTGTCGCAGTCCAACACCTTTGGAGGGCACCAGGTTGGGGAAGGGCTGCTCTAAACAAAAAAAGAAGTAGGTGGCTCTAAGTTGTTCGTCATCAGTTTTCCACAACCCCACAGTCACCTCTGCATATCCTATTCTCCATCCTGTCCTCATGGTTTATCTGCTTTGGCAGAATGAGAATTTCACTGGTACTTTCTGCCTCCTTAGGGAGGATGTGGCGTTAAGGCTGGCGAGCCTTAACTCCCAATTTCCCCGCTTTTTGGTGCTTGGTGGGAAAGTGTACGGCCTTAACGTTGTTTTATAAACCGTAGGTTTTTTGTTCATTGAATTTCATGGCTTTTTGTAAAGGATAACGAGCCCATCCCTCTTTTAAATGTGGTTACTGTAGTATAGCTCCTGCAGCTTTCACTGTTGTGACGAAGAAGGAATTTCACCAGGTTCTCCATATATACAAATGACACCTGCTGAAATTTATATTTATAAATATAACTGTAAAAAATTTATATTTTTTACTTAATTAATATTAAAGAATGCACCGTTGTGCATTCTTTAATGTTAATTAAGTAAAAAATATATTTTTCTCCTGCAGCTTTAACTGGTGTGATGAAGAGGGAACTTCACCAGGTTCCCCATATATACAAATGACACCTGCTGAAATTCCCTTTTCTATGCAACTGTTAAAGATACAGGAGCCCTGTGCTCCTTTTCATATGGTCACAGGGGCAGGGGGCTGGTGACTCCGATGTCAGTGGGGCTATGAATCCATGGGTACATAAATCCTACAATCCTATGCAAGGTTAGACATAAAATCCTACAATTCTATGCATATACCCACGGATTCATAGACCCACTGACATCGGAGTCACCAGCCCCCTGCCCCTGTGACCATATGAAAAGGAGTACAGGGCTCCTGCATCTTTTACAGTTGCATAGAAGAGGGAATTTCAGCAGGTGTCACTTGTATGTATGCAGCACCTGGTGAAATTCCCTCTTCGTCACAACAGTTAAAGCTGCAGGAGCTATACTAGACTGACCAGATTTAAAAGAGGGCAGGGCTCCTGCAGCTTTCACTGTTGTGATGAATCCCAGGTGGATTCCTGCATTAAGAAGTGGGATGGACTAGATTGCCTCTCAGGGTCCCTTTTCAACTCTTCTATTCTAGGATTCTCTCAACATGGGCAGAGTGCATTGCCTGTGGCTGATGTGAGTCAAACATGCCACGATAACTGGAGGGAGGAAGTTTTCCCAACCTGCCAGCTAAATTCCTGCATTAAGAAGTGGGTTGGACTGGATGCCCTCGTAGGCCCCCTTTTCAACTCTGCTATTCTAGGATTTTCTGAACATGAGCAGAGTGCATTGCCTCTGGCTGATGTGACTCAAACATGCCACGATAACTGGAGGGACAAAGTTTTCCAAAACTGCCAGCTAAATTCCTGCATTAAGAAGAGGGATGGATTCTTTAATGTTAATAAAGTAATAATTATAAATTTTAGTTTTAGATTCATGAGTGTATTAGTGGTAAGTTAGATAGAATACTAATGTATTAGTTAGTGTAAAAGCTGAGTTTGTTGCCGTTTTTGTCTCGGACTTTTGCGTTCGGGTGTACTTACTGTATGCAGAAAGTGTTTTTAATAAACAACACCTCCCTCCAAAAAATCTCAACTTGCTTTTTCGCAAAACACAGATGTGACTTTATATACCCATCTATTTTATGGTCACATGTATGTTATATTTATATTTAATATTTGCCTTGGAGAGCTCCTTTGTAGTTCTGACTGGCTATAACTGAAACCTAGAGGGATTCACCACCCCACTGACATCAGAGTCACAAGCCACTGCTGGATTTAGCATGTCTCGCTCCTGTAGAGTGACCATTCTCAAAGGAGTACAGGGTTCCTGTACCTTTAACAGTTGCATAGAAAACGGGGTTGGACTGGATGGCCTCGTAGGCCCTTTCCAAATCTGCTATTCTATGATTCTATGATTGGGATAGTTTATGCTCTCTTTCTCTCTCACTCACTCTCACACACACATACTCAAACCCAAATATGTGGCAGTGTAGTGTAATGGTTAGAGTGTCAGGCAGGTTCTAGTCCCCACTTGATCATGAAGCTCACTGGCTAACTTTGGACCAATCACTGACTCTCAGCCTCACCTACCACACTGGGTTGTTGTGGCTATTAAATGGACAAGAGGAGAACTATGTGCGTCACCTTGGGTTGCTTGCAAGAGGGAAAAAAGGTTTCTCCCATATACCTTTCCATGTGGCTAGGGTGATGACTTCAAAGGAGTACAGGGCTCTTCTATCTTTTACACTTGTATAGAAAAGGGAATTTCAGCAGGTCTCACTTGTATGCATGCAGCACCTGGTGAAATTCCCTCTGCGTCACAGCAGATAAAGCTGCAGGAACCCTGCCCTCTTGACCAGATACAAAAGAGGGAAGGCTTCTGTGACTTTAATTACTGTGATGAAGAGAGAATTTCACCAGGTGCTGCATACATACAAGTGACACCTGCTGAAATTCCCTTTTCTATGCAACTGTTAAAGATACAAGAAGCCTGTCCTCCTTTTCATATGGTCACCCTATGTATAGATTGTTCCAAAAGTGACGACAACTATTTTATACATCTGTGTTTCTGTCTAAACTTGCATAGGATTGTAGGTTTTTCTGTCTAAACATGCGTAGGACTGTAGGTTTTTCTGTCTAAACATGCATAGGATTGTAGTGTTTTCTGTCTAAACATGCATAGGATTGGAGGATTTTCTGTGTAAACATGCATAGGATTGGAGGATTTTCTGTCTAAAGATGCATAGGATTGTAGTGTTTTCTGTCTAAACATGCATAGGGTTGTTGGATTTTCTGTCTAAACATGCATAGGATTGGAGGATTTTCTGTGTAAACATGCATAGGATTGGAGGATTTTCTGTCTAAACATGCATAGGATTGTAGGGTTTTCTGTCTAAAGATGCATAGGATTGTAGGGTTTTTTGTCTAAAGCATAGGATTGTAGGGTTTTCTGTCTAAACATGCATAGGGTTTTCTGTCTAAACATTTTCATGTTTACACAGAAAATCCTCCAATCCTATGCATGTTTAGACAGAAAACCTTACAATCCTATGCATCTTTAGACAGAAAACCCTACAATCTTATGCATGTTTAGACAGAAAATCCTCCAATCCTATGCATGTTTAGACTGAAAACCCTACAACCCTATGCATGTTTAGACAGAAAACCCTACAATCCTATGCATCTTTAGACAGAAAACCCTACAATCCTATGCATCTTTAGACAGAAAACCCTACAACCCTATGCATGTTTAGACAGAAAATCCAACAATCCTATGCAAGTTTAGACAGAAACACAGATGTATAAAATAGTTGTCGTCACTTTTGGAACAATCTATACATAGGGTAACCATATGAAAAGGAGGACAGGCTTCCTGTACCTTCACCAGTTGCATAGAAAAGGGAATTTCAGCAGGTGTCACTTGTATGTATGCAGCACCTGGTGAAATTCTCTCTTCATCACAGCAATTAAAGTCACAGGAGCCTTCCCCCTTTTGTATCTGGTCAAGAGGGCAGGGTTCCTGCAGCTTTAACTGTTGTGACGCAGAGGGAATTTCACCAGGTGTTGCATGCCTATGAGTGACACCTGCTGAAATTCCCTTTTCTATGCAACTGGTGAAGGTACAGGAGCCCTTTCCTACTTTCCATATGGTAACCCAATGTAAACTTACAGCAAAATCTTACTTCTACTCAGAACTAAGTCCTGACTTTCCTGGGGGCTGTGATGAAACAAACAACAAGACCCCCCTCTTTTGCATACATGCCAGGGAGGAAGGCGCTCCCTCAGTTCAACAGCAGCAGCACCCTCCATGCCTTGTCGCCCTCCTCCTCCATGTAATCTAGCTCATACTAATCGTGCCAAAGAAACAGGAAGCACAACAGTGACGGGTAAACAATGGCATTTTCCTTAATGTAGAGAAGCTCTCAATCTCCTCCAATCCTATGCATGTTTACACAGAAAATCCAACAACCCTATGCATGTTTAGACAGCAAACCCTACAATCCTATGCATGTTTACACAGAAAATCCTCCAATCCTATACATGTTTAGACAGCAAACCCTACAATCCTATGCATGTTTACACAGAAAATCCACCAATCCTATGCATGTTTAGACAGAAAATCCAACAACCCTATGCATGTTTAGACAGAAAACCCTACAATCCTATGCATCTTTAGACAGAAAATCCTCCAATCCTATGCATGTTTACACAGAAAATCCAACAACCCTATGCATGTTTAGACAGAAAACCCTACAATCCTATGCATGTTTAGACAGAAAACCCTACAATCCTATGCATGTTTAGACAGGAGCCTTTTGTATCTGGTCAAGAGGGAAGGCTCCTGTGACTTTAATTGCTGTGATGAAGAGAGAATTTCACCAGGTGCTGCATACATACAAGTGACACCTGCTGAAATTCCCTTTTCTATGCAACTGTTAAAGATACAGGAAGCCTGTCCTCCTTTTCATATGGTCACCCTATGTATAGATTGTTCCAAAAGTGCTGACAACTATTTTATACATCTGTGTTTCTGTCTAAACTTGCATAGGATTGTAGGTTTTTCTGTCTAAAGATGCATAGGATTGTAGGGTTTTCTATGTAAACATGCATAGGATTGTAGGGTTTTCTGTCTAAACATGCATAGGGTTGTTGGATTTTCTGTCTAAACAAGCATAGGATTGTAGGGTTTTCTGTGTAAACATGCATAGGATTGTAGGATTTTCTGTCTAAACATCCATAGGATTGTAGGGTTTTCTGTCTAAACATGCATAGGGTTGTTGGATTTTCTGTGTAAACATGCATATGATTGTAGGGTTTTCTGTCTAAACTACCTCACAGGGTTGTTGTGGCTATTAAATGGACAAGAGGAGAACTATGTAAGCCACCTATGTAAACCACGTACCAGCCTCTGATACAAAAGTCCTGTTGGGTGGGGCTGGGAGAATTTCACTAGGTGCTGTGTGCATACCTATGACACCTGCTGAAATTCCCTTTTCTATGCAACTGTTAAAGATACAGGAGCGCCTTTCCATGTGGCTACCTTGACCCTATGGAAAGGAGGACAAGGCTCCTGTATATTTAACAGTTGGATAGAAACGGGAATTTGTAAAGGATTTTGGGGTGGCCTGGACAATTAAGGCCCATTCACTTTCCAAAAAGCCTGCTCTTAGGAGATGGAAACTAGCAGGACTGGTTTGATATGGATCATACAAACATAAGAACCATGCTGGATCAGACCAAGGGTCCATCTAGTCCTGCAATGGCCGCTGCCCACCCCCACGCCGCGCCGGGAGAGAGGGGGGCCGCCCCCCACCCCCACCCCCACGCCGCGAGAGAGGAGGGGCCGCCCCCCACCCCCACCCCCACGCCGCGAGAGAGGAGGGGCCGCCCCCCAACCCCACCCCCACGTCGCGCCGGGATAGAGGGGCCGCCCCCTCACACCCACACGCCGCGCCGGGACAGAGGGGGGGCCGCCCCCCACCCCCACCCCCACGCCGCGCCGCGAGAGAGGAGGGGCCGCCCCCCACCCCCACGTCGCGCCGGAATAGAGGGGCCTCCCCCACCCCCACGCCGCGCCGGGAGAGAGGGGGGCCGCCCCCCACCCCGCGCCGGGAGAGAGGGGGGCCGCCCCCCACCCCCACCCCCACACCGCGCCAGGAGAGAGGGGGGGCCGACCCCCAACCCCACCCCCCACGTCGCGCCGGGATAGAGGGGCCGCCCCCCACCCCCACCCCCACGCCGCGAGAGAGGAGGGGACGCCCCCCACCCCCACCCGCACGCCGCGCCGGGAGAGAGGGGAGCCGCCCCCCCACCCCCACCCCCACGCCGCGCCGGGAGAGAGGGGGGCCGCCCCCCACCCCCACGCCGCGAGAGAGGGGGGCCGCCCCCCACCCCCACCCCCACCCCGCGCCGGGAGAGAGGGGGGGCCTCCCCCCACCCCCACCCCCACGCCACGCCGCGAGAGAGGAGGGGCCGCCCCCCACCCCCACCCCCACGTCGCGCCGGGATAGAGGGGCCGCCCCCCACCCCCACCCCCCACCCCCCACGCCGCGAGAGAGGAGGGGCCGCTCCCCACCCCCACGCCGCGCCGGGAGAGAGGGGGGGCCGCCCCCCACCCCCACGCCGCGCCGGGAGAGAGGAGGGGCCGCCGCCCCCCCCCCCCACACCGGAGGAGAGCAGGGACTTACCTTGCTTTCTTCCTCGTGGCTGGGTCTGGCCGGAAATGTACTTCCCTGCCGGAAAAGGAAGTTACGTCACTTCCGGCAGGGAAGTACATTTCCGGCCAGACCAGCCACGAGGAAGAAGGCAAGGTAAGTCCCTGCTCTCCTCCGGCGTGCGCGCGTGGGGGGGGGGGGGCGGCGGCGGCGGCGGCGGCGGCGGCGGCGGCGGCGGCTACCCTGGCCGGGAAGCGCCGCTGGTGAGTGTGTGTCTGTCTGTGTGTGTGTGTGTGTGATTGATTGATTGCCTAGCCTCCGGCCGCTGCCGCAGTTGGCAGCAGCGGAGACCAGGTAATCAATCACACACTCACGCACACACACACACCAGCGGCGCGGTGCTTCTCTGCCCTCGCCGCCGCCGCAGTTCGAGCGGCGGCGAGCCTAGAGAAGGTCCCCCTGCACCCCCACCCCACCGACGCGGGCCCCCCTCTCCTCCCCCCTCCGCCCAAGTCGGCTGCAGACCCGGGCCTGCAGCCGACGGACAAGGTGAAACCGGGGGGTGGGGGGCGACTTCCCCCCCCCGATTTCCCCCCTCCCGCTACGCCTGGGCCCGCTGCTGCACGAATGCAGCAGCGGCTCCAGGCAAGCTCCCCTCACCCCACTTACCTGACCGGTCGGGGATGAGCGCCGGCCGCGCTCTCCCTGCTCTCGGTCTCTCTCTGGGGATTCTGAAGCTCACGCGCATGCGTGAGCTTATCAGATTCCCCATTGAGAAACATGGGGATTTTAAAAATTAATTAAAAATTGATGGAACGGTCTTTCGAAAAAAGAAAGGCCATTCCATCAATCGGATGGATAGGGGAATTTAATCCTGTTTATGCATTCCCCCGGGAGGCTTCCCCTTTTGCGCTACGAGTGCGCAAAAAAAAAGTCGCCACCCCCCGAGAAAAACAAAGCAGATTGTGACGGACAGACTTTCTCTCCCTTTTTCTCCTTTAAACTCCCACCCAGACCTCAATATTTCAGGAATCTCCCTGAAACGCGCAGGGAATGTAAAGCCAGCATTTCTTTCTGGCAGTACCCGCGTTTCAGAAAGATTCCTGAAATATTTTTCATTTTAGGACCCTAAATTCCCCTTCCCCCCCCGCTAATAAATTATAATGGTAGAATGCTCAGATTACTGACGGGCCTTAACATACAGCAGCCACTACCGTGGCTGCTGTAATCAAGATAACTAAAGAAACAAAGGGATTCACTAATTATAATTCTTAGGCAGGATCTACACTACTGCTTTAAACTAGTTTATAACGGTTTTGACAACTGTTGGGCCCCAGGACAGACTGCATGTACAGTTTTGAAACCGTTTTCAAATTCTTGTATCCTGTTTGGTGTAGATTTATTTATTACATTTATATACCTCCCCACAGCCGAAGCATTCTGGGCGGTTCACAAAGGTTAAAACAGTAAACATTAAAAAGTATACAAAATTTAAGAACCATCAGAAACGTCAGTATCCATTTAAAAAACAACAGATATGGACTGTCTCAAATAAAATGGCCTAAGTGGGAGCTCAATATCTAATGAAAGAATAAAATTACAGTGTATACACTGTATAAAAGGAGCGTGTGAGAGTATGTAGTATTTTGTGCTAGGGGTGTGCACGGACCCCCCGCTCCGCTTCACTTCCAGATCTGCGATTTGCAGATCGAGCCGCTTCGCTCCGCCCCCGCTCTGCCTATGTCCGCTCCGCTCCGCTGCGGAGCTCCGGATCCGGATCAGAGCTCCGTTCCCCCCCCCCATAGGCTTGCATTAAGCTTAAAAAGTATACAACTTTTTTTCTGTGAAAGTTAGAAACCTCACGTTTGGCACCATGACACCTTATGGAGGTATACACACGCACGCTAAGACTCAAGGCAATCCCATCATCCCCTGAATTTTGGGGAATTTATGAAAATCCAACACCCCATTCACACCCCTTTCGATAGCTCCGTCAATTTGCACGTTAAAAACCTCAAACTCGCCACCATGATAACTTATCCAGGGATACACACGCACGCCCAGACTCAAGGCAGTCCCATCATCCCCTGTTTTTTGGCAGGGCTTAAACCTGCAGAACTCTCAATGGGGCCATTTCAAAGGAAATCTCAACATGCCATGAATTGGGGAGTAGAGATAAACCTATATGAATCTTCTTCCACACTTGAAAAATGGATTTGGAACTTCCAAAAACTCCAAGTGAGCGCAGGAAGGACTTCTCCCCTGAGTCAAAGCCAGACACACACAACATCCCTGCGAGGCGGGCAGGGGAGGAGAGAGGGAAGGCAGGCAGGCAGCAGACATTTCTGGGGGCATAAGGAAGTGAGCCAAGGATAAGCCAGTAATGCATATAAAATGGAATAAATAAATAAATAAACGAAGGAGGGGTAGAATTAAAAGCAGCAGTGTTGCTGAATAAACAACAAGAAGAACTTTTTAAAAAAGGCTATAGCTGTCTTTTACCAGCAATAGGGGGATGTGCCTGGGGGAGGGGGAAGCAGCTGCCAGTTCAACTCATGAAAGCCATTGCTTCACCACGAGAGCTGAGGAGTAGAACTCTCACTTCAACTCATGATAGGCATTGCTCCACCGGGTTACTCTCTTTGGAGGGCTCTGATGGCCCTCCAAGTACAGGAGAGAGTGAGGGCACGTCCACATGGGATGCCCTAGGGGAGCTCATCCCCTTGCACCACATCTTTTCAGTTGTTCCCCAAAGTTAGGGTGGGTAGCAGTGCTGTGTTTCTATCTCTTATTATTGGCTTAGTATATGATTTCAGGTTGTGTTTGTGCATTTGGTGGGGCTACTGTTTTAAAAAACACTGGGAAAAGTCCGTTCAGACTAAGAAAGAGAAGTTCCCAGAATCCCAAGTTACCCTTTTTGCCTATCCCCTCCTCCAACTTTGGGATCATGTGATCATGACCGGGAGTTGACTCTGCCCCTCAGCCCTTCGGAAAAGGTATTTTCCCGCCGGTTTTTTTTAAAATTCCAGCACACGAACCGCAGCACGCAGAGAGCTGAGAGTAGGCTCAAAATGACCCCTATCCACGACTCTCCAAGCACAAGAATTTTCAGAAAGATAGCTTCAAAAACAACCCAGTTATCCCCCTTTCTTTTCCGCAATGCAATCCTATGGGTGAAATGTTTCAAGATGGCGATCGGATCAGACCGCGGAAACCGGAGCGCTCCGAAAATGGGCGCTTCTCTTCACCTTGCTTCTAGGGGTCCGTGGTCCGCTTCTACTCCACCTCTGGGCAAGGCGGAGCAGGCCAATTCGCTCCTGCTTCTGCGCTTCTAATCGGAGCGGAGCACATGCCTATTTTGTGCGTATGTGAGTATTGCTTGGGGGGGGGAATTGTGTGCAGGACAGTAGGAGGAGGGTATATCTAAATTGTCATATTATTTTCTGTAGTAGATACTTGGAGGATTCCAACATTCCAACAAAACATTCAGATGGGGAGAGGAAAGTACAGCTAAGTTAAAAGTTGCTGCTGAAGTCAGATTATTATCATACTGGCTGGGGAATGCTGGGAGTTGTATGATTTTTTTCTTGTCTAGATATGCACAGGATTGCACCTTTACTCTATTCCATCCTTCTTTTGATGATGATGATGATGATATCTTCTTAACACTTTCTGCTCTAGGCCTATCCTGCAGTCCCAAGTGGGGATCTACACCAAACAGGATATAACACTTTGAAAATGGTTTGAACACTATATCTAACGTGTCCTGGGCCGGAACAGTTGTCAAAACCGTTATAAACTATTATAAAGCAGTAGTGTACATTCTGCCTAAGTCTCATATACATACACAATTGACTTCTCTGCTTCTACCCAAATGTATGCAACCTATGTATGTTTACACAGAAGTAAGCCCTACTAATCTCAGTGAGATTTACTCTGGTAAGCATGCAGAGGGTTGCAGCCTAAATCACAATCCCTTGCTGTTGATTAACTGTCATTCTATGCATGTTTAATCAGAAATAAACTCCATTGTATTCAGTGGGAGTGCTTTTACTCCCAGGAAAGTGTTTATAAGATTACATCTGAATTAAGCTGCAATAACACAGCACCACAACCCATAACAGGGAAGTAGCACTTCCTCTGATTCTGTACAACTCTAATTACACCACAAGCCAGTAGTTTACACCTTTGTTTCCACGAAGTGGCTGTAGCTCATTCTTTTACATGCTTGCTCAAAAGTCCCGTATAGCATCAGTGAGGCAACAGCGCTGAATTGGTAGAATGGACTGCACAGCACCGCTGCAGGTGAGTGATCACATTTTGAATAGTATACTGCTGCTTTCCCCTACCCTCCCTCTTTATATTTATCTCCTTACAAATAGAAAACCAGCAGTCAAAGGGCTCAGCTAGAACCTTTCCCACTGCTGTGTTAAGCCCCATCACATCTAGGTCATATGTGCGGCTCCAGTCCCTTCTCTGTCACGGCTCCGACTTCGCTTCCTAAAAACAGGAAGTAATTAGCCCCATTCAGTCTGGTAGGAGAGAGCAGCAACTGGGCTATCTGGGGCCAAGGGGGGGGGGGATGTTGCGGCGCAACAAAGGCCAGAAGGGGCAGAAGACGCGCAAGAGGCAGACAACATCATGTGAGTAATCCATGAGTGCCCAGTAATGAGCGTGCAGTAAAATGCTCGTCAGATGGAGCTTTTAGGTTTCGGCTTACAGGGAACTTATTTTTTTT
Source organism: Elgaria multicarinata webbii (assembly GCF_023053635.1). Classification (NCBI taxonomy): domain Eukaryota; kingdom Metazoa; phylum Chordata; class Lepidosauria; order Squamata; family Anguidae; genus Elgaria; species Elgaria multicarinata. The sequence goes on along the minus strand of NC_086180.1, from coordinate 30,137,347 downwards.
AAAGGAGGAACATTCAAAATTGTCATGAAGTGGAGCAGTCCATTCTAACACCCCATTCTCTTGTATATGTAGGGTTGCCTTTATTCCCAGGGGCTATTCCATCAAGCTGCAGAAGAGGAAGAGGTGGGAAGCCACTCCATCCAATCACCTGAAAGAGACCAGCCATTTTTGGCTCCACTTGTCCTTGAGAACCAGTATGATGTAGTTCTGGACTGGGACTGGGGAGACCAAGGTTCTGGTCCACACTCTGTCATGAAGCTCACTGGGTGACTTTGGGACAGTCACTGACTCTCAGCCCAACCTACCCCATAGTGTTATTATAAGAATAAAATGGAGAGGGTGAATAGGATCATGTATGCCACCTTGGGCTCCTTGGAAGAAAGACGGAATATAAATATAACAAATAAATAATAAACCGACTGTTTCCATTCCAGCTAGCCCTTATAAGAACTTCCAGTGGAGTCCTAAGCATGTTTAGTCAGAAGAAATGACATGGGCCTAATCTACACCAAGCAGGATATCGCATTATGAAAGTGATATGAAAGTGGTATATGTTGATGGGCCCCAACAGTTGTTAGTGCACTTCAATACCGCTATGAAGCAGTAGCGTGGCTCCTGCCTTTTATATACTGCTTTCATACCACTTTCTTAGTGCTGTATCCTGCTTGGTGTAGATTAGGCCATAGTTTCAAGTGCCAATGTGAACATTTAGACACAATCACTTGTGAAATCTACAAGAAGAAAGATCTTACTTTCCAAACGTCACAATTTAGCAGCAGCAATCCCTGTTTTCTAGCACTAGTCTCAACCAAAACACTTATTAAAAAATCCTTGATATAAAAATTTTCATGTTTCCCTTTCTTTCTTTTAATTACATCTGAAGGATACATACATACTTAGTGGTCATGCCCAGAGTAGTAGTAATAGTAGTAGTGAATAATAACAAGAAGAAGAAGAAGAAGAAGAAGAAGAAGAAGAAGAAGAAGAAGAAGAAGAAGAAGAAGAAGAAGAAGAAGAAGACACTTTCCCTATTTTGGAGATCTTGATGATGCCTTTTTTAAAAATTATTTTTATTTGCACATTACTGGTCTCTAGAAGTTAAATCTTTGAGATGGAGGTGGGTGGGCAAATGCACTCGTTCTAGCACACATGCAAATAAATAAACAAATACGACACACAACCCCAAGATATTGTCTTTCATTTGACACCACCCCACACCCCAAACTTCACCAATACAGATACTAAATGTGGCTGATTATGGAATGCAGCGTTTCCACTCATTTCTGGGCTTGCTACTGGAAGTTCTGCATTGTGGCTATAAACAGTAGCAGCCATGCACAGACCACAACCTGTGGGGCTGGCCACGCACACAACGCCCCTATTGAATAATGCTTGTATTGCAGTTCTTTAATCCATGTGCACACTCATACAGGTTGTGGTCCTTCAGATAACATGGGCTCAAACCATTTTGGCCTTTAAAGGCCAAAACCAGTCACTTGAATTGGGCCCAGAAATGAATAAGCAGCCAATGTAACCAATAGGGGATGGGTGTAATATAATCTGGGCACTTAGTTCCCACAAGCATTCTGTACCAGTTAGAGACTCCAAACAGTCTTCAAGGGTAGCCCCATGCATAGCACATTATAGTAATCTAACCTGGAATAGCCAAGGCCAGCTACTGCCAAGCCAGCCTATGCTAGTTCAGTTTTGCATGAAAATGGTCTTCAGTTCTGCCCTAGCATTTCCAGCTAAGCAAGTCACCCAGCATAGCAGGTGATGTGAAAGACCTTCAACCAAACCCTTGGAGAGCCACTGCCAGGCTGAGTAAACAATAATGAGCTAAATGAACAAACAGGCTGACCCAGTAAAAGGCTGGTTCCTAGGTTCCTAACATTCAAGCAATGGTCCTTAGTATGAGAAAAGAAGTGGTACAAATACACTGAGGTTATCCGATTTTCATATATATAATGTTGGAGGGTATCAAAAACTTTTAAAAATATATCAGCTAGGCTACAATTCAGTTAAGCTGGCTGAGGAACTATAGCTGCCTTCTCCAGAAGCCCCCCAAGACTGGCAGAATGGGAGAAACACTGCTGACATATGAGTTACAGAGATCCACTAGCACAACTGCATGGATAGTGGTGTAATGCTATACCATGACATTTCTACAACTCTCCCCTTGGTGGACTGGAGTATAGGATTGCTCTGTTAATATCCGTAAGTTTTGTCCATTATAAGAAGGTGACCGCTGAATGTACGTATTTCTGTCCGTTCCATTTGTTTTGCATGTGTATTGAAAGGCTAATAAATTATCTTCCACATGAAGTCTTCCCTTTGTGGTGCAAACTATCATTAGCAAATCCAGATGTGCTGGCAGTTAGCACACCAGACCCCAAGCAATTCCATATAAACTTGGATCCCTTCTTTTCTTCATTGATAATGAATGTGGTCACATTAGCTGGAACTGGCAATTCAATCTCTATACAATTAAAGGCATTGTTCAGCTTGCAAACACATGAACAAACTTCTAAAGTCAAACCATTATTTTATATTATATAGGCTGTATCCTGTTTCCAGCATTGCTAAATCCAGAATGATTGTGTGTAATGACTCTGTGGTCATTGTTAAATTATTGACTAAAATGTTTCTAATCAATACCAGTAAACATATTCCTTGCTGAACAAGGTTCTCATTTTCGTTCCCTATTTTTCTTTTAACAACAACATGAAGATATTCTATTATTCAAGCCCTATAATATGTCAGTGTCATGATCCATGTTGCTGTACTGGTCTTGGGTAATAAGAAATACAATTGATAAGAATGTATTTTCTTTCCTACCTTGGAGCTTAGTATTGTTTTCCCATACATTTGTGAAGCTGCTTCAGTTTATGGAAGTTTTCACTGCCCCTTGCTAACTCATACACATAAATGCAGAGTCATAAACACTGCATAGCAACAGATGAGACTAGTAACAAGGACTAGGCTGATCTAGACCACACCAATCCATCTACTTGGGATTAGCATGGACAGATGAGGACCACCTGCAACCATGTATGTGACATTGATGCTGAGGCTGAGGGAACAAATAACACCCATCTTCCGGATCTTCCAAATCACCCTCTTCTGCAGCAAGTAGCAGCTTCAGGGTGATTTTCATCAGGACTGCAGCACAGAAGGACATCTTTACCTCCCCCTCCCCCACAGTCCCAATCCTGAATTTACCAGAATTGGGGGGTATAGCAATCCAGACAGATTGCATTCTTGCAGCTTTTCTTTCACTTTATGTCTACAGCCTAACAGAGTAAAATACATTCAGCTACTGAGCATCCTGTTTGGGTTGATGCCCATGGAAAGGAGCCTATAGCATAAGTACTTGTGGCTGGTTTTGTGTCAGGTAGAGAAGGGCCAAGTTTGGTGAAGCAAGCTGTCATCCAGTAAAGCATATTCTAGTCCAGGAGAGCAGGGTCACAGCAAGGTAAGCAACTATCAGGACCCTGGACAGCATACCGGAGGGGATACTCACTGGAGTGTTAGGGAGAGCTGTTGTTCCAGCAAGAGCCTAGAGGCAATGGAGACCTTAAGAAGTCTGGCAGGCCCAGGACTTTCAGAGGATCTGCCCCTGCTACATGTTACCTGTAGCTCTTAAAGGGCACATGGTTATTTCTGTATCTTCATGTTCTAGTGTGGCCAAGGAATGGGAGAACATGTGGGGGAATTATCCTCAGAGTCCAAGATGGAGCGGCTATGTCTTTTTGCATTTCTGTTCTGGGAACCTCACATAGGTGGTAGAGGGATTAAGATCTCAATAGGGAACCCTATATCTACTCTAGAGTAGAACCATAGCTGTTACAACCATATTTTAAAGCGAGCTTCACCAACCTGGTGCCTTCCAAATGTTTTGGACTACAACTCCCAGAATTCTTGACCACTCAACATGCTGGCTGACGATGATGGGAGTTGAAGTCCAAAACATCTAAAAGGCACCAAGTTGAGGAAGACTGATTTAAAGTCACGTCTTCTCTGACCTAACTGGACCTGGGGGGAGGGATTGCCCCCCCTTTGTGTCAGATCTAAACACATACAAACCTATACAAATGTGATTCTAGCCTGCCATAGAGCAGGCCTAAGGGGGCTTGTCTTGAGTTCCACTGCATTTCCTGAGTCCCACTGAGCTTCAGCTATTGGGAGGTATAGAAATGTAATAATTACATGAAAATTCCCATTCCTTCCACCTCCTCTGAAGCTGAATCTATTCTGTGCTATCATGCTCAATTCACTCAGAAACACATCCTCCTCCTCCTCCTCTCTAGGAAGTCATTCATAGTCAGCCACTTAAATGTGCTTTATTTAATTTTTTCAATAAAACTCTATTTTTCTGGGGAATTAGTGACTTTGGCTTTGTTGCTCACCAAGTACCTTACAAGGGTACTCCACTACTTAGACTAAACAACCAGAATGTTTGCCCACACTTGGTTCCCAGGTATTTGGATTATAGTCCTATTTTGGATCAGCTCTCCCAGGCAGACAACACCTGTCATCTGTCATCGTAGAGCGAGAGCCATGGTGGGAAGCAGTTCTCCCAGCCATTCATGTTCCAGAAAGACTCATACTTGAAAGACAGAGGAGTAGTCTGCAGGCATGTTTAGAGACAGGTCTCCTGAGCATGCACGGTAACACTGCTGACTTTTCTGAGACATTGTGATAGGACACAAGAGGGTAAGGGCCATAGTTCAGTGGCAGGGCACATGCTTTATATGCAAAAGGTCACAAGTTAAGTCCTTGGCATCTCCAAGGTTGGGAAAGACACTTTTCTGAAATCCTGGAGGACCACTGCTTCTTTCTCCACATGGGGCTTTTATCCTGCAATTGAGATTGCAAACTCACGGAAGTTTGTGGGTCCTTTACATGGCATTGTCAACCTCCAGTGCCTCTCTCGTGTTTTCTGAGCATCACCGCGGCTTAATTTGAAATGGAAATAATGAGCTAACAAAAAGGTCTGCTTTCAATCAGTCTGAATTTGTCCGTGAAAAGAGGAAGAGGTGCTATAGAATAATGGAACCATCTAGTAGGAAAGGAAACATATAGCACTCTCAGATAAATGGGGAAAGGCAGGGGGGAGGGTGAAAGGGAAGCCCATATAAAGGGGTGATCTTAATCCTGCAAAGAAGTTGGAAGCAGAAGCCCTGGTAAAATCATGGGACAAAAAGCCTCAATGTGGAGAAACCACATTGCCCGAGTGTAGTCAATAGTACTGAACTAGATGGACCAGTGACCTGGCTTGATATAAGACAATTTCCTATGTTCCTAAGGCTATCCCTCTTCTCTCCTCTGCCCCACACCTTTCTTTCACATAGTGATTAGGATTTGGAGTGTAACTGATTACATTGCTTGTACTTTTCTTGCCTAGCTATGAAGTTGACCCTTTTTCCTCCTGAATCTGTGAAGCTCCACTACCAGTTCTTCATTTCTAAAAGGAAAAGGAGGGGAAGTGTGTCTGAAATCCATGTTATCAGGCCTACAAATCTTTTCTGCATACTCCCAAAGGAGGGGAGCTGTTTGTTGAAAGCAGTGAGGGAAAGGCACTCTTTACATGTTCCGATACCTTTGTTGTTATGGTTACTTCATATAAACTAAGAGGAAGCTTGTTCCGGAGCTACACCCATTTCAATTGAAGTCCTGTATATACCTGAATTTTTAAGTAGTATTAATTTAAGCACTTGGCATGTTTCCTATGTTGTGTCTATATGCCCACCTTACACCTGGAGTGCAAGCTCTGATTTCATTTATGTCTATGGATGGATGTTTTCCCCACACTTCATTGAAGTCATCATTGATTGCTTTCCAGCATTGCGACTTTGTGAGAGTCAAAGTTCTTGGGGAAGGGTCATAGCTCAGTGGTGGAGCACATACTTTATGTACATAGGGTCCCAGGCTTAATTATTGGCATCTCTAGATAAGGATGGGAAAGACCACCGTCTGAAGCCCAGGAGGGCCACTGTCAAACTGTCTGAGCAAAATGGAACTAGATGGACTGAAGGTCTGAATTTGGAGGAAGGCAACTTCTTATGAAACAGTGGGCATGTCCACACCAGCCCTAAATCCTGGGATCGTTCCTGTGCATCCAAAAGACACACAGGGGATCCCAGGAGCAGGCAGGGATGATCTCTCCATTTTCCTGGGATAACTCTTAGGTGTAGAAAAGGCCAGTGTTCATCTTAGTTTGTAAGTGATTTTGTTTATTGTCATGAGAAATAGAGTGGTTGAAAAGGCCATTTTAAAGGGAGGTGCTGAAAACATCCGAGAGATTAGGCTCTTATTCAGTAATCTGCAAAGCAGCATCAATGTGTCCACTAGGGGATGCTGCTGCACACCGAAGGAAGCTAGTGGAGGCGCTGAGAAGTCGGAAAGGCCCAGTCACAATATAGTTTAAATAACACTTAACGAAAAAGAAAGTGGGGGAGAGAAATGCAAAGGAGCGTGGTGTAAATAATGGAGAAACACTTTTTTAAAAAAGCATTGCATGTAATGTTTTTTTTTTAAAAAAAAATACATCACTACCAAAGGACATGATGATGATGATGATGATGATGATGATGATGATGATGATGACAACGACAATGACGATTTTCCTGATCTTGAAACAGAATAAGTTATTGCCAGGAACACTATATGGAAAAGCATATATATGGTCTCAATGGTCAGTACCAGAAGGTAGTGCTGGGTGGTTGCTGCTCCATCCCATAGCTTTAGGTTCGCAGCTTTACAAGGCAAAGCTTGTAAAAAGCACTCCTGGCCATGGGCCCTACCTGTGACTCACCAAACGGCACCCCCCCCCCCGGGAACTATAAATAAATAAATAAATAAATAAATAAATAAATAAATAAAACATAATTGTGGCTTAGTTTATATTATCCAGAATGCTTACATATCGGGGGGGGGGAGAGCATTTGGACTAAAATAAAATGCCATTTGAGACAAGAAATTGAAAAGAAGAAGAAGAAGAAATGAGACACGTGCTTCAGTATTTAAGCCATGGATTTGCCATGCATGTTTAGGAGCAGTTTTGTTGTGTTCACGGTTCCAATTATAACACTTCAGCAACTGAAATGTTTTCCTGAAGCCACATCTAAACTGAGAGTGGGACTATGGCGAAAAACTAAAAAGGTGGGTGGAAGGAGCATGTTGCTTCCTGTTGAGGAGGGGCCAGAAAGTTATGGTCTTGGCTTTCCTAGTTGCACTTTTTGCACCTTCCTTCCTTCCTTCCTTCCTTCCTTCCTTCCTTCCTTCCCCACATCTCTGGTTTTCCTCCCCACTCCCCCAGGACCATCTCCCTCTCCTGCTGCTTGATCTCCAAACCTCCCAGCAAACAGCCAAGTTTGCTCCCTTTCCACTGCTCTTCCGACAAGAACGGGTGCTCCTTGTCTTGATGGCAGCAGAGACAGTCCTGCTCATCCCTGCTTGGCTTTTTGGCGTCTTTTGTCTGCTCCTGAGCCAGATCTACATGTTGTGCCAAATCATTCCAATCCCATTGTGGTAATGATATATTCCTCTGGTGCGTTTATACCTTGTAAGACACAGAATATTTGTTACAATATTTTGGATAAAGTGGAAGAAAAGGCAGGACATATCATTACAAAAGCAGTATACGGAATGTCTAATATGCCCCCACAGTTATCAGTGCATTTCAATACCAGTATAAAGCAGTAGTGTAGGAGCTCCATCACACCTACTTTTTATTCCTGGTATGCATCTGTGATTTCCACTTCCATTTTATTAGGGCATCAAGCGCTGATCACTTTCACATGTGTGTGTTCTTGCGCTATTTCGCCTTGTTTACCTTTTCACCTGTGCTGGCTCGTGCTTCCTCGTATTGCCACTACCCTGCCCTCTTTTCCTCCCCCACCCCAGTTCATTGGTTCTTGTGGTTGATGGACATTGTAATGGACATGGGCATCTCCCCCCCCCCCCCGCTCTGGTTTTATTGTCTACTGAACAAATGGGCAGTATCCAAAGATATTATTCCGCTGATGTTAATTATGGTACACCAACATAAGGGAACTTTAGCACAATGCCAATAACATTAGCTTGTGTAATAGGTTTTCTGGGGATCCCTTTGCATAAGCAAACACTATTGCCATTGTGCTAATGGTCCCTTATGTTAGTGTAACATAATTTACATCAGTGGAATGTTATTTTTGAATACTGCCCATAGTGATATGACTAACTTATGAATATTTGGATCAAATGAACACTGTTCTTTGTAGTGAGTTGAATACAATGTCCTTTGTAGCATGCTGTGTCAGGAAGTTTGCTGATTCAAAAGGACATTGGAGGATGATGGGAAATGTTTACCTGCTGCCATTTTGTTTTGTGCATCTGTGTGAGCAGGCATGCAGAACTGCCCATCCCACTGAAGTGAAGGAAGGAGAATCTCTTTGCCTGTAGAGTTGTGTGTGATTTGCACTAACATTGAAGGCATTTGGCCTAAAGTGTTCTGCAATGCCATAAAACAATGGGTAAACACAGATTACAGATTTCTTGTTTGTCTCCTTTAGGCCAAAACAAGCTATCGCTGACTGCTAGTCCATCACAAAGTAGGCACAGATGCTGTTTGCAAGTAGGAGATCAACACTGGAAGGCTTTGAAAGGAAATATATTTAAGGAGGGATTAGAAGGAGGAAATGAAGGAAGCTTGGCATGTGAGAAGCTCTCGTGAAACATTTCGGCTAGATCCATAAATGACTGGACAGCATTCAGAACAGTTTCATCAAAGGAGTTAGAGGACACTTGATCTGCAAGTATCAAAGTTGGAAAGTCCCTTTGCTGGTTGTATTGCCTCTAACATACAGCTTCACAAGGGCAATAATCTAGGTCAGTAAGCCTTGGAGAGGAAGAGAGATCTGAAAATCAGGGTTGGGCAGAAGTTTGTTTGGTTCACATTTTAAAGTGAACTTACCTGATTTCACACTTTCAAACTCATAAGCAAGCCCAAATTCAGTTACCCTTTGAAATTTGCACTTCTTTGAGTTCTGTGATGGAGTTCTGCAATAATGTGTGTGTGTGTGTGTGTGTGTGTGTGTGTGTGTGTGTAAAAATCATATGAAAAAGCATACACAGAATAAAATAAAACAAGGTAAACACACAAAAATGCATGTATTTGTGAAAGTAACATTCAAAAACTGTTCTAAAAGCGTTTGTATTTAGGCAACATTGTTTACAAAAAAAACATGCATTGGGAGAAATTTTGTTTGCAAACTTTTTTAAAATAATAATCTCAAACTGATGTGGAAATGGGATGAGCTGATTTGATGAAATTAGAAATTGAAACCGAAATTGACAGATTTGACCATCCCTACATATGAATCCTTATTGTTCCTAGAAGCGCAAAGAAAAGGTGTTGTTGTCTTGGAAGGGACATGTGATTCACTCCTTTTAAGTTCACAGACCTGCAAGATATACTGAAGTAGATATCTGACATGAAAGGGTCCAATGTACAGGTGTCATTTTCTTGCTTCACAGAATAACCTCACAACAGGGGGAGCTATATTCTTTATTGAATTGGAAAGCTGCAAACAATCAGCATTATTTCAAGGGAGCCAGTGGGACCATATGAGCCTGTTATGTACTTTAAAGATCCAGAGTCAATCAATAGAGCTGGTGTTGGGAGATGGAAGGTGGCAAATTTCCATTCAGACAGTAAACATTAAAATAAAGGTCATTGGTCCCTCCTAGATAGGAAGGGCTATAAAAGGCGTCTTGCTCAGTCTGGACAGACATTGCCTGAGCAGTAAGGTCACCCTGGTTTAGCCCAGACACAGATTAAATTAGGGGAGCAAAAGAAGAAGAAAGGGGAGAAATCAAAAGAAAACACACAAAGCTTTATGCCTGGTCAACAGGCTGAATTGAGAGGCTGATGGATAGAGAGCAGTTGAGGACAAAAGAGCTTAGGGAAGAAAGATGAGCTTTCAATTCTTGGGTAAAATGTGTTGGGGAGGCATTGAATCTTAATTAGTCACTGCTCAGGCCTCTTTACATGTATTTCGTTTGTTACATGTATTCAGTCAACAGAAATACGAAATATTGAGTCAGTTTAAGAGTTAAAGCCATTTAAAAAGCTACAAAAACAAAGGAATGAATGAGAACCCAGCAAAGAGTCATTGCTGTTTTCAGCAGTCTAATTGTAGGAGCCACTGTATTTTATACATGGTGCTGTTGGTTGGAGAACTAACAGCCACCGGGCTCCAATTTATGTCTGGCCTTAGGGACATAGGCCATGGCTAGACCAGGCCTATAGCCCGGGATCGCCCCGGGATCATCCCTGTACATCCAAATGACATACAGGGGACACCGGGAGCAGGCAGGGACGACCCCTCTATTTGCCTGGGATAATCCTTAGGTCTAGCTAAGGATTCACATAGTTGGTCCATCCAGCCCAATTTTGTCAACACTGACTGGCAGCAGCTCTCCAGGGTTTCAGACAGGATGTATTTCAGCCCACCTGGAGATGCCAGGGATTGAAGCTGGGGTCTTCTGCATGCAAAGCAGGTGCTCTACCATTGAGCTATGGCCCTTCCCTTTGGTGTTCATAGCCAAGTCAGAAATTGGAGTCACCAATCCACCTGTCATCCTCTATGCCCACCCCCAAATCTTTTGCTTGTGAAAGGTTGGGTGGAGTCAGGATTCTGCTGCCTAAATGTGCTCCACATGCCTACAGGCAGCAGAATCCAATGTTCCTTCTCATATGCCTGGTCTTTCCCATGGGAAAGGCCATGCAGGCAGAGGGAACACCTCCCCCCCCGACTGCCTTTCTTACTCTAGAGGAGGAAAGGTCAGTGAGTCTCTGTGTATGCCAGTTGGGCTGGCTTGGCCAAGGTTCTTTGCCTTAGCCACACAGGTGCCAAACAATACTCAGCCTTCCTCCCAACTTTGGAAATGGAAATGCAGCTGCCCCACACTTTTCCAGTTTTGAAGTTGAGATGAAGAGGGGCTGTTTTTCATGCTTGCCACTGGGTTTGTGCCACACTCGCCATGGTGAGTGTGGCACAAACCCTCTGGCAAGCATGAAAAATAGTAGGGCTGTGCAGGGAGTCCCTGACCAACTTCTGAATCAGCCCTGATCTGCTTTGGCCTGATTTGGATCTGGTCCAACCAGCTTCAGATCTTGAGCCTTGGACCTCTGAAACATTCGGATGTCCATTTTCTCTGGTGTGAGGCCAACCATCCTGACCAGATGTCTTTCGGACTCCAGTCCTCCCCTGCCTGCCTGCCCCCACCCCCAAACCTGGCTCACTGAGCCGCTGCCCCTGCCCGCCGAGCTGCGTGAGTCAGGACTTACCAGACCCATTCTCTTGCACCCCGCACCCACCTGTTGTCAATACAAGCTGCCATTTTTATGGGAGCTCTGTATTTTCATAGATCTCATGTTGCATACAATGGCATCTGTAAAGGACCATTTCTTCACAAAAATGGCCTTTTATGGCCACCTTTGTGCACAACATTAGATCTACCAAAATACAGAGCCCCCACCTTCCATAAAAATGGCAGCTCGAATGGAGGAGCGGGCAACTGCCAGGCGCAAGAGGGTGGATTTGGCAAGTCCTGGTCGCGACTGGCAGGGCTTGTTAAACATTTGGATCAGTCCGAAGCAATTCAGACCTGGTCTGACCCACTTTGGACCATTTCAGATCGATCCAGACCTGCCTCAGAACTGGATCAATTCAGTCCAAATCACCCCAGAATTCGAATCCGGGTCCGAAGCAGTGCAGAGCCCTAAAAAACTGCCCCTCTTCCTCTCAACTCAGCTGTGGCAAGTTGGCAAGTGGATGTATTGACGCCTGCTAACGGCACATTGAACGTCCAGTGGTGTTGCATACAAGGTATCCCGGTCCCATTTTGGGCATTCTGTACTTAATTTACACAGGTTTCTAATTCTTCTTTGCAAGAGGCCAAATGCATTTTATTCATTCTTCCCAGTGCTCAATGTGGCCACTTTTCATTCTCCTTTTACATTCTGTGTATACTTCACAGCTACCAACTGCTCTGCTGGAATGAGGATGAGGGTTTGCAAGGAGTCTCTCCTCGATTACCGCAAACAGCTCTCTGGTCTTTTGCCAGCGTCTTTAAGGCTACCCCACTGTGTGCGAGCCACTTGTGTTTCAGATCCTTGGGTCTCTTCTTGGCTATCCAATTCCATGCACTTGCTTCCTGGCAAGGCCTCCTAACAACATGATAGCATAAAGCAGAGCCCTGGGACTTTAAACAGTTAAAAACAGGTCCTCTTATCTTAGCATGAAAACATTTAAGGAGGGAGGATATTGGCAGCAGCTTCTGGTCTGGTGATTTCATTTTCAGATATCACAGGAAGAGTGTCAGTTTTACAGCGTGGCTTATAATTCAGTATCTTGAAAGAATGCATATTCTTCCAGGGGGATTGAAACACCATAAACATAAAACAGTGATGTCTGATAGGTTCTTTGTCAGGAATCTTCATCTGAGCTAGCAAGCAGGGTGTGGGTTTTCAAAAGCAAAATAGGCTGCATTCCAGAAGCTACTTACTCAAGAGTAGTCCCAATGACATCAATAGGACTACTTCAGCAGAAGTGGTCTGTGGATTGCAGCTTTCACAGCTCTCCTTGCCTGCACATGCTAGACACACCTTGTCAGAGTCGTGTTGGTGTTTTCTGTCATACAATACACACACACACACACACACACACACAAACATTCAAATTATTATAGTCCGATAACTATTTAAGGCATGTATCACATACAAAAGGAATACAAATATTTTGAAAAGATAGTCCAATTGAATTTCTTCCGTTAGGCAAATCTCAAAAATGCTACACAGATTTTGTCTCTTGTAGCAGTAGAAGGGTTACTACATGTGCACTAATTTGAAGATAATAACCAACGTCCGTCTAATACAATAAAAAGAGCTGATTTTCAACAAAGCACTATAGATCTAGAGAGCATAATGCTTACTCTAATCAGAGACGCATCTAACTCAAGATCATTGCAATCTTATTGTCCATTATATTGTTCTAGCCCTGTGCCAGCTTAATGTAATCACAAACCGATGTCCTCCCAACAGCAAAGTAAAAAGTGCATTGCTAGAAGTAGGAACATCAGCTTGCAGTAGGAACATCAGCCAAGGACTGATCCACCCACTCTCCACCAGTGATAGAAACACTTATCAATGATGCTCCCATATTAGCTATGCACAGAAGGCACCAATCAAGTTGCCTTCTGACGGCAGAGGTGAATGGTGTGACAGCTTGGCATCCATCACTGTCTGCTGAAGTCCACTGAGAGGTTGTATCCTGTCCTCTCCAATGCCTTTTCTGCTAATACCACTGCCTTTCCTGCAATGCTTTTGTAAGTTTTATTAAGATGATGTATGGAAAGCATTTGAATACCTGAAATTGTGCTGTGTAACTGAAAAAGTATTCCTACTTGATGCACATTTGGGGTTTTTTAACCTTAAAAGCATGTTGTTTTTCAAAATGGAGACATTTGGAAAACTTTTTTTAAAAAAAACTATAAATGACTATATTGATTGTCCTAAGAACATCCATAACTAAACTTATGGACTGGCTCACTAAAAGCCACTAAGCAAACACTTTCCGGATAAATCTTACTCCCTGGCTAAATACATTAATGGAACATTACGGCTGATGTAGAAAATGTAGCTTTTAATGGAAATTGCAACTAAACCATGTACTATTAGCACTGCAAATGTCATACTTTGATAGAGAATGTGTCACTGCATGAAAGAACTGTCTACCACGTCGTATTGAAGGAATCAGTTGTTTTGTACTGTTTTTGCCAGAACTGAAAAGAAATCAACAGACTGACTTGGATGAAAAGGATAAGAATTGTCAGCAAACTGAATGGTATTATGATTCTTTTGTGACTAGAAATTATAGGAGAATATTTAGCACACATATTCAAGTAGCTTGCAAATGGCAGAGTAAGCCTGGGTAGAAATAACGATGCAGATCTCTAGAAGTGTAATTGCTCTTACGGTATTCATAAATATGGGACAGATGTTTCCTATCAGAGCTGAGAAGAGGTGTCCCAGAAGTAAAACATCTTCACTTTTAAACCACACAATGAACTGCAGCACATTTCCATGAGTGACATCTTAACATGTTGGGCCAAAGTGTTTTTTTTTTCAATATCTCATTCATGATAGGATGCTTCCATATTTTCCTTTTCCTCTCCAAATTTCTTCTTGGATTTAGTAGTTCTGATTTACCTTGTCCTGGTTGCAGAGCAGCATCAATGCACTGGAATACTTCCAGTTTGGATTTCCAGACTTTGTAACACATGCGTGACTTCACTATGATTTGTTTGTTTTTTAATCTCCTTTACCGTCCTTGAAATCTCATGTGACTATTTCACAGGACCTGTGTGCAAGAAGCAGATTTCCTGAAATCTCATAGCAGAAGGTTTTTTTTTTTTTAATATATTGCAAAGTAACCAAAATGCACATAAAACTGACAGGTATGTGTGTATGGGGAGAGGGTGGAATTTCACTGCTGTCAGTTTCACTGCTGCCAATGTCTTCATTTAAATTAATTATATTCATTTTATTTTATTTTATTTTAAAATATGCATTGCTTTTCAGCCCTAACATCTTAGTCACATCACTGCTGGTGAACACTTATGCATGTGTGTGTGTGTGTGTAAGAAAGCTCTTTTGCCTTGGTTGTCTGGGAAAGGGAGTAATCAGCTGCTGACTGGCTTCACGTGACTGCTGCCTCCCTGGTGAACCTGACAAGTGTGTGGGGGCTTGTCTGTTTCATTTGTGTCATTTTCTTTCTTATTATTTTCCACACCAGCCCTGATGTACATGTAAGTCCCCTTGAACAAAAACCAAGCCTGAAACTGACCAATGCTCTTGGTGAAACTGACTACATAGATTAATAGATGTCATCTTTCCCCTCTATAAACAGACAAGAACCAAGGCAATGCTAAACATATTAGTCAGTTTCAGGGTAGTTAGTTGAAAGTAGGGATGCTGGAGAAATTTGAGGTGGACTAAAATGAGTTCAGATTTCTAAGAATATGAACTATGGAACCTGCGGCAAACTGGCCTCCCCAGGCTGTGGGAGTCCACAGACTTTTGATTTTTTAAAAATTGTCCTGAAATTATTTTTTACTATCAATATACAAAGGTTCTAATGTAAGTTTGAAATGTAAAGATTTGTTATTGTTTTTGCTAATTGCTGCTTGCCAGACAATTACACAGCAGTGGGAAAAACATGGATAATCTGAACTTACTTGCATGGTACCGAAATACTGTATATGGTCAGTGGCAATATCAGAAAAAATAACTCATGATTTGTTTCTGATCCAAGGAAAAACAGAACTGCTAGCATTTTATGCTATGTATATGGTGGAGATTGATTCGACATACGTCACAACCAGACTTAAAACAATATATACCCACTTCCGTTCTGAGCATTTGAACATTATAACAACAAATGAAGATCAAACAGCACACATATTAATTAGTTTATTTGTTTATTCATTTATTTCTTTTTTCATTTTCTTTCTTTTTTTCTCTTTCTTTTGTCTTGTCCCCCCCGCAAATTGAATTAACCAAGTTTTCTGTATCAACTGTTTAAACCCCAATTGTTAGAGGACTGTTATATTTTCTGTTATATCTTTAAAAAAAAAGAAAGGAAAGAACTTTCCTGAAATTTACACAAATTTATTCACAGGAAAATACACAAGTTTCTGCTGAGACATGTGCCATGTTGGTTAATATATGTGAAAAAAATTGAATGGGATGGGGGACAATACACTAAGTGTTACGTACTAACATAAATTATGTAGATTGTTATGAACTTTCTTAAGGAATTATTTACATATTATTCCACATAATGGAAAAAAATATGACTCTAGTTGTGAATGGATGCCAGAATGACTGACACCACACAATCCACTAAACACACATGGGATGGTTTTCACAAAATCTGGACACCCCTTGTAGCAAGTCACATGTAATATTGCAAACAGACAACAGTTCATATTCATTGCTTCATAGAGGAAGCACTTCATTTTGTTTCTGCATGGACAAATGTTGCTTCATTTCATTTTCATTTTGTAGGTTTGCTTTGTTGGATATCCCATTAATTTAATTGGAAAAATCACAATGCACCTATAGCTTGAACATTTTTTAAAAAATGAATTAGATGAAATTTACAGAGTAGATAGCCCCTTCTGAGCTATCCAAGGGGGAATCCGCACGTCGTTCTGAGATCGCTTCTAAGCGACCCCAGTGCGGCGTGAAAGCGAGCATGTAACTTGCCTTTTGAAGAGCCGACGAAGAGATGTCCTTCCCGCCCCCGCCCCCCCCGCCGCCCCCCAACTCCCTCCTCGCCGGCTGGGACGGACAGCTCGGGGGAAGAAGGTGGGGTGGAGAGCTTCTTCCGCTCTCAACCCCGCCTTCTTCAGCCAAGCTCTCCTCGCTGGTTGACGAGGAGGTCTGCGGGTGGTGGCAGCGGCAGCGGCGGCGGGAAGGACGTCTCTTCGTCGGCTCTTCAAAAGGCAAGTTACACGCTCGCTTTCACGCTGCACTGGGGTCGCTTAGAAGCGATCTCAGAACGACGTGCGGATTCCCCCCCATCTCATACAAATAGGTCCCAGGGGTTTTCGTGCTAGCACCTTCAGGCATTATTCTGTTGAAAGACCTGTCAATTACAGTGCTGCCTTACTTTCTGTTACCCCCTTCCCCACCTGCTCTCGGTTTCTCTTCCCCCCTCCTGGCATCTTCCTTATAGAGGAAAAGGCTCCAGAGTTGGTTGGAACTCACTACATAGTTAGGTAGTTTCTAAAATAAAAACAAATGTTCACTATGCAACAAAGCTTTGTTTTCCAAGCGCTAAGTTTATAACCAACTACAAATCAGCCTTGACTCATTTCAGATCCAAATCAGATCCAACAGAATTGCACTGCCCCTACCTCCAAGTATATGTGTGTCTCGGATTGCAAACTGGGGATCATCTACACCAAGCAGAATATTCCACTATGAAAGTGGTATGAAAGCAGTATATAAAAGTCAGGAGCCACACAACTGCTTTATAGTGGTATTGAAGTGCACTGACAACTGTTGGGGCCCATTGACACATACCACATATCCCTTTCATACCACTTTCATAGTGTTATATTCTGCTTTATGTAGATGTGTCATGGGCCCCAGCAGTTGTCAGTGCACTTCAGTACCACTATAAAGCAGTAGTGTGGCTCCTGCCTTTTATATACCGCTTTCACACCACTTTCATAGAGGACTATCCTGCTTGGTGTCAGTTTCAAGACCTCATAATGAATTTCTCATAATCCATTGATTTTTTTTTAAAAAAGAACCTTTATGCACTACCTTGTCTGAGTGCTATTACACATATATGCCCCTCTGAAGGGTTGAAAAGGTTATTATTGACTTTGGAAAAGTTTAGTGTTCCTTTCTTCTTCCTTTTTTTAAAAGGATGTTTGTTTGTTCCTTTCGGTGTGTGACCCGAAGTCAAGTTCCCTTTCTTTTAAGAAGAATCTCAATGGGCATGACAATGTATATAGGATGCAATCTTACTAGGAAGGGAGGAAAGCTCATGGGACTGAATGTAAGAAATAGAAAGCTGTAGCCAGAACAAACTGCACATATGCCAATTCCAAAGGTGATTATATAAAATCTCCATAAACTAGAATAAAAAACAAGGCACAGCCTATGCGTGGAAACCATACAGAATAGAATGTGGGAAATCCAAAGAATTCTAAACCTATGTTTACAATTGCCTCATTTGTTGCATTATTACAATGTGAAATCAAAATTGTGTATGAGACAATACATTGCTTCTGTAGAATACCTCTTTCTTTTATTTCTCCAGTGACATCCTTTACTGTCTGATTTTACTGTTGGTTAAAAAGAGAACATTCATTTGGGCCTGCCATTTCTGAATGGTGCTGGTTTGGAACAAAAATGCAAAATGTTAATACAGAACATCTCTCTATATGAAACGCTTAGGTATGTTTCCGTAAAGGCTTCAGCTGATACAGGTTGCTAAGCAACAGTAACAACACGTAACATCAGCTGATACAGGTTGCTAAGCCTCTCGCCCGACTCCTCCGGGCTTTCCAAGGTAATCCTACTCCCCTTTCTACCTCTTCGCTCCCCCCTACACGAAGGGGGCAGCACCACGGTCTGGAGCATGAGCGAGGCATGGCCGGGGCCCTTGGTGGCCAGGTAGGAGGCCGCTCACCTGCTGCGAGCCAAGGCCCTGACCTAATCTTATGCCTGTGAAGATGGTGAAAAGAAGGGCCTCCCTAGAAGATCTCCAAGCATGGTCAGGCTCATAAGTGAGAATACAGTCTTTCAGATAACCTGGACCCAAGCCATATAGGACCCCCTACAGCTTGAGGAGTACAATCCAGATACAGGTTTACCTCAGTCCCGTTCACAAATTAGGTAGAATAAACATTGGGGGGGGGGTGTTCAATAGGCCTGTCTCTCCCCCATTGTAATTTCCATCACCTTTTACCCATGGAGGGTGACTTTCTGAACGGGAGAGCTTCCTGTACCCATGGAAGCTCTGCGCATGACCTTTAATGCTGGGAGTTGTAGGACTTTTTTCTGTCTAAACATGCACCATCTGGATCCAATCCATTGTTCCCAGAGGTTTGTGGAGGGGATGGTGCCTCTAGGAACAATGAAGAACAGGTGCTTTCCAGGGGGTCTTCCCTTCGGCCACTCTTCATATCACCCAGCTGGTTCTTCTTTTTCTCAGTGGTTCAGGATGGCTGCTGGATGTCACTTTAGAGGAACTAACTGTTAGGCAGGATCTACACTACTCCTTTGAAATGGTTTATAACAGTAGTGACAACTGTTGGGGCCCAGGACACACTCCATTTACAGTTTTCAAACTGTTTTCAGAGTGTCATATCCTGCTTGGTGTAGGTCTGGCCAAATATGCTTTCTAGATACCATGATCTCTCTGGAATGGATGGGATGGGAGACCTACCAGCCTTAGGAGAAGCTGACACATCCCAGTCCCTGCAGCTAGAGGAGGGGTAGGGGTGTGTGTGCACATGGACCCACATGTGAATAAAACTAAAAGACAACTTTGTGAGATACAGATAAATAAATAAATCTCTTGTCATGTATTTCCAGTAATTTTGCAGCAAACATAAAACATCTGAGGAAATGGACAGCCCATAAAAACATCACCATTTTGACATTTATTTATTTAAAAAGGTATGTGTGGTACAAAATTTTGCCTTAGTGAAGATTTTTGCTAGTCTACTCTATGGATGCTTTTCAAAGTAATACAGGAAGTAACCCAAACCACTGGCATTTCTGAATCCTTTCTAATCCCTTTCCCTTCAATCTAGCTAACATGATGGAGGAGGCAGAAGTCACCGCAGAGATTATGGTACAACTGGGAGTTGAGTCACCATGTGATTATAGTTACCATTTCCTTTTCTCCTCCTCCCAACCCTTTTTTCCCTTTAGGAGCAGGTGAGGCACGGACATTGAGTGGCTTTCCTTAATGCACAACTTATGCCATACCTGCTCTTGTGATGATGGCGAATAACAACAGCAGAGATTTCCCACTTCTTTTTGTCATTTCCATTCCACAGAGTGAGGGCCTGATACTGAAGCCAAACCATTTCTAGGGCAGTCTACTCAAAGCAAACACACCCTCATTTATTAATATAGGCCATCACTAGTAAATATGAACAATGACTGATTGTGTAAAGAACTGTTGAAGCTTCAGTTTGAGCCCCCAGAATTCCTCTCCCTGGCCCCAGAACTGACCCATAGGATCCCTTCAATTCCCGTGAGAGTTCTTTGTTATGTGTTTCTGTTAATAAGTTTCTTGGGTGTACACATTTGCATGCCAATATACCCAGAATGCACTTCCATTTTCCAGACAATCCACAGCAGAGCTGTGGCAAACTCTAGACTCATAGTTTGGAGGTCTTCAGTTTCCCCACTTCCAAAAATATACTTGGCCAGTAGAGTAATGAAGAGCACTTCCACCCCGCCGTTCATTTTATATCCATGCTTACCTCTTTAGAGTGTGCAGAGTGATTAATGTAAGTGTGAAATCCTTTTTAATATCCTTTCTTGAAAACCTTAGTAGGTGTAGGATTTCAGCACTGCACTCTTTTCTGTAATTCAAACTGAGTACTAACTTGTTATAGCAAGTCTGTAATAAATAATGGATTTTACTGAGACTGAAATCCTGGGCAAGACAGACTTGCTGTGTCATAAAGCTTTATAGGAAGGACACATTGTATTTATTTCATTGTTGAAAAGCTTGCAAATGCATATTTTGGCTTTTTACCTGGAACCTTGGATGGCATTTCTCTAATAAAAAGCATTCTTTTCCTCTGCTACTGGCAGTAAAATTAGAATGAATGCACTTAGCAGCAGTGCTGTGAATCTGGGCACCCATGAAAAAAGAAAGTGTGGAGTTGTCTCTACTACTTAGATGGTTGTCTACTAATGTTAGGACCTTTGCCATCTCAGGATACTTTATCTGGACCTTCAGTGGACATTTGAGCCAGATCTTGTGTGGATTCACAAGCCATTCCTCTGTGAGCAGCAAAAGATTTATTAAGTCTTTAACTTTTAATTTCCTTGCTTGGGTTGTGCAAATGATGTCATAGGCAAGTCCAATGGTACTCCTTTCACAAATGCTGCCAATATTTTAAACAGAACATGTAAATTTGTTTTGGAATAAACAGAGGGAAAAGAAGATTAACCTTACTCAACATAGCACTTAGGTGTTTACTGACTCCAGAGGCGAATGTTGATCCCATTTCTTGAGGAATTTTGATTTGAAAGGGAAACAAATCTTGGTATTCACAGACAAAACAGTTGGGGGGGCGCATGCACGCACGCACACATGCGCACACACACACATGTGCTATGCAGATTACATTAGAAGTATCTGGATTATCACCAGGAGTTTCAAAGAAGAAACATGCACATATTCTCAAGATCTTGAAAACCCATTTATTGTCCTACACTTTGTTCAGATGGGCTTGCACAGATGTTATTTTTTTATGTGTTAAGCCACAGCATGTGTGAGATTTTTAACCTCACAATCCAGTCAAGGCAAATAAAAAGGAACTGTGCAAAGCCACGAAGGACAATCAAGAGAGATGATCCGTGACTAGTCAGAACTAGTGCTCCCCTTCCTACTTTGAAATAGGTTGTATGGGGAGGAGGGCAGACTAAATTTAAAGTTGCTGTCAGAGCTGTTAGGCAGAGGAAAGGGCAAAGGCAGTGAGGGCCAGAAATCTTCCGGGTGTTCAGATCAGTAAGCAAGCTTGGTTCCAAAGCAATGATAGAGGTCACAGAATCTGACTTGGGTCTATTGTTGTAAATTGCTGTCTTGCTGGTGGTCTTCCTCTGCTTCCTCTGCATGGAGCTTGATATGGTGCAGAAGCTGAGCCCCTACCTGGCTTCCTTGTGGGTATCACTTGATTCTTCCCACTTTCCCCTAAAATGGAACCCAGATTAGCTGTAAATATTTTGTTGCCTGAACAGTAAATTCCAGTAGCACCTCCCACTGTCCCTTGCTGTAAAAATACAACAACAAAAATAAATTAATAACAAAGTTTCTGACACCCTTTCATGATACCCCACATCAACTTCCTGAGGCCTTTATCTTGATGTCACCAGAATAAATCTTGCAGTTTGAATACAAATCGTCCATTTCTTCTCCTCCCTGATCTTCTTTTGTCGCAACATCTCTACTCAGATTCTGCCACAAAATCATTCGATATTCTTGTTGCTGTGCCCTTGTGACACTCTTCCTTAAGATCACCACAGTGGCTTCCTGTCTGATCACATATCCAGCACCAGCTCCTTTTCCTTATCTTCCAGCCCCTCCATTGTCTTTCCTCTCCTTCCCTCTCTTTGCTCTTCTAATAAATGCTCCTGACCTTCATTGCCCCAGCTCTACCACCTGAAGGTCAACTGCTCCCTCAGACAACTCCACTGTCATTCATTTTTTATTTATCTGTTATTACATTTATATCCCAACTTTTTTCCTTTTCCAAGTAACCCATACTGGCTTACATGGTCCTCCTACTCCTCTCCATTTTATCCTCACAAAAACCTTGTGAGGTAGCTTAGGCTGAGTGTCTATAACTGGCCCAAAGTCACCTAGTGAGCTTCATGGCTGAGTGAGGACTAGAACCCAAATTGCTTGAATCCCAGTCCAACACTCTAACCACTACCCCACACAAGTTCTCTCACTCTCATCCCCATACTGGAGGAATCCTCTTCAGAAGAGGAGCTAGAGCTGCCAGAGACAAACAGCATCAAAGAGAAGCCCATGCCAGAAGACCAGGAGGAGCCTAGGCCCTTGGGGAGATGGTCACAAGTCCATCCACGAAAAAGGAGAACGCCACCTCTGAGAAAGAGGTTGAACCATCACTGAATCTCCAAAAGCATCAGCATCTCAAAAGGTAGGCAGAACAACCCTTATGAGAAGGAGTGCCCATTTGCAAAGGAAGACTCTGCATGAATAAAGGACTCCTTGTGAGTAGGGCCATAGTGCATGGCCTGACAGAGCCTCTGATGTGGTGCAGCTGAATCCTGGGTGGGGCTTTGGAAGATCCAGCTCATAAGCCTCAGTCCTAGGCAAGACAGTTGCTGAAACATCGTATTTCCACTCCCAGTACCTTGACCTTGCTGCTCCTTGGACTGATCTATCATGCTGCTGACTCTAGGATCCCATTGTGCCAGTGTGCTTGTGGGACCCACTGCTCACAGAATGAGGTTTTGGCACTTCTAAAAATACCCCAAGATCAGTGGAAGTGTTTGTTTCCAGAACAAGGCAGGATAGCAGCGTTCACAGGAGAGAGTTTTGTAGATCTGTCCTGATCTGGAAACTAGCATTTCCAGGGTTACTTTTAGAAGCACAAAAATTCTGTTGCACAAGCAGTGAATCTCATGAAGGCAACAGAACTAGTGGAGGTAGAAGGGCTCTGTTGGATACTGCCCCTGGATTCCTGATAGGACCCTGTTTCTTGGGTTATGTTTAAGTGGATCTGTGCTTCTGACCTCTGATTGCCTTTTGACCATTGAGATAGATTTGCCCATGGACTGAGCCCGTGGCAGCCACAGGAGGACATTCACCCTTTCTCCCTTGTTGGCCCTTATGCTTGGAACTGCCTCCCAGAACACCTGTGTGATGCTGCCTCTCTTACTTCCTTCAGATCCTTCCTCTTCAAAATCCACCTTTCCTATGCAGCCTTTGGTACAGAGAGTCCCGATACACTACCAAGGTAATGAAGCCTACGTATGTGTAACTAAAATAAATGCATATTTTTTTCCCTGTCGATCCCTGCCTCCTGCTCCCTCTGTTGCATCGCTGGGTTGTATCCAATGTTAGGCTAATGGAAAAAGTACAAGAGGTGGTGTAGTTCTGCTGGCACTTGCACAAATGCTAAGAGAACAACTAGCACAAGCAACACTTAGCTGAAGGAAGTCATAATAAGTTACGGAATGGCTTGTGCAACTACTTCCGGTTCAGGTTGTGGAACTGCTCGCATGACACCTTGTGTGCAGACTAATGCAATGGCTTGCACAAGTGCAATCAAAGTATTGGATTTGATGCTTGTGGAAAGATGAACATGGGTTCTGCAAGCCATAGAAGTTTATGCAAGCGGGATGACATCATTGCATTCAACCCCTTGTGTTGAATTTTAGATTGTAAGCTCCTCGGAGCAGAGGCCTATCCTCTTATACGTTGTAAATTCCTATTCGTACTGATAACACTATGTAAATCAATCACTACTTGGAGAAATTGTTGTTGTTGGAAAGCATGAGTACCATTCCATATGAAATGTGGTGTCAGAGTCTATTATGCCATGAGTACATGGATCAGGCATGCATCAGCAGACACGATATCTCACTTTTCATATTTGCTTCTGTGAGTGGTCTGGGTGCCATGCAATAAACGAAGCCCTAAAAGGAATGGGCTCATGTGATGTATCTCTGCACAAAGAGAGGAAGCATCAGCCTTCCCAAGAATCAGGCATCACACACACAAATTCACTTGCATGTATTAATGTTTCTTCTTTCTGTCTGAGAGCTTCGGCTATTGGGCGGTATAAAAATGTAATAAATAAATAAATAAATAAATGATTTTATGGTGATCATATGCACTGCTGTTTTCTCTTTGATTCCAGATCTCACACATATTTGGTTAATCTCCGGTTCATTAAAAGAAAAGAAAAGAAGGAACCTTCATCTAATGTTTTGTCTGAGGGTCTTCTCAGAATCATAAGGAGGGGGTGTGGGGGAGGTCACCCATGGCATTCCACAGCTGTTGTCCTGTTTACAAATTGTAATACAGGAGGACATTCCCATTGCGGGACATATGGAGCACGTATATTACATTTAGCATTCTACAATGTCTTGTTAAATCTCGGCTTTATGGCCTCCGTTTTTAAGTCCCTGTAAGGCTTTTCTGAAGGAGGCTGATAAGAGAGACAGGTGTGTCGCAGATTCAGTGTGGTGACAAGTTTTCACATTCAGCCGCATTCTTAGAGCCACAAAGTAAAGCGGCAGCTGGTGGCTCAAGAGACTCTCTGAGTCTATTGGAATTTTTTGTGGCAGAAAGAATGAGCTATTTTGTACTGCCTGTGAACACCACCAGACACATTTCTGGGGAGATCTGACGCGCGTTTGATCTTGTCAGGTGGATAGTCTGTAAACTCTATAAACTGCTTCTCTGGCAGTTATCTGGTTGACTTAAAACATGGTCTCGTGCTGGAAGTGTGTATGTGTGTGTGGGGGGGGGGAGTTGAATATTCTCAGCTCCTATTAAGATCAAATGTGTTCAGAAGTGCTGAGTAGGTCTGAAGATACAGGCCTCATTACTTTTCAAGAAAAATGTGACAGGATAGAACAGGAGATCACATGGGCACTCCACCACATACAGGGTTGGGCAAAGGGGGTGCAGTGGGGCCAGGCCTACTCCGAGTCCCCCTGGTAGAGGCAAAGGGGGGCCCTTTGGTAAAGATTTGTTACTCTCCTGTGAGAGAGCAGGACTGACTCGATTTTGAGACAGCCAAAAAGCCAACTTGTCTTCACCTCCAGCCTTTTTTCTGTTGTTGTTGATGAATTTGCCCATAGAAAAGCATGTAAAGCATTTCTGAATGTGAAGAAGTGATGTCTTATATACATCTTGAATAAAAGTGCTTGCTGCTACCTTTTTTATAAATCGTTCTAGTTCATATGTATTTAGAACTGTTTAAAAATACTTAATGAGCAGTTTGAAATGGGGCCTACATTTCCCATCTGGCCCGGGCCTATTACCAGCTTTGCCCGGCCCTGGCCATGTATATAAGATCATTTATGACATTAGATTGAACACGGTAGCTTTTCCACTAGAATTAATATTATCAACCAAGCTCAGAGGCAGGATGCAGCTGGGGTTCTAGCAGGGGAAGACAAGGGTACAAAGGGCCTGATGATGTGTTTGAGATCCTGAGGTTGGCAAGGATCCAAAGGGCGAGAGGCGGGTAACATGGTCTATGGTGGGGCGATGGTCAAGTGCAGGAGCAGGTGGGCAAGGAGATGCATGTTTAGTCGTTTCTCCCAAGCACAAGTTGTTCAGACAAGGAACTGACTCAAAGGGGCTGTTCACACAACATGCTACCCCACACTCAGTGTAGGTTGTTGTTGAACCATGGGTTGTTGTTGAATCATGGATTAATGTGTTGTCTGAACCCAGGACATTTTCTATAGGGTGGCTTGTTAACCGTTTCTGAACAACCCAACAAAAATCCATGGATTCTCAAGGTGGCTCGTTGGAGAAAAATAAGCCACACTACATGGTTAACAAGACACCCTGCAGAAAATGTCCTGCATTCAGACAACACAGTACCATATAGTTCAGCAAACAACTCACACTCAACCACTAGCACGTTGTGCAAACCCAGTCAAATATTAGAGCTTTATAGGGCCTCCTGGGTCCTGATTGGTTTGTGAATTAGGCAAATTCAAGCCTGTAGATTTTCTCTGAATTCCACTTCAAACCTTGTCCCAACTCGTGACCGTATCAGATGGCAAGGCTTGAGGTTTCTTTTCACATGAAAATTCATGCTTATTTTCATGTGCACTCCCTCAAATTCAGGCCTCAATTGTGCACATTTTTGTAATGTACACATTTTCTACCTTTGATGAAAGCATGTTTGTGCACATTTTTCAAAACTACACATTTTGTAATGGGCATTCTCAAATGTACGTTGTTCCTTTTTGTTCTTCTGCAAATTGCACTGCAAGCTTGGAAATGTAGAGAGTTCGACTGCAGACTGACTGCATCCCGGGGGAGATCTACACTAAGCTGGATATACCGCTTATATTTATTGTGTATTGAGTCTTATCTTGCCACATGACACTTGCCTTGTAACGTTGTAATGCTTACCCTTTCTGTCGTTTTATTTTCTGATCTTATCCGTATAAGTCGTTGTATTTTCTCTTATGTGGCCGATTGCATCCTAAGAAACCTTCCTTTTTTCATATACTTTTCCTTAGCCAATCACCTTCCTCGGGGCGTGTTTCTTGTGTTTCTGTGCCCAAAGTAGCAGCCGTTTTCCCTCTTTCTTGCCTCCTGTTCCTCTTTGCAGCCACAACCTCCCTCCCCCATTCCATGATCTGCATGTTTATGGGCATTGTTCTATATGTGTTTACTCAGAAGTAAGACTCTCTCTGTTCAGTGGGCTTTCCTCAAAGGTAAGCCAGCATGTGATGTTAGCAGTTGAAATCAATGGGATTTACTTTTGAGTAAGGGAATCAGCACACCTGTAGTTCATGAACTTGAAGATGCAAGCAAGCAGGGAGGGAGACTCCAGGCAGGGTTAGTGGATTTACTTTACTCAAAAGTAAATCCCATTGATATCAGCTGCTAACATCACATGCTGCCCCCTGGTCTGTGCTTAGGAAAAGGGGGCAGAAAGAGGGCAAAACTTTCCAGCCCCCCTTCTCTCCATTTCTCTCTCCTCCAAGCACAGACCAAGGGGCAGCAGGTCGCGTTAGCAGTTGAAATCAATGGGATTTACTTTTGAGTAAAGTAAATCCCTTAACCCTGCCTGGAGGCTCCCTCCCTCCCTCCTGCTTAGGAAAAGCTCCCAGGTGTGGAAAGAGGGGAAATCTTTTCACCACCACCCTTCACCGAGGGACAATGGAAGAAAAGAGGAAGTGGGAGGAACAATAAGCAGACCGGAATTGGGAAAACACACATTACAACATACATTGTGTGGCCCAGAGTGCTGCATTCCTATGGGAGAGGAAAACGGTAAGAAACATCTTAATACCTACGTGTGCCCAGCGACATTTTAAATCGGTACAGCATATTATGTTTACTGACTGACAGAACGACATTATATATACCAGTGTAGATCTCCCCCCAGTCTGCATTCAGATCCAGGAGTAGATTTTTGTCAAAGTTGAATGAAATTAGTTTTTCACACATATCTACTTGTGAGTTCAGCCAATAGGGTCTATTCAAGTACTGAAGACTAGAGAGCACCTTTACTTACAGAGCGTATCGTGCCTGGTTTGCTGAGAAACCACAGTGCTGGCTGCATAGGAGGTAAAGTATGGGGCACTAGCTGTTGGAGGCCCTGGTATGACCCCCCCCAACCCCCAGTGTGCTACAACTCATTGGACAATAAAGATACCAATACGAGACTTAGCAATGGTAATTATTGCCATAAAGTCTCATATACCAATCGCATGCAACCAGTGATATGGAAATTCTTCTGTGATAAGCCATGATGTGGATTATTCCACTGAAGACAATTTATTTCAGTGCATCTATTGCTACTATTTGTACCAGGGGAAGTGGTAAATGACTGTGTCATGATTGTCTGGACAATAACCAGAGAAGACAATCTTTTCCCTTGGTCATGTTTATTGAAGTCTAATATCAGGCCTTGAGAATACAGCATAATCAGTGCTCATCACCATGTGGTTGAGTAAATACCACAAAAGCAAAAAAGCTAATGCAAACATATTGTATTTAAAGAGCTGTATGATGAACGAGATTACCTCATCATGTTCCTCTGCTTTACATTGCTTTGCCAAGGCTTCGGATGCTGACTTCCCATGTAAACATATCAAGAACTAGCAGTTTCAAGGGAGCCTTGAGTAATGACCCTAACATATTTTGAGAGGTAAGCCAAAAAGCTCCATGTGAAATTACCTGGAGATGTTCAGCAGCCCTAAAGTAAAATATTCTCTTTGAAAACATTGTTATACATAGTTTTGAAAAATGTATACCACAATGCAACAGGACAAGGAAAGTTATATACAACAGCAAGCACATTTAAAATCATGATTCTGTTACATGGGTAAATAAATAGAGATCCAGGTAGTCTTGCCATCCTGTAATCATAATCATTGCCACATGTTTATGCAGTCCTGGCCCTTCCATTTATAAACTTCTATCAGTTCATTCACATGAGCAGGTACTGCTCTCAGAATGTAATGTTATATTCAATAATGAGAAACAATATTGAATTGTTGTTGTGTTTGGAAGCAGCCAGAGATTACTTCCTACTTAGTTCATTCAAGGGAACAGAGCACCAAAGTTTGGGTCAAAATGTTTGTTAAAACAGAGAAAGTGACAACACTACATTTGAGAAATTGATCTTGGAGGGGTTTGGTTTGAGAAAATTCAGGTGGCGTAGGGAATTCCCTGGGCAGCTTCTTCATCAGAGATGTTGCTAGTCTTTCTCTGGCTGTGTTCAGGCAACATGATAGTCAACTGTGGGGTAATAATCAACTCGGCAGTTGTTTATCTAGGGGGTACTCCCCACACAACATGATAATAATCAACCGTCGTGTAGATTAGAACATAAGGACATAAGTGCCATGCTGGATCAGACCAAGGGTCCATCTAGTCCAGCACTCTGTTCACACAGTGGCCAACCAGCCATCAGCCAGGGATGAACAAGCAGGACATGGTGCAACAGCACCCTCCCACCCATGTTCCCCAGCAACTGGTGCACACAGGCTTACTGCCTCGAATACTGGAGACAGCACACAACCATCAGGGCTACTTGGGTTAGGATCAGCATTGAGTTGATTGTCCATGCTAAGTTGGCTCACTCATCCTCCGCCCTCTCCCCCCCTCAGTCTTCCTGCTAGTATTGGTTGCATTGGTTATTTCAGCCAAATAACCAACCATTGGTTATAAAAACTCCCTCCACACAACATAACCCATGGTGGGCTAAATAACCAACCGTTGACTATTTAAACCATCCTTGGTTATTGTGTTGTCTGAACCCAGTCTCTCTCTCTCTCTCTCTCTCTCTCTCTCTCTCTCTCTCTCTCTCTCTCTCTCTCTGTTCTAGGTACTTGATGCATCTCCAACTGCTTGGGCTGTATCTTGTCATCACTTGGACCTGGGTTCTGAAGGGAGCTGTCTTGAGAAGTGAAGCAGTTCAGCACAGTAGCATAGTAGTAAATTTTGAGGTGCAGGCACTCATCGCGACAGTCCGAATAGCCACACCCCCAAGGAGAGATAAAAAATGCAGGCAGCTGTGTTGATGCATATTGACAAACCAGATCTAGCATTTTGCATCTCCACCAGGATCAGGTCTTTTGGAATGCGAATGGGTCTTAATTGCCCATTCAAGACTAAGCCACTCTAGAATACTTTGCATTACAACAGAGCACAATATATCATTCCTGGGGAAAATTATTCCCACCCACCCAGGCACCCACCCAGCTATGTGTACATTGCAGCTAAACTCAGAGGAAACAAGGAATTCTGGTTTGGGGGGTGGGGTAGCAGCAGATAACATCAGATTCCCTGTTAACAGAAAAGTAGCAGCACTGTGGCCCTGGGAGCCCTGGCTGCACTACATCACTGGTTGAGTAAAGTTTACAGATACTGAGGTTGCAGTCCTATGCACGCTTACTTGGGAATGATCCTCACATTGGACTCATGCTAGAAACTCACTTGCAGCAGAATGAGGTGATCTGTGTCATTTCAGATTAGAGATAAAGGTTATCACTTTTGAATGTGCCGCTATGAGCTTCTTCAGCCGGGGGTGGGGGTGGGGAATCGTGTTTCCCTCTCGTCACTTTGAATCGTGGTTCTGTCCTACAACAGGGACAAGCAGCTTCCTCTTTCTTCAGAAGCTGAAGAATGAGGAAGTAAGTAGAGACCATGTGGCCCATTCCGTGGGTGTTGTTTTCACAGCAGGAAATGGCAGCATGTTTCACTAAAGGGGAGGGAAATGGATTCTCCTGGGTCTTTTTTTGAGACGAGAAAATGGTCAGAAGGAGCAGGAGACACGCAGGAGGTGGACGGTGTCATAAATAGGACCTATGAAAATCCATGAGTGCCCAGTAATGAGCGTGCTATAAAATGCTCCTCTGATAACACTGTACAGCTCTTTCCACACCTCTCAGCATTCCGATCACGAGAGCCTCCCCCAGCGTGCACATGAGGCACGCGACATCCCGGGAGGAAGCAGTGATGTCATGGGTATCTTTTTTCTTCTTTTTTTTTAAAGCTGTGGGGCCGGTCACACAAGCGCGAGGTCCCACTCCACCAAAAATAAAAGTTTTTTTTTTAAAAAACCACACACCTGAAATCGCCTCACACCCCCTCTTTGCCATCCCAGGGGTGGCGAAATTGCTGCCACCCCCTCCCCCAATGGGCACAGAGCTGCACTGCGTGGCTCCGTGCCCATTTCTGGTGCCGTGCTGCTTCACAGGTGCCCACACCTCCCGCGGTCTTGGGACCATCCCAAGACTGCAGGAAGAATTGGGTTTTCCCAGGGTTCTTTATCCCTGAGAAACCTGTGCCCGTCTCCCCCTGTCCTCGGGAATTCCTGTGTGTCCTTTGGATGCGCAGGGACTCAGCTATGACCAGCCCAGACTATCAGGGTGGTGTAGAAAGGGCCTATGTAAAAAGAAAAAAAATACCCTCCATGTAAATAGAAAAGTAACATATCAGGCTGAAAGGTTTTAGCCCAGCCCTTTGCTTGGCTGTGTTGATTTTTCTACTTTGTAGGGAAGGCTTTATGTCAATTCCAGAAACGTTGTCCTCCACTTGCAGCCCAAAGTGCTATAGCCCATTCTGTATACTTGGCATTCCACCACTTCCTTCTGCCTCATGCACAGAACCTGCTCTTTCCAGGGATCAGAGGCTGGATGCCTCAGAATACCAGTGGCTCACTGCCAATGAGGACTATTTTTCTTATGGACAAAATCCATAGTAGTATAATTCCTTTCTTAGACTAACCAAAAGATCACAAAAGATATGTGAACTTTCAAGTTCGCTAAAAGCTTGCATTTTGTGTGTGTGTGTGTGTGTGTACTCCTTTGGTTGGCCTCAGAAAGGAATTACACTATGCGTGGGCAACTTCTGGCCCTACAACTTGCCCTACAATTTCCATTAGTCTTATCCAGTATAGCCAGTGGTGAGAAATCATAGGAGTTGTAGGCCAAAACATTTGGGAGGACCAGATCTACATTAAGCAGGATATAACACGTTAAAAATGTTTTGAAGACTTTATAGGGTGTGTGTCCTGGGCCCCAAGAGTTGTCACTACTGTTATAAACTGTTTTAAAGCAGTAGTGTAGATCCTGTCTATAAGTTGCTCCCCTCTCCATGTTACACTAATAGGGATTTCCCCATTTTTCATAGATTACGAATTTTGTACACAAAAATAATTCTGCACAGATTTAAAATGTGTGTGCCGTTGTTTAGCTTCCCAATTGTGAACTTGCAGCAAAATGTATATGATAACTGGGTTTGTGTATCTTCCTCCATGTTGGAAGAGCTATGAAGATGATCTCCTCATAGGAAAATTACCATTTAGAAAGCCGTCCTAAGCATCCATTCTAATTTGGACAGGACGGAGGGCTTTAGGCACTGCAATGCTCTTCTTCATCTAACCAGATATCTTTAGCATCGTGTCGGAAAATAAGTCCTCACATCCACTGAATCGGGTCCTTGAGAGGCTGAGAGTTGGAAGAATAAGGTTTGGGTTACAAACCCAAGAGGAATGACAGGGTCGAAGAGGAAAAATTCCTGCGTTGAATTAACGCATCTCACAGTGACATTACAACGCTCCTCCGCAAGACAAATAAGGAGACACTTGAAACCCAAACCATAACAGTGCATAATTTCTTTGTCAGCTGATGCAAACTGAATTGTTACAATAACATAAGACAAAATCAAGGACAGGTTTCTTTTTCTTTTCTTTCATTTTTTGCATGCACTTTTGGTTTGCATATTTTAAAAAACAAAAACCCGATGCATCTTTGTTTTATTCCTCTCCGTCTCGGTGGAAAAGCAACATGCTAGAATAAAACCTTCTTCTGACTCCTTATTTAAGCTGTTCTTTTAGGCTTTGCAACTATGAGTGTTGACAATGCAGGGCTGGGGACGGAGCTTGGAGGCCTTTGCTTTTCTCCTCTTATTAGGACTGCAAGATGTGATCCCAAGATCCCTCCATTCTTTCCTTACTTCCAAACACTAATTGTATATCTTGGCCCTAGGAGAGGAAATATTCTGCTTTCTGATGGATCCGTTCAAATGTGTACTAGCTCCCTTCCCCCAAATCCCCCTTTTTTCCTCCTTCCTAAGAACAGCAGCTGTGACCGATGCAGTCGCCCAGTGGATGAAAGGACAATAAAACTCTGAAGCCACATCGTTGCTTGGTAACCACCTGCTAGGAAGCACAAAAGTAGAACACATACAGGGCCCCGGAGGCTGAGGGGCATCACATCTCATAGACAAATGGGTGCCTCACAGTTGGCCTGAGGATCAAGAGTGTTGAGCATGGATATCTCCTACATGGCAGCCTCACGCTATATGCACAGAACATAGCAGCACCTCGATTACATATCGCACGACAACGGAGATTGTTCCCTTAACTCGTTCATTCAATCACTCAGTTTGTCAGCTGCCCAATAAGAAGTCTTCTCTGGGTGATGCACAAAGTATTTTAAAAATAAAAATAACGATGGCAATAAATCACAAGTACAATAAAACAAACAAGGCAACAGCAAATAAAACTACTGTAAAATTAAGACTGTCAAACAGAACTCAAGAGATTAAAGCATGGTGGCTAAATTGAACCTCCATACACAGGAATAGTCTACCCAGGGTTACTAAATGTTGAGGACAGCAACTTGGGAGGGCTGTTGCTTTCATGCTCTGGTTGTGGGCTTCCCAGTGTAACCTGGGAAGCCCACAGAACCTGGGGTCATGCCATGAAGTTGATTGGTAAGAGATTTTGGACAGATACTCCTTCACATAGAGCATAGTCAAGCTATGGAATTTGCTACCACAAAACATAGTTATGGCCACCAATTTGGATGGATTTAAAAGGGGGTTAGATAAATTCCTGAAGGAGAAGGCTATCAATGGGTACTAGTCCTGATGTCTCTATGATACCTCCAGTATCAGAGGCTGTAATCCTAAGTACACCAGTTGCTGGGGAACATGAGTGGGAGAGTGGTGTTGCACTCATGTCTTGCTTGTGGACTTCCTACAGGCAGCTGGTTGGCCACTGTGTAAATAAAATGCTAGACTAGATGGACCCTTGGTCTGAGCCAGCATGGCTCTTCTTATGTCTTTACCTGATTGGTCACTGTTGGAAACCGGATTCTGGTCTAGATGACTCATTGGTGTAATCCAGAAGGGCTCTGATGTTCTAAGGTGGACCAATGGTCTGACTCAGTAATAGGTCCCATTATATGCTCAGCATGGACAAATGGGGCAGCAGGAGCTTTTACTACTACTGCTGCTGCTGCTGTCTCCCCCACCTCAGTGTCTTGTTATGGCTGAGCCAGACTCACCCCTGGGGCAAACTAGGGGAAAATGGATTTAGCGAAATCAGTAGGCAAGCACTAGGTCAAAAGCACAGCTTTACCAGTCCAGGAAAAAGGGCAGTCTAAAAAGCAGGGTCTTCTCGGGAATCCAAGAGATTAATCCAAAGAGAAACAAGTAATGGGAACTGAAATAAAGGTATTGTTCCAGCTGCTAGCAGCTTTGAAGTGCAGGCTTATATAGCTAAGTCTTTCAACCTATACTCAGGTACAACTGCCGGCTATTAGTATTGGCTTCACACTTTCTCTATTTCTGAGGAGACCCTGGCTCTTGAGTAGACCTTTACTCCTGGGTAGCCTGGTTGCTGCTGTTCTTCACCTCTGGGTGGTGCCCTGTGCTTCCACCATCTGGTGCCAGAGCAACTGGAGCTGGGCAGGTGCTCATCTCAGATTCTATGAGGAATGTAAGGACTGATCCAGGAGTTCCTTAGAGGACCCGGAGTAGCTTCCTTGCAGATGCTAGGGACATCAATAATGTCAGGAGGATCCACAGTGTTGTTGGACTCTGAAGTCTCTGAATCATCTAAAGAGTCATCCTGGCCTGAGTCTTGGTCAGGCATGACACCCTGTCAGCAGTCCTGGATAGCTTTACCATATAAGAGCACAGAAGAATATATAGAAGTGGAAAACAGATGACAGAAAGCAAAAGGCCACATTATTTATCCAAGCACTTCTATATAAATGCAATTAAAGTAGTTTATCATGCTTAAAATTTAAGGCCTCCAGAATGTTGCATTCTTGGGTATGGGTCAAGGCTACAGGATTTGGACTTGCATCAGAATCCAGATTAGGTTAGCTACGGTTTGTGTTCAGCGTGAAAACAGATCAGCACTCAGAATTGTTTTTCAGTTAAGCCATGCTAAGATTCTGTGAGTTGCTTTCCCAGATGTTCCATCACAAATGCCAGCCATCTTGAATTAGTTGATAGTATATAAGTGAGGGCTTCTCTCACAAGATTTTGACTTGTGACCTTACAAGAGATCATCTGTATTTCATCAGTATTTCATTGGACCCTTCCTACTCTGAAGGAAATCTGGAATAAGGACTACCATTAGGGTGATTTCTAATATAATTTATTTTACACAGTTACCTCACAAATGTCATTTCTGTCATTACTAGCCTATGTGGAACAGGTATACACACAATCACTGCTAATGTTGAAGTGTTCATCTTTATGGGGTGGCATTAAATATGTGTTCTTGGAGCCTTTAGACAATGATTCTTATCCATTGTGGTTTGCAATGTCAAACTCCTCATCAGCGATATATAATTATATAATCACATGTTAGCCAGGGAGGAGGATGGATGTTTTCTCTGTCTTGCAATCCAGGTCTTCAGTATGCTAAAATTATCAGCCAAATGAGGGAGCTTTCAAGAACAGACACAGCTTATTTATTTTATAATGTTTTATTACATCTTTATCCCACCCTTCCTCCACTGAGCTCAGAACAGCACACAAGGTTCTCCTCCCTCCCCTCCCCCATTTTAATCTCACAACAACCCTGTGAGGTAGGCTGGACTGAGAGATGGTGACTAGCCTAAAGTCAGCCAGCCAGCTTCATGGCTGAGTGGGTATTTGAACCAGAGCCACTGCAGTCCTAGATCAATCCATCCTTCAACACGCCTGGTGTCCTCAACAGCCAGCATAGCCAATGATGGGAATTGTAGTCCAACACATTTGGAGGATGCCAGGTTGCGTGAAGGCTGCACTAACCACTTTCCCACATTGGCTCTCCAGAACTCGTGAAGGAGCAGTGATTAAAGTGGGATTATCTATAGTCCAACTGCATCAGCAGCTGCACACCTTTCATTTCCCACATGATATATCCATTTACATGTCTGAACAAATGTTGCAGACTTGCATGCCCTTGACTAAGCCTGTTTGTGGTCCAGTCGTAGCACAGTACTACTATGATTATTACTACTTGTAGTAAACTGACATTAAGTGGCAATGGTGTGCTAAGAATTCTACAGACATTGTGTGTGTGTACAGATGGTTTTTAATCCCACCATCACCGTGCCTCATTCACGGAATTTTACACAGAGTTCAGATGATGTCGTCTTCCACTCCTGACCCTCCCATGTTTTACCACAGCTTAAACCTCAGGGTTTTCAAGGAGTTTGTGGGCTACTGAGGAAAGAAAGGGTCAAGAAAGTCACCTTCTGCCAACCCAGTTCTGCCAACACTTCTCTGGATCGAAGTCACTGTCTGCTAATAAAAGGTCCCTCTTGTTTTCTGAGCTTAAAGAAGGCTCTGGGACTTAAGCACATACAGTCCTGGGTAGCTTCTTAGGTTGTCCCAGCTTCAGATGATCGGGACATTCCTAGTGCAAGCCCTGAGTTCCTGATAACAAACCAGTTAATATGAAAAGTGACTAATGCCACAGCTAGACTATTATTATTATTATTATTATTATTATTATTATTATTATTATTATTTTATTTATTTATTTATTTATTTATTTATTTATTTATTTATTTATATAGCACCATCAATGTACATGGTGCTGTACAGAGTAAAACAGTAAATAGCAAGACCCTGCTGCATAGGCTTACATTCTAATAAAACCATAATAAAACAATAAGGAGGGGAAGAGAAAGCAAACCGGCACAGGGTAGGGTAAACAGGCACTGGGTAGGGTAAAACTAACAGTATAAAGTCAGAACAAAATATTCCTAAAGGACAACTGGGAGAGATAAGGCAGAGAGGAGAGGTGCTGCACATGGCCAGAAGCTGCAGAGGTGAGGATGCAAGGAAGGCTGGAAGGAAGACCTAAGGTTTAACCTGGGATCATCCAGGGTTTGCCCCTGCCTGAGCACTGGATCCCCTGTGTGTCACCTAGATGAACAGGTTTGACCCCTGGACGATCCAGGGATAAACCTTAGGTCTAGCTATGACCTAACTGTCAGGATTTCCCTGGATTTCCCCAGTTTTTTGTTCTATCCTGGGTGTCAGGAGAGGGGGGTTTCTGTAATTTTCTATAATGTCCTAGAATGGCACACTTTCCCCTTTAAGGTTGCCATTAGCGTAGTGGGGTGGCAGTGATGTGCTTTCTGGAGGTGTGTCATTCCCCCTCCCCTGTGCCAATCAGAGTCTTAATGGAAAAAGCATATCATTCCTGGATATTATAGATTGGAGCAGAGGGCCGGGGCGGGGCAGGGTTGGAATGACATGCTTTCCCCTCCTCTGGTCCTTTAGTAAAAGTCCCTGCTCTACACACATACACCCTACCTCGTCAATAAGATTATGATTTGGTTGCTGCCCTATATGCAATATGTTAGCCTAATCTCTGAGGGAGTTACCTATAAACTTCTGAGGGAGTTACCTATAAACTTCAGAAGTCTCTTTAATAACTATGGCCCAGAGATCCTACTAGTCAGATTTGCATACTCCAGAGTTAAGTTTTAGCAGATGGATCTTTACTATATGTAGTAATAATCATAGTAGTGCTATGCTGAATTACACCCAGTGGTTTCATTTATTTTATTTGTTCCATTGTTATCTTGCTCTGTTTAGCCTGGAGCTTTCCTCATATCCTTCAAGCTTTAGCCTTCGAGTTTCCCTCATAGGACTTATTTTCCATACTGCTGACCATCTTAGTTGCCCTCCTCTCAACCTGTTCCAATTTACCTATATCAGGGGTGCAGAACCTTAGGCCCAGGATCCCAATCTGGCCCTCTGAGGGTCCCAATCTAGCTGTCTAGATAGCCACGCCCCTTCCCCGGCCCCAATCCATTTCCCCTGACAACTAATCATTTGGTGTTTTCTCAGCTTTTGTGTAGTCCCCCCACCCCCGCACACACACACAATTCTAAAAGGTTGAAAGGCCTCTCCTGAAGGCTTAGTTATTGGCAATAAAACCTTTTAAGTTAAGAATGCTGGTATCTTTTTGTATTTTAGCTCCACCCCCTTTGCCTTCATCCCCTGCCCAAGATGAACAAGAAAAAAGGAAGAAATGTTTCAGGACGCTGTAGACAAATTTATTGTAAAAAAAAAAAAAAGTCTGACACTGACACAAGACAACCTGTTGTCAATAATTTCTTCAGACATTCATATAACATTCCCCCCCTCCCCGAAGAAGGCCTAACAGAAAGCATGGGGCCAAAGCACAACAGGCATTTTTACAATCAATTTGTCTACCGCATCCTGAGACGTTTCTCCCCATTTTCTTCTTCATCTCCACCCACTACTCAAGAGCTTCTTCAAAATGGAGGTCTACCCTCAAGCTGAAAGAAGTTTCGTATCCCTGGTCCATTTCCTTCTCCAGTGTGGCACTCAGAGCTGGGCACAATGTCCCAGATAAGGTCTATATTATATGCAATGCCCTCTTCCCAAGAACATACTGCTCTTACATTTTTGGAAGCTGATATTAATGACATCTTTGTCCTTTCATTTCCCTTACGCTAACAATAAAAGTGACATTGAAAACCTGGGCTATGTGATACACACATGTTGACTTCATTGCAGTATTGAAGTCAACAGTGCCATTTCTGTATGTGGATAATTCGTGGTCACTGACACCATGCCTTCCATTTGCTTCTTAGATTGCAAGCTCACCTTCAATCAATTGTATGCTCACCCAAAATACATCTCATATACCCCACAAGCTAAGAGTATCACACTTATTGTGATTTTTTTTTTACTATAAAAAAATCATAAATATAACCAGTAACCTCTATTTTGCCCATGTTCTGCTATAAAATTTACAGACAGGAATTCTCTTTTTATTGTTTTATCTTTTTATCAATTCCTTTTTGTCAGCTACTATTAGTAAGCTGAAAGGAGAGGGGTCAGATAACCAATTGTACTTTCTTATCTGTAACTCAGTCAATTCAGAAGAAAAAGAATTGGGGATAACAATTGCTGGAAGAGACCATGGAAAAACAATTGAAGGAATTAAAAGCATACTGTGTAAAAGATTCAGGGCTGAGTTGACATGCCATATAAGGAACTCTGAATTGTGAGAATATATTGCAGTAATCGTGAAGTGAAAACTAAGATATTACAAGAACTTAAAAGCTCCTCAAATTAAGCACATAAATGTACTGTATATGGTTTCAGATGGCTTCCTAAAATATATTCAAAGTGCCACAAGATCAATAGGTTGATTTGATACACAGTAATGAATAACCTTCTATCAGTCTTCTCCTTTTTTATTGTTTCAGTTTGCTTTTAATTTTGCTTTTAAAAGCAAATTGTTGACTAACCGCTTAATTTGAGGCTGGATTTTAAACATAACTATCTAGACACATTATCATGCTCTTTGAACATAATTAGCAAGCACAGTGGTATTGTGGTTGTGGGGAATCCCGATTTAGTCAGACTTAGGGCAGACCCGTTGAAATCAGTGGAACTACAGCTAGTCATATTCCTCATATTGAGGCAGTAGCTAAATCCTGTCGTTTTTTCCTGTATAATATTGCCAGGATTCGATCATTTTTGTCTGTCTCTTTTGCCAAGACGCTTGTTCATGCACTGGTTATTTCTCGGTTGGACTACTGCAACCTTCTTCTCACTGGCCTTCGTTCTTCTCACATCAGTTCGTTGGTTTCTGTTCACCACTCTGCTGCTAAGATCATCTTCTTGGCTTGCCGCTCTGACCATGTTACTCCACTGCTGAAATCTCTTCGTTGGCTTCCAATTCACTTCAGAATCCAATATAAACTTCTCCTGTTGACCTACAAAGCTTTTCACTGTCCAGCAACTTCCTATCTCTCCTCTCTCATCTCACACTATCGCCCCGCTCGTGCTCTTCGCTCCTCTGATGCCAT
Organism: Elgaria multicarinata webbii; assembly: GCF_023053635.1. Taxonomy (NCBI): domain Eukaryota; kingdom Metazoa; phylum Chordata; class Lepidosauria; order Squamata; family Anguidae; genus Elgaria; species Elgaria multicarinata. The sequence goes on along the minus strand of NC_086180.1, from coordinate 30,097,686 downwards.
GTTTCTCGCCTGCCCAAGGGTCTCTACTTCCCTTTCTCGGCTTCGTCCATTTTCTTCTGCTGCCCCTTACGCCTGGAACGCTCTTCCAGAACATTTGAGAACTACAAGTTCAACCGCAGCTTTTAAAGCTCAGCTAAAAACTTTTCTTTTTCCTAAAGCTTTTAAAACTTGATCTTGTTCTGACTTTATACTGTTAGTTTTACCCTACCCAGTGCCTGCTTACCCTACCCTGTGCCTGTTTGCATTCTCTTCCCCTCCTTATTGTTTTATTATGATTTTATTAGAATGTAAGCCTATGCGGCAGGGTCTTGCTATTTACTGTTTTACTCTGTACAGCACCATGTACACTGATGGTGCTATATAAACAAATAAATAAATAATAATAATAATAATAGTCATGACTAACTGAAGTCCCATTGATTTCAAGGGGTCTACTCTAAGTAGGCCATAATCTAGAGCCAGCCCATTATATATGAATGTATCCCTCCACAAAACCCATGTTCAAAGTGACCCAAGATATTTTGCTGCCTGATGTGAACAACAAGATGTCCCCCAATGCAATTCCATGTTTAGAAATTAATTGGAATGGCAATTGATTATTGCTTTGACACTGGTGATGAGGCAGTGGGAGTGTAGAGCAGGCCAAGTGCCACACACAGCTCTGTTTTCCATCACCTTGTGACTCTCAGCACCTGATGACTGGGACAGCCATCTCACTTTGTCAGGATCTGCGCTACTTCTTTAAAATGGTTTATAACAGCAGTGACAACTGTTGGGGCCCAGGATACACGCCATATACAGTTTCCAAAAAGTTTTCAAAGTGTCATATCCTGCTTGGTATAGATCTGGCCTTTGCCTCTTGTTAGGGCCAGCTCCACAGTGAGGACTTTGGCTTAACCCCATGCAACTTCACTTATTAATTTCAATGGGATGTTTAGAACTATATAGAGAATTGCAGCCTTGATACAAATTCCCAGTTCTAACCAGTGTGAGTAACTGCATTTGTTCACATCCATCAGTGCCAGCTCAAAACTTTTTGCTGCTTGAGGCAAAGGACAAAAGTCACCCCACCTCCAAATCCATGTACAAAATCTGCCCAGACTGGCAATCGAGTCTTATTTCAATGTTGGCGGCAAGAAAGCATTCTGTACTGTACTTGAGGGTACCAAGGTGTCATAGAGGATGCACAATAGGGCCCATGGCAGTTCATTCTGTGCCCCTGAGCAATCTGCTGCCTGAAGCATCTGTCTCACTTTGCCTAATGGTAGGGCTGGTCCTGATAGTCACCATTTGTTACTTTTTCTCTCTTTCTCTTCCCTCTGTTGATTTTAGACTGCAAGCTCCTTGGAAGAAGGGACCTGACTAATTTTGCTTTGTTAATGCAACTAGAAAAGCACCACTGATGGCATTTTACAAATAAATTAATAAATGATATCTAAAGCAGCTGATGAGTGGACGATACTGAGGAACCAAAATAGGTGCAACAACATAAGGCATTTAAGGACCTTCTCATCTTCCTGCCTGGATACTGATGCAAAAAGCCTGTTCATGTTAACGGTCCTTAAAATATGTGACTCTTGGGAGACAACACAATCACCCATTTGCGTTTACGAGAATTCTGTAACAAGTCAATTAAAAACCACTGAACATTTTAAAGGTTGAGGTGTAGTACCAAACTTTTCATGAAGGGTCGTAAAAAACAGATTCAATAGTTGGTTCCTCCATGGCAGTCACATCACAGTTTAGGTTGCAAAGAGGAAGAATAGAATACAAATTCGAAGCATAAGTTGGCTTTTTTAAGAACAGAAGGAAGGCCAAAGTAGACATGACATTTATCATGTAGTTTGGCATTGTGTTGCTCATTTTTATTAAACAAATAGCTATGTGACAAGTGGGCAAGGGTTTACACATCCTTTACATTACAAGTGGGTAAGGATTTATGGGTTTTGTTAGATCTGTTCCACCTATGTTTCACAGATTGTCAGGCTTCTTTTGTTCCGTGATCCGCTCATTGACAAAATCAATTTTTTTGGTATAAGAATTCCATTCATTTGCAAATGTGCATTTGTGCTACTGCAAAATTAATCTAATGTGCAGTTGTGGAAGTGTGGAGTTGAGCAAATCCCCCCGAAAGTAAAACAATGGTCCCCAAATCTGCGGAAAAGTTGGGCTGCTGTGAAATCTGCAGGTCGGATTCACAGAAATCTGATCCTTTTTGAATCCGCTGCAGATTTCTTTGACATTCCTACATGGGGTAGGAGCTAACCCTGCAGTCCTGATCCGAAGAGCCCCTCACCTCATACCTGATATTTATAATGGAAGGAAACCCATGTTATGTTGCACATCATCCTGCAATCTAATAGGAAGAAAGGTGGCATATAAATATTTTAATGACATACATACATACATACAATGAAATGCAGGGTTTTTATGATACTGTCACTGGTTCTGAACTTGAGGGGGGGGGCTCAGCTGATTACTATTAGTGCATCTGAGTTCACAGGAGTAAGTGCAGCCCTGCATCTATTGTGGGTATTAGACATCTTGAACATTGGAAAGGAGGACAGGGCTCCTGTATCTTTAACAGTTGTATAGAAAAGAGAATTTCAGCAGGTGTCCTTTGTATGCATGCAGCACCTGGTGCAATTCCCTCTTCATCACAACCGTTAAACCTGCAGGAGCTCTTCCCTCTTTTGTATCTGGTCAAGAGGGTAGGGCTCCTGCAGCTTTAAATGTTGTGATGAAGAGGGAATTCCACCAGGTGTTGCATGCATACAAATGACATCTGCTGAAATTCCCCTTTCAATACAACTGTTAAAGATACAGGAGCCCTGTCCTCTCCTTTCCATATGGTCACTCCAAAAGTACTATCATTGCAAGGGGAAGTAGTCCAGAAGTGGTCCCGAATATGCATCTGAGTTCCCTTATTTGCCCTATACAGAACTATTTAGCTGCCTGGTCACATTCTTGGGGTCCTTGTAGTCACACATCAGGAACAACCATTTCCCCATTCTTAGATTCCCCTTTCCTAGTGTCAATTGAAATCACTCTTCACAAAATCAGCCTTGGGTGAATCTAGATGAGTTGACACTGTTGCGAAAATGACTCCTAGAGACAGAAATCTTTACTGCCCTTGGCCTCTAGGCCTTGACCTTCACTCCAAATTAGCTTATAAGTGTCCTCTCCCTCACTCTAGGGTGGGGGCACATACAAATGCCTTTTCCAGTGTGGATAATAGTGGATTTTTAAAAAAAGCCACAAAGGCAGGGGCCCTTCAAGTGATCTCTGCTAATTCACATCAGCTGTGCATCAGATCTCTCTCTCTTCAGTTAAGGAAAGAATTATGCTGGGGCAGGAACTGCAAGGCCAGCTACCACAGCAATCTGCAAAGATGCCAGAAAATAGTCATGTGTTCCCAAAAAATGTTTTCTACCTCAGTATGCTGTAAATGTAACACACAAAAGCTGCACACACTTTTATAGACAAGGGAGAATTGTTTGTTTCCCCATTTAAAATGCTTTATTGGATTTACAATAAAATCATGAGGCAATATTGCCTGAGAGAGTTTTTGACCAAGGCTATTAATTCACTGTATCTGCTTTCAGTTTTGTCGCAGAATTGAGATCTGAGCTGTACACAAAGAGGATTTCCTCTCCTGCTTTTCCACTACATAACATCTAGGTGACACTGTGGGATAGCATAATTACACAAGTGGAAAAAAGCATTTTCTTTTGCTTTCTCAAATAATACTGCATTTTCTCTGCATTTAACTCACCAAGAGCTTTTCTACATGAGGTTTTCTACATGAGCTTTTCTACATTTTCTGCATTGTGTGCTCATTATTTCTTACTCATGGTTGTTTACAGATCCTTTAGATGATGTCATGACCCTACAGTTTCACTTCTATTTTTAAGAGCTCTTTTGTGGGGAGGAGGGGTAGAGCAGGGGAAATGGAGTCTTACTTATGAAAGAAAATCTAATTTCCCACTTGTGTAATTGCACTATTTTGCTATAGCAGAGCTCCACTTAGAGGTTATATAGTAGTAAAACAGGAAAGGAAAAGCTGTTTGTACAGAGTTTGATATCAATTCTGTGATGAAACTGAAAGTAGATACTGCAGATTAACAGCCAAAGGTAGAAAAGCTCTAGGAACATTTATTTAGAGCAGGCAAAATGGAGTATTACTTCTGAATGCAAAAGAAAAAACATTTTCCTACTTGTGTAATAGCTGTATTCTGCTATAGCACAGTGCCACCTAGAAGTAACGTAGTGGAAAAGCAGGAAAGGAAAGCTCTTTGTATAGAGCTTGTATCTCAATTCTGCAATGAAACCAAAAGTAGATACTCCGAAAGAGGATAAACTGAAAAGCTCTGAAAGTGTTTAAAACAGAAGTGACATTGTCTGAAGAACTTGTAAACAACCATGAGTAGTGAATGACGAGCACACAGTAAAAGAGTTTCATGTTGAAAAGCTCTGAAAAAACATGTCTCAAGAGTTAAATGAGCTCTGTCAGTTTATGGCATCTTCCTCACCACAACATGGCCTAATTTCAGTCTGTCACTTAACAGTAGGGATGTGCATACAAGCAATACTTGAGTATGACAAAGTTTTCTCAATTCTATCTTGAAGCTCATTATGTCTCATGTCCATATCAAATTGTGATCTGTTTTTTTCTTTTTGTGTGAAATATTTTGCATATTTTTGCGCCTATTTTTTCAAATGCACGCATCAGTTGTACACATCTTTAAAATATACACATTCTTTTCCCAGTAATTAAAGCATGTTTTTCCACACAGTTCTCATATATATACATATTTATGAGCATTTTTCAAATGTACACATTCTGTTGAATGCACTTTTTTTAGTCTGTGAATCACATTGCAAGCTCAGGAATGTACAGATTCCAGAAAGTGTAAACTGAAATGAATTTCTCATACATCCTTAATTAAGAGTGAGCAAGAAGATGGATGAAAAAAACCTCTGGTTTGTTTGTTTGTTTGTTTGTTTACTAGAGATCCATCTTTCCAAGATTCCACTGAGTAGAGTTAAGATTTGGGACAGAGTGGGAAGAGAGATCCCCTTTGGAGATATTTTTTAAAGTGTTCAATAATGTGACACAAAAATGCATAGTCATTCTGGCTCATAGAATTTTAGTAATGTGAGTACTTTGGGCATAATTAAATAAATCTCAGAGGAGGCATGAAGATATCCAGAGAGAAGCAAGCCATCTTGATAGTCTTATCACTTCAGAACTAGAACATAAACTAGCCACCCAAAATTAAATCTCTCACATGGCTATTTCAGATATTACTTTTTGTCAATATGAATATTAATGCTGCTCATGGAAATAACATGTATATAACGTGGGAATGACAAGCATATTATTTGTTGGTTGTCTTAAATTTGGTAAGCAGCAACAAAGAATAGTGCCTTTATGGTTGTGGCACCCATCCTATGGAATACTCTCCTGGTTAACATTCACCAGATCCCAACATTATATAGTGGGCTCATTTACACCAAGCAAGATATTGCACTATGAAAGTGGTATATAAAAGGCAGGAGCCACACCAAGCAGGATATAGCAGTATGAAAGCGGTATATGGTATGTCTCAATGGGCCCCAACAGTTGTCAGTGCACTTCAATACCGCTAAAAAGCAGTAGTGTGGCTCCTGTCTTTTATATACTGCTTTCATAGTGCAATATCCTGTTTGGTGTAGATGAGCCCCCAGTTTGCATGACCAAAACCACCCACTATGGCTTTATTTAGGCATAGTGACTATAGTGCATGCTGGCGCGTGCCAGACAGGATTTGCATATTCAATGCCCAGCCACAGGTTGTCATGTCATGCAGACCTCAGTGGCAGAGCTTGTGCGAGGGTTTAACAACCCTTGCATAACCCATGGTTTCTTGTTTTATTGAGGCAGGCCTTTGGCATATAAGGTGGTCTGTTGCTGGAAGTTTCTTTTTAAATTGGTTGGTGCTGCTTTGTTATTTTATTGTTGTGTTTTTAATTGTGTCTGTAATTTATTTGCTTTTATGTTTTGTTTTAATTATTTGTAATCTGGATTTTATTGCTCCTTCCTTGAGCATCATTCTTTGGCAGAAAGGCAAAATATAAATAAATAAATAAATAAATAAATAAATAAATAAATAAAATAAATAATAAAATAGTGACCATGTAAGTGTTGCATTCACTCCGGATACCTGCATTGTGGGGAGCCAATTTGCTGTTCTTGCATTCTGTTGAGAACTTTGAGCTGTACCTGGAAAGTGGCCATGGTTTTGCTTAAAAGAAAGGGATTTTGAAATGGAATGACTCTGTGTGGGTAAAAGGCATTCTTAACTGTTTCTCAGTTTTCTGATGGGATTGTGAGAACAACTAAAGGCCTTCTTCATAAAAAGAAAAGAAAAGCAGAATCTGTGCAACAACAAGTCAATTGAAATACCCCTTGCGAGTGGAGAAGGAAGCATGGAATAAAGACTTCCATCCTTGTTCCTTCTTTTCGGGTTCAGTGGAATTGGAAAGGAAACATAAGGGGATGGATCGATAGAGAATTTCTATGTGGTGGGGTTGCTAATTCATAGATGATGTGGAGACTTATGGATTAAGATACAATTAATGCCAACAGCTGGATTTGCACTGCTGTTGAGTACTCAGAGGTATCCCACAAATACGAGTAAGGCGAGTAAGGGAAACAGAAAAGAAATTTGGATTTCCAATAGTCAATGCAAGCAGGGCTTTCAACTCTTGCACCTGGAGATCAGTTTATGCAGGTATCTTAAAATCTGGCAGGTATGAGAATCTGACAGATAGGATGGATGCATTTCAGATGCACTTAATCCATTGGGATGCGATGGGATGGAAGAGAACACCAATAAACCCACCTGCTTTCACAGTTGCAGTTTAATATATAGTATTCTCTCAGCATTTTTTTTTTGTCCCATGTAATCTTACACCAAGGTGCTCATTAGCTAAGATAGCAACAGTGATATATTACTTTCAAATATTTTGCCACCTTTTCTATAATAGAACAGCAATAAACTGAACCACATTGAAATTGCTTTTATTTTTATAGTTCATCAACCTGAGCGAGCAGGCAAAAAAACTTCCCCACTGGTGAATTCTTAATACCAATTCACAGTATATTTCCAATACCAAAAGATCAGCTGCCAGAGAAACAAATTTCAAGACAAACAGAATATTTAATATTAGAGGTGTTGCTGGAATATTTAATACTAAATGTATCTAGACATAGCAATCTATACTTCTATCTATAACCATCAAGTTATTCTGGGAAGTAGAAGTAACTTATGAAAATGAATTATTATTATTGTTATTGAAATTTGACCCAAGTGAAAGGAAGGCGGGAGGATAGAGGCAGGGATAAACAAGGAAAGAATGTACAGTTATTTCAATTAGATATATTTAGGCTTAGGCATAATCTACAACTGCTATTTATCCCGGGAGAATATCAAGGTCATCCCTATGGTGATATATTTAAATATATATTATTAGATTGTAAGCCTATGCGGCAGGGTCCTGCTATTACTGTTTTACTCTGTACAGCACCATGTACATTGATGGTGCTATATAAATAAATAAATAATAATAATAATAATAATAATAATAATAATAATATGGGGCCACATGATGCACAGCTGATCTCGGGGTGAACCATGGACAACCACACCATTCTCCCAGGATATTGGGCACTGCAGTTATCATAATTTCCCCACCTCTTGGGGCAATTCCGAGGTCCATGGGTGGTGCGACCCCCTCCTGAAGTCATTGCTATTCCCCGTGAGTAGGGGGCTCAGCAAACAGGCAAGCAACTGTGTGGGGGGGGCGTTCATGGATATCGGGGGTGATGAGGGGGAGACCATTTTCACCACCTCATGGATGGCTCTCAGCATCTTACAGTGCCGAGTTTTTTTCTTTTTTTCTTTTTAAAGAAATCGTACCTTCGTGCAGGATTGCTCTTCCGCAATCGTGTCCACTTCTAAAAAAAGCAACAACTTTGCCCCGGAGCGGCCCTCTTTGCTTCTGGGAAAACTTGCTGGCGTTTGGCCCCTGAGGGACGATCCCAGAAGTACAATACTTCCTGATCATCCCTGCCCCCTCTCAAAAGGCCTCTAGGTGTAGATGAGGCTCATCTATCTCAGGTAACTTTAACTGTGCTGAAAAAAATGCAAGTTACATTAATGCAAAGCTCAGCAAGTTAATGAGCAAGAACATCCACCAAATCTGTGTGTACAGAGTCCAAGCAAAACCCACCTGTAACTGATTTCTTTTTTCTCCTAAAACAGGCTGTGCTGGAACCACAAAGAAACATGACGTTCCTTACGGTACATAAACCCATTCTAACTTTAACTAAGAAAAAGTGTAATTTCATTCTAAGCATATGGATGGAAATTCCAGGGGGTAAACTTCCTAAAAATTACTTCCAGAAGAGACATGCAAATAACAAAATCACATAGTACAGATGATGAAACCTTGGCAGAGAGACCTTTAAGTGCTGCCAGAGAGGAGTTCCCAACCACTCCCCCATTGATGATTGATACTGCCATTATGCCTTCTTCTTGGTAACTTTTCTGTATTTGTTACATTTTGCAAGCCCAACATTTCATCAGTGCCTTCTGTTTTCTTAGGTTAACTTCTGTGGGCCAGCCAGGTAGCTGCTTGAAATTCCTGCCCATGTCAGCTCCCAGCCTATCCTCTGCAGCCAGCTGCTGCCCCACACAGGACTGAACTTTTCATACAAATCTCATTTCTTTGAACATTTGCTGATGGTACAAAAACTTATATTCTATAAGTAGCAGCCGTCACCAATGACTGGATAGCCATGGGCAGGGAATCAATATGCAGAGACATATCAAACACCTACCATGTGCTCATGGGTATGTGAGAAGACTCTAAGAGCTCCATCACACCAGTGTTTTATTGCACTGTCTTCCTGCATTTTGCTCCATGACCTTTACACATCATCGTCCCTGTCCTGTAGTCATCTCGCCTCTTCCCCTCCATTTTCCATGTTTTTCTAGGGTGAGGAAAGTGCGGTATTTTTTCTCCATGTGGGATAAAACCGCCCTTCCATCCCTGTGTATTGCTGTCCTTGCGCTATGTTGCAAAACATCCCTTCTTGGGGGCGTGTGCGTTGAAGGGCAGTCTTGCTGATGAAAGAGGAGGGTGGGGGCAGTTCTCCTCCAGCGCGCCAAATCGGTCGAATGGACTTTAGCTGCTCCAACCCCACTCTCATTGCTCTATCATCCAGCCGTTTCAACTTCCATCTTTTTTTGCCCGCTGTACGAGGTGCCCAGCTGATGAAATGCTAAATTGCTAAACTTTAGACAACAAAACCAGAGTGAGGGGGGCAAAGGTGCCCATGTTCATCAAATCTCCATCAAACACAAGAACCAATGAACTGGAGAGGAAAGGAGAAGGGGTGGAGTGGGGCGGCGATACCAGGAAGCACGAGATGGTGTAGGGGAAAAGGTAAACAAGGCAAAATAGGGCAACAACACACACGCACACGTGAAAGTGACCAGCACTTGATGCACTAATGAAATGGAGGTCGAAATCGCGGAGGCATACAAGGGGAAAAAAAAGAAGGTGTGATGGTGCTCTAAGTTTGGGCCTAAGAGAGTACTTACATGTGCTGGGAGAGTAGGATAGGCACTTATGAATTGCCAAAAAAGAGGAAATGCCTCTCTCTCTCTCTCTCTCTCTCTCTCTCTCTCTCTCACACACACACACACACACACACAGAGGACAAAAGAGGACACCTATTTGCATAAAATGTACACATGCTAATTTATATGTATAGATGCAAATTTAGAAATAATGATTATAATGAATAATAAAATGAGAGCAACAACCGCAGCAGCAGCAAATTGCCTTATAGTGTTCTAGGCACGTCATGTATATTTCAGCATTATTGTTGGTTGTTTAAAATTGTTTTAAATATAAGTGTGTCTTGCTGTGTGCTTTGAATACAAATATTTACATACAAATATATGAGTTTATATGTTTGTATATAAATGGGTTTTATAATGTGTGCCTTTTTTTTTTTTTTAGGTTTTAATATTTGCAAACTCCCCAGAGAGCTTTAGCTATTGGGTGGTACAGAAATGTAATAAATGAATGAATGATTTACATAGAAATACAGTACATTTCATCATCATAGTATGGAAGATGGTGACTAGGTTACCTGTGTACCTGCTTGTTCAGTCTGCTGTCAAGATGCCCACCGGTAACAGGAAAAACGACAGCTTCAACTGGAAGACAGTCCTCTGTCAGCCTTCAGATAGAGGACTGTCCTCTGTAAAAGAGGACATCTGGTCACCCTAGGGAGGTAGGATGATGAAACTGTGAAGAGTTATTGTTATATTTATATCTATGCACCATCAAAGTGCACAGTACAAGAGGCAAGGTTCCAGCCCCAAGGGATTTAGGATATGATTTGGCAAGTAGCATTCTTCTGTTTCAGCCATTCATGCTTTATCCATCCGATCACTGTGTTTGCCAATTAGTGGCTCCCAGCCTTTTGAGTTGTCTTTTCTTTTTTTCTTGGAAGCTACTTGCTGATACTGTTACACTTTCATGTGTCCTTTAGCTGGAAGTGGGCCACTAATGTCCATTCCCCCACTGTTACATTATACAAATATGAGTGCCAACCTTTTATTTCCCCAAGCATTATGTAGAAGGAGCCACTGTCTGGTATTAAAAAAGCAATGGATAGCCACAAGAAAAAGAAAACCGAATTCGTGTAATACTCTTACTAGACCACAAAAATCTGTAAGTTTTTGAAACTTCCAGATCTCTTCAACATGCAAGATGTTACAAAAAGCAGGTGTGTGTGTGTGTGTGAGAGAGAGAGAAGTGGTGAGAAGAGACATGGGCTGTGTCTATACAAGGTCACACACATTGGCACCTCGTGATCCGACATCCTGCACTTGTGCTCGTGCCGGGTAATCCCCACAGTAAGAAGCGCAAATGCGGGGTTTGAAACCGCATGGGGCCGCCCGCCACCCCTAGTGCCCCATTCCCCCCATTGTTTTCCTCCTCCACCTCCCTGCTGCCGAAGAGAAAGCAGTTGTGGAGGGGGGAGTCCGCGCCTCTCTGCATTATTATTTTTTAATGTTTATCTTTCAATGCAATGCTCCGTAGAGGTGCAGAGGTGGCCCAGCAACCATTTGGTTCGCTGGCCTGCCCTCTCCCCCTGTCCCAGAGCTCCCACGCCTCACTCCATTTAAAAAAAAAACTTATTTTGTTTATTTGTCAATGCGAAGCTCCTCGGAGGTGGCCCAGCATCCATTCAGCTCGCTGGCCAGCCCCCTCCCCTGGCTGAGGGCATCCAATCAGGGGTGCTATTGGCCGGGACATGCCTCCGGCGCAACACCGGAGCAAGGCAACAGCAAGCCTGCGCCTTGCTGACAGGAAAAAGCTGCAGTAAGTAGCCGACTTTTTAAAAGCAGAACTTCGGGGGAATGCCTTGGGATGGCTCCATGATGGCGGCTACATCGTATAAATGACCTGACGCCACTGCGGATTCACCTTGGGGCAAACCCCTCATCATGACAGGACCATGGATGGGGAGGCTTATGCTGAAGTCATGGTGTTCAGAATCTCAACATGAAATGGAGGAGGAGGGTTTGCACTTGCTCTATGAGTTGATGTGCTGGTTTCAGGTTACACCTGTATCCACCCACTGGACTAATATGAAGTGCTTGTTTTGATGCAAATGGGGCATTACTTTGCCCTGAAGTTCCCATGTAATTTTGGTCTCACAAGGCAACCGGGACTGTTTTTGAAACTGACGTCCGTTTTCCCCACCATTATTCTAGAACTGGGATCTCCAGCATGGTACCCCTGGACACCACTGTGTCTGTAAACACCTCCCTGGGTGCCTGCCAGGCTCCCTGCCCATTGTTGTTTTGTTGGTTACGTGCACCAAGGGATGCACATAGCCATGGAGATCTGTGACAACTCATCTATTCCTCCATTGCATGCAATGATTTCTGTTTAGTGCTGCAGTGTCCTCTTCTGTAAGATGAGTCAAGTGAAGGTCCTGGGGGGGATCTACACTACTGCTTTTAAAGCGCTTTAAAGCACTTTGAAAATGTTTTGAAAACTGTATATGCAGTGTGTCCTGGGCCCCAACAGTTGTCAAAACTGTTATAAAGCGCTTTAAAGCAGTAGTGTAGATCCCCCCAAGTAACCTGTCAATGATACAGTGTGCCACAGTCTTCCTCATAGGGACTGCTCAAAAGCTACAGACAGCTTTTATCTTCTTGTATTCCCAACATACTATATACAAAACATTCTACAAACCTGAACCTGGAAGCACAGTTCTTTTAAGGAAGAAAAGAAAGTGTAAGATAATATATTGCTGATATCCAGTGCTAGAAATCTGGTAACTCACACAATCCTCTCCCTAATTCAACAAATCAAAGCCATCCTGGAGACTGCCTTCACGGCGCTGCGTTGTCACTGCTCCACTGCCAAACCCCACGGTATTGCTTGTGGTGGCAAATAATCCCCACTGGAGGAGGCAGTACAGGTTTTCCAGTGGCCATTAGGCTCGCTGGGCCTGCCCCCTCTCCCTCCCATGGCTTCCAGCAACCAATAGGAGGTTGCCTTCTGCCCGAAAACACCCCAGGAGCAGCACTGGAGCTAGGACAGATGGTAGAAGAGTTGCACTGACCTCACTCAGGCAGGAAAAATTGGGGTAAGTCCCTGACTTTTCAGCTGCAGATCTTCTGCTCTTTGCTCTGGGGTGGCTCCAAATCAGAAGCTGCACCACATAACTGACACAGTGTGGACCCACTCTGGGTCTTCCAGAGCATATAGACAGCCTCCAGGGCAGATTAAGGGAGGGTAGGAGCAGCAGAGAGCGGGGCAGCTAGTGTGATGCGGTGGTTAGTGTTGGACTGGGACCCACAAGGCCCAGAGAGCTCCAGCTATTGGGCGGTATAGAAATGCAATAAATAAATAAATAAATAAATAAATAAATAAATAAATCCTCAATTGGCTATGAAGCTTACTGGGATGACTTTGGGTCAGTCACTGACTCTCAGCCTAACTTACCCTGCAGGGTTGTTGTGAACATAAAATGGAGAGGAGGAAGACCATGTGAGCTGCCTTGGGTTCCTTGAAAGAGGAAATAAGGCAGGATATTCTGCAAATTTAATAAATACATAAATAAAGAATATCAAGTGGGGCACCTGAAGCAGGGGGATGCACTTCCTCTATTTTATGTCTGAGCACACATTTGAAAAAAACACATTTGCTATAGCTGTCACAAACAGGGCAGGAGCTACACTACTGCTTTAAAATGGTTTATAACAGTAATGACAACTGTTGGGGCCCAGGACACACTCCAAATACAGTTTTCAAAATGTATTTGAAAATGGTCATATCTTGCTTGGTGTAAATCTGGCCCAGGCCAGTTACCAAAGGAGAGAGGTGTACATGTGCTCCAGAAGGGGCAGCAGTTAGACAGAACCCAAATACAGGTAGTTTAGGCAGACTGCAACCCTAGGCACATTTTCCTGAGAATAGGCTCCATTGAATATCTCTGTGTAGACATGCATAGGATTGCACTGTAAATAACTTTAGCCTGCAATCCTATTCAGGTTCAGACAGGGAGAAAAAAAAACAACACCCTACAATTCCCAGCATGCCCCAGCCACCCATGCTGGCATGGACATGATGGAAGTTGTAGGACTCCCTCCCCCACGTCTAAACATACAAAGGATTGTGCAATTACCTGATTGCATTAAAGATGAATGCAATAAATTTAACTAACATTTGAAAATGCCTACCACCTGTCAATGACCCATTGCACTCACTGGGCAGAAAACTTGAAGATAGGGGTATGTTTGCATCTTACCAACCAATTTGGTAGAATACTGCCTTTCCTGGAAAGCTTCACAAGGATTTAGGCTAAAGTTTGTAATTCTTTAGTTTGGAATATAAACTTCAGGTAATTATAATGCTCACTTTCAATGTGGGGTGATCATCCTGTGAGTTTTTCTCCAGATTGGATTGTAGTTTTATTTGGACACTGAGTCCTTTCTATAGACGTCCTGCACCCTGGAAACTGCTGCAGTGTTCCACGAGGTGTCAGAGAGGGAGGCTGGGAGACCAACAGTGAGGCCTGTCTGCTACCGCTGCTCACCATTAGCGGAGTAAGTGGGAAGCAGGCTACCATTTGACTACCAATTCCTGGGGAAGTTCTGTGGTGGCCAGGTGTCCTCTTTTACAGAGAGCAGTCTTCTATTTGAAGGGCTGCCAGAGGACTGTCTTCTGTTTTGAGGGCTATCTCTATTTGAAGGGTTGTCCACTCCAAGTCTGGTTTAAAGATCAAGAACCATCAGAAGGAAGAGCTGGGCCTTGAAGCTGCCCATCAACAGCACCTGGACAGCAGGCTGAGCAAGGCACACGGGTCACCTGGTCACAGTCTCCCACACTATGGTGAGATGTACCATATTTCTATTTAAGTTATAATGATTACTTCTACATTTGTATCTATTGTCCTCATTTTAGGTGACACGTGTCCTCCTTTTTTATGATTGAGAAGTGGCCAACTTATGGGAATACAGGTGGAAGGGTGCTATTGTATTCATCACCTGTTTGTGGGCTTTCCACAGGGCACAGGCCTCTGGTTGGCTACTGTGGCAACAAGAATGTTGGATTAGATAGGCTAATGTGTGGTCCTCCAGATGCGATAGGAAATGTAGTCCAATGCATCTGGAGAGCACCAAGTTGTAGAAAGCTAAGATAGGCCTTTGGTCTGAGCCAGCATGACCGTTCTTATTGTGTTATGTTCTTATGACTGTATTGAGACCCCACTGTGCTTCTGATGATATAATTGCAAGTATGACAGGGTGTGAATTAGATTTGTAATTTTCTGATGCAAAGAGTAATAACTTGTTTTGATGAGCCCAATTTTGAATGGGGATCACTATCACACATCATTAGTTGACACACTCCAAGTACTCATTTGTCATTAAAAAAAAATGTAATTAAAAATATCACATGGCATTATTCCCTTAGAATAGCACAACAGTTGTTGACTTCTGGGACTTCCAGCTGAACTAAACACTGTCTAATTCTGTTGTTGTTTTCCCTTTTTGGACAACATATTCTTGACTTTTTTTTTCAGAACAGTTGCTTAGTCTCACTGATTGTGAACTGGTTGCTAGGGCAGCATTTCACATAGACAGACATGCACCTGTGTTTTGCATTGATGTTTTACTGTTGAATCCAATCCAAACATTGTTAAGTGTGTACTAGAATTCTACCTTGAAATCATCAGCTATAAATGATTCCTTTTTGTTTATAGGTATTTTAAAGAGTCAAGACAAAGGAATATGTAGTTTGTGAACATGGAAGGCAAATTAATTATTGATTATAACATATACTAGTTACATGACACACACCGAGGGATGCTTTATCAATTATGTGATTGCTTCAGGATTTACACTAGCTATATTAAAAGCTCACCTTCCCATTGCTTGGCCATATCTGGGGAAAGGGTATGTTTTTTGTCAAGTTTAGAAAGGTGTCTTAATAAGGCAGAAAGCTGCTGTGCAGTATTCATACTGTCAAAGTAGTTTTGGGAGACAGGAGACATAAGGGAAAATCCAGTTTAAAGTGGCTCAGGTACAAGAGATTACATTCTCTATATGCTTCCTGTTTGGCCCTGATCAATGAATGGCTGAGCACAGAGAAGTCTCTATGGCTGGAGGCTGTTTACTGACATTACATACTACTGTGTAGTATACCAGGCTTTAGGTACTAGATGATGATTGATGATGATGGTGATGTTGCCTTTCAGCTGACAGGCATGGTCCTTAGTTCCAGTGCAACATTATGCTCTTCTTCTAGTGTGGCATGTGTGTTTGTGAATGTGAAATGTTGCCTTCTCCTAATTTAGGAAGCACGAGGAGGCACGTTCACAGATATGACTCACTGACTGAGATGTACGTAGGCCCCTTTTTATGCCAAAAGGTTTCCCCTCTGATTTTGGCTGTAGTTCATTCCACCCCCATCGAATGTGCACATATATATGTGTGCACACGACACACATTTTTGCTCTTTTTTGTGAAAAGGGTATGAAACTGTTAACAAGTGGGCAGGTGTCAGCAGAAATTTTATTTATTTATTTATTTACTTATTTATTTATTTCATTTCTATACCGCCCAATAGCCGAAGTGGTTCACAAAAATTAAAACCATGAAGAGCATAATAAAACAACCAACAATTTAAAAACACAATGGGTTAAGTCCCTGAAGTTCTCCTTGAATTGGATTGGGAATTCTCTGAGTTCTTGGGGTGGGGAAGGGGGAGGAACTCAGAAAAAGTTGAAAATAAAATCCAGAGGCAATTTGAATGTTTGGAAAATGGTTGCCCATGCATTTGCCATACTGTTCTGCTCTCCAGTCCTCTGCTAGCTTCCCTCTTATTCTCTTGACACTTGCCGTTGCTGCTCCTCCTACACCAATGTTTTAAAGGAAGGGATGAAATGGGAACAGGGGACTGGGTTTCAGGAGGGAATCTCGGAAGCCTTCTCTGGCTTGGTTTTTAAACTGAGCTGGGAGTTAATATAAACCACCTTTTGTTTTGAGGTGGGCTTTATGACCCTCCCGAGTTCATTTCTGAACCTGGCTTGGGAGACCTTTGCCAGCATATCTAGGTTTCAGAGGGAAGAAGGAACATCCTATCTGAATGCACATCCCAATGAAAGTAATGCAATATGCAGAGATTACACCCACAGCCATGATGTGCATGTGAATGCAGATGTCATACATCTACGTGACATTACTTTCTCTGAGGTGTGCATCCACATTCTGCTCCAATCAGTCAGTTCAGCTACAGTTGACTAGAACTTGACTGAGGTGAAAAATATTTTGAAGCTGTGGTGGTACCCCATGAATTGTCAGTGCAGCACTGGACCAGTTGCCAGGCCAACAGGGATGCATGTCCTCTTCTCTGCCACAGAAGAGGCCAATGGGAAGATTAAATTTAACCTCAACAACATTGACACATAGCCAAATCTGACTGGCTATGTAATGGAAAGACATCATTATGTTTACTATGTGATTCCTGGATACTTGGGATCGCATATTGACAAAACCTTTTCAAGTTAAAAAAAATGGCACCAAGGTAGCAGCAGATCAAAGAAACTATGGCTGCAAACAGATGGATGGGATGGACCCTTGGCTTGATCCAGCAGGCCTTATTTTCTTATGCAAAAAAGTGGAAAGTGAGTTTCTTTCTACACATGCTTTTGTTATTCCAAATCATTTTTGTGAATTTGTACAACACTATTATTTTATTTAAATGAGTAATTGCTTTAATCAGAATAGTGTTATGAAGGAAGGGGGCAAAGAGCAGTGTTGTAGTGGGTCCCAGGCTTGCTGGGACATAGCACCTGCACTTTTTTTATTAGCAGGAACTCTGACATCATCAGACCCCTCAGAATTCCCTGTTCCCTTTGAACTAAACTTAGCTGCAGTTCTCACAGTAGCTGGAAGAAAATGAATTTTCCCAACAAAAATATATTGTTCCCAAAGTATTGCTAAGTATTTTGCACTGGTTTGGTATTGAATGGGCAATGAAGACCTATTAGCAGGGCCGGCCCTATCATGAAGCAGGAGGATGTGGGCCCAGCAGGCAGCAGAGTATGGAAGAGCAGCACTCCCTCTCCAAAGTGTCTGCCACTTCTTGGTCCTGCTGGCCATTCACTCACTTGCCTGCACACCTGTCACCCTACCCCACCCCACCTCCTGCCTGTGTACCCTGCTCATACTCCTCCCAACCCAGTTGCCCCTACCTGCCTGGCTGCTGGCTGGCTTACTTTTTGTGGCTCACCTATGTGAGCCCGCCTCGCCAGTGTGCTGCCTTTAAAGTCTTTCTACCTTCAGGAGCCATGTGGTGCCTGCATGTCAAGCAAAGTATTGCTAGATGTCCTGGAAAGTGGGTGTGCATATGCACGCCAAGAAAAGTAAGCCAGTTGGCAGGCGCACTAAGAAAAGTAAGCTGGATGGCGGGTGGAAAAAATGGGAGGGAGGGAAGAGTGTGGTGGTGAAGGGTCCCCGCTTCAAGCAGTGACCTGCCTTGGGCTGGGCCTGCCTATTAGCTTTACAAAACCTTGCTCCTACTGGAGATAAAATTGCTAGAACTGGTTTGTTGATATGGGTCAACACAGCTACCTGAGTTTTTGGACTCTCCTTGGGGGCATGGCTCTGAGAGCTGTCATGATGAGCATCTGCACTTCAACATTTACCACTACACTACTGGCAAAGAGAACGGGAAGGAGAACATCTAGGGGAAGGGGAAGAAACTGCAGGAAGGAGTGCCCAGGAGTGGAGGGGGTGGGCAGATGGCATCTTACCCAGGGTTCCCACAACCCTGGTATCACTGTGTTGGTGATTACCTTTAAAGGTCATGTAGTGGCCAACCAGCTGCCCATTGGAAACTCATAAGCAGGACACGAGTGCAACAGCACCTTCCCACCCTTGTGCCCCAGCAACTGGGGCACATAGGCTTATTGTCTCTGATACTGGATGGTATCAAAGGCACTTTAATGAGGTTGGTGAAATACCAGTAAGGCTATAAAATTCAGTCAGTTTTATACTCATGCAAACCAATTGTCTCTGCTCTGAATATGTCTTACTTATATACATTAAAATATATTATGTGTTTGGGTAATAAATGCAATCCATACATTTCAGTATGAAATCACATGAAAAGTTAATCCATCTGGTAACTATATATATTTCCCCCTTAGGCATATAGTCTAGCATTCTTTCTCCTTTCTTTGTACATGTCAAAACCATCATATCCTTGTAAATTAATTTCAGCTAATGTTTTTTGTTTGTTCACTAGAGTTGGCAGTTTCTGGCTCGTTGTAATCTTCCAATTGTAACATGGTCATCTTCCCCATTATTTCTAAGGATTCACCAGTGGTTTTGTTTCTGGGAACCTGAATTACACTAACCTATATTGCACTAGCCATTACACTATCTCCTCCTTTAATGCTGCGTTTTTACCAACACCAACCCAATACCAGTAGCTATATAATCTGTCCCCATATAAGAGCCAGTGTGGTGTAGCTCTTAAGAGTGTTGGACGAGGACGCAGAAGATCTGAGTTCAAGCCCCACTCAGCCATGAAGCTCACTCACTGGGTGACTTTGGCCCAGTCACTGACTCTCAACCTAACCTACCTCACAGGGTTGCTGTTGTGAGGATAAAACCAAGAGGAGGAGGAAGAGAGCCATGTAAGCCACCTTGAGTTCCTTACAGTTATTATTAGTTGTAATAATAAATAATTAAATAAAATATAATGGAAAGTAGTTAACTATGTTGCAGAGGGCATCCAAATGACACACAAGGTGAACTGGGGATGACCAGAGACTTTCCCCAGGATACCTGGGACAGCAGATTTCCTGGTTTTCCGCAGTCTGGGGACAACCCCGAGGACCACGGCTGGTGTGGCACAACCTCCCGGGTACTCCAATGGGCACAGAGCTGCGTGGGTGGTGTGGGCGTTACACCCCACAAGTCAGTTCCCTAATGTATATCCAGGATTTGTAAGTCTATTGTGTTTAGAATGTTGACCTGAGTGGGTGGAGACGGAATATCTTAGGAGGGGGGAGGAGGATATATAAGGGAATGATTGAGGTGATAAGGGGGTTGTTTTTGAAGTACTTTGGTTCGAGGGAGAATTAGAGGATGAGGGTAAAGAGGGTTGACTTTTGAGTCAGATAGTCAGTTGGTGTATACTAAACAATCCTGATAATAAAGAAAGTTCAAGCGTGAAGGTGTGAGAGAAAGGAAAGCGTGTATGAGACGAGAGAAAGGATTGGATAAGAGGTTTTAACAAGGGTCTGAAAAGTTTTATTATGAAACAAAGTTTGTGAACATTGAAATAAATTTTTATTCAGTTTGTTTTACTACCACAAAAATCCCACATGTCTCCTTGGCATTTATCATCTGCAGTTATATACATATAACACCTGTTCTGACATTAATTCACCATCAGCACATATAATTCACAGCGCATTATTTTATTCCTGAAATTATTCCTGTTTAACCCCTTTCTCCACATAGTTTGTAGAAAGGTGGTGTTTGTCCCTCACCTTAGGCTCATAAAGTGGTGGTGCTTAGCTTGAGCAGGGAGTGTCTGTGGACAGGCCTGTTGTAAAGAGCCTGTGTCATGGCACAGGTGGCTCTGTGCCCATGCCCCCCCCCCCGTAATTTTGCCATCCATGGGATGGTGGTGGTGGGTTGGGCTCAGGGAGGGTCTTTACTTTTTCACCGCATAACCAGCTCCTCAAAAAAAAAAAAAAAAAAAAAAACATTAAAAAATGGCGCTTGTGACATCCGTCTTCCCTTCTGGAATGTCATACGGCCATATAGACGCTGGGGGAGGATCACGGAAGCAGGTAAGTCTGCGATACTCCCCCTCCCTCTCGCTACACTCTTAGGTGTAGATGAGCCCATCAAATCATAGAACAGTACAGTTGGAAGGGCCATTGAGTCCAACCCTCTGCCCAATGCAGGAATTTGAAGACAGGCAGCTCACAGCCCCCTTTTAAAAAAATAAAAAATAAAAATCCAAACGTAAGCAAGTTGTGTATGTATGTTTTTAAGTGAACACATGCAATGGTAAGGCATTTATGCAGCGGCAGGAGGTAGCATTCTCTTCATTGGCTCCCAATTCACTCCAGAATCCACTATAAACTTCTCCTGTTGACCTTCAAAGCTTTTCACGGTCTAGCTCCTGCCTATCTCTCCTCTCTCATCTCACACTATTCCCCCGCTCGTGCTCTCCGCTCCTCTGATGCCATGCTTCTCGCCTGCCCAAGGACCTCCACTTCCCTTACTCGGCTTCGTCCTTTTTCTTCTGCTGCCCCTTACGCCTGGAACGCTCTTCCAGAACACTTGAGAACTACCAACTCAATCACAGCTTTTAAAACTCAGCTAAAAACTTTTCTTTTCCCTATAGCTTTTAAATATTGAGTTTGTTCTGACTCTATACTGTTAGCTTCACCCTACCTGGTGCCTGTTTACACTTCCCTGTGCCTGTTTGCATTCTCTTTCCCTCCTTATTGTTTACTGCAACTTTATTAGATTGTAAGCCTATGCGGCAGGGTCTTGCTATTTACTGTGTATAATCTGTACAGCACCATGTACATTGATGGTGCTATATAAATAAATAAATAATAATAATAATAATATTCATCACTTCTTTTTTTAATGCTACACAAGCACTTCCCTGCTTCAATACTTCAGCACAGGACTGATCAGCCTCTTCTTTTTTAAAAAATAAAATCATAATCATTTTAGGACATCCTGGGTGGAAGTAGGAGAGTTATGTCATTCATCACTAATTGTTTCACATGCCTTCTTGCCCAATAAGAGCACACAATGGTCCTCCACATTCAACACAATATCCCCAATTGCAATAGATGTGCTAGCTGGGAGAAGAACTGCATTTCCCAGGGGCTCAAATATATTACAGCTTCAATGCTGAGCTGATGCAGCATCCCTGCAAGAGAACTGTCATTTACATTGCATTACAGATTATATTTTTTATATTAATCTTTTAATATCCCACCTTACTGCCTCTTTACACAAAGGACAGCCAGATCCACCACAACAAATAAGTTACAATAGTGCACTTATAACACAAGTCTTTGCAAAAGCCACAGCATTGCCCGGGGCTGATACTGCAACCAGATCAGTCCTCTAGCTGTACATTGGAAACAAATTTTTGCAGAGGACTCAATTGGTGTGTGTTTAAAAAATAAATAAATAAATAAATAAAAATCTCCCACTGCCTGGGAAAGGAATGATATCTTGTGCCAAGGTCACCAAGATAATCTGATACCCACTAGGCAAAGTCTTTGGGGAAGATTTTATGGGTGTACAAATGTGTTTAGGGCTTATGGAAAAGCAGCACAACCGAGTCTTTGAAATATTGGCCATGTTCAATGGCAGGCTCTTGTGACATTTACAAGCGACACTTCAACATAACTCCATGAAAATTCATCACTTCTTTTTTGGGGGGAATCTCACAGATGTATTTGTAAATAAGTTGTTTCCAGATTGAGGCACCTAGCTATGATTGTTCATATCTAACAACAACACTGTTAGGGAGCCACATATACAGCCAACCTTCAATCCTAAGCTAAACTCTTCTATTTCCACTCTCACATGAAGCACACATAAAGTTTGTTTCAACATGGTTCCTTTTCCCCAAAAAATAGGAGCAGTGCAATTTCAAAGATGTGCCTTTTTCTGTTTCCTGCTTGTCTGCAAAACTGTTTCCCCACAGTTCTTGCACGCTAATTAATTTTTATTTTTGTTATACATGTAGGGGGAAAGCATTAATATGCTATAAATAACACACTGTTAGAAAACTCTGTTTTAGTGCTTATTCTTTCATTTTCTGTTCAAACTACATTATCCTGTTCTGTTTTGCTTTTCATTATAACCTTGCCACAATAAATTTAGTAGCTGACAGATCAAATGCTATAGTCATGAGTAGCTGCAATGGCACACAAGATAGCTTGCACTCATATAGCTACAGCTGGTCTACCCTGCAAAGGTGGCTGTAATGTTCAACCCCGATATCAAAAGGTATCACCAAATATTAGGTACAAAGATTTGTCAACAGATCTGACTCCACAGTGGCCACCGGAGGTCTTTAGAATGAATGTATTGATGAATTTTCTTGCCTATACCCCACCATATCTGCTCATCACCAGTTCTGTAAATATCTGGAAATCATGGTTTTGTTGATGCTGCTAATCTTCATACATACAAGTGCATTGGGACTATCACAGTGATCCTAAACTGAAATGTGTTGAAGCCAGACACCAACTTGGTTGGGCCATGAAGGTAACACAGTTCTACAGGATATAACCTGGCAGTTTTATGCCTTAATATTTTTTATTAGCACTGTGATTTCATAGGATCAGACTGTGACTACTGTAACTTGCGTCCTGCTGCATTTTCAAGCTTTACAAGATCCCATTTGTAAAGCTTATGGGAACTTGTAAGGGAAGACATAGCTCAGTGATATAACACATGCTTTGCATGCATAAAGTTCCAGAGTCAATCTCCAGCATCTCCAGGTAGGGCTGAAAAAAATCCTTCCTGAACTCCTGAGAACTGCTGCCAGTCAGTGTTGACAATACTGGGCTAGATGGACCAATGGTCTGCCTTCCTATGTTCTCTCTGGAATCATTCTGGGACTTCTGGAGCAATCAGGATTGGTGCTGCCAATGGGCTCACACTGTCAGACGATTGTTCCTCCCAGACTAGGGGACCCTCTCCTGTCCACCAGCCTGCCATTGCCACCACCATCCCATCAATCAGTCACCTCATTGGATGTCAATGTGTTTCCCCTTTGGACAGCAGCAGCATTGGAGCCTAGCTGGTGTTCAGCTCCCATATGTGTTGGCTGCCAACCCATTTACCTTGGCTTAGTGCATTTGTTGTTGTTTTTACCTTGATTTCAAACCTCGGATATCTCCTTTAGAGTTCTGACTGGCTCTAGCTGAAACCCAGATCAGATTCATTGTCCCGTTGGCATTGGAACCACCAGCCATCCCCTCATCATAAGGTAGCATTGGTCTTGAATGTTGGGCTAAGGTTACAGAAACCTGGGAACATGTTCAAAAATCTCAGCCCAGCTATAAAGCGGGACCAGTCACAGTCTCTCAGCTTACTGGACCTCATAAGGTTGGTGCTACGAGGACAAAATGGGGCACGCATGATGCGATGGTGGTGGAAACTGGTGGTGTAAGTTGTCCTGAGTTCCCTGGAAGAAGGATACATTAAAAATGGCATAACTATGAGCTCCATCACACCTAGGAAGAAATGCTGGCTACCATCGCTTCTTTGTCATCGCTCAGTTACTTCCTGTTTGAAAACAGGACGTAAACAAGGAGCACGAGGCCCATTCAGTCTGGTGTTGTAATCATGCTGCTTCCCCCACACACAGCAGGAGGGAGCAGCAACCGGACTTTTTCTGGTTTTTCTTGTGGCGCAAGGAAGGCCAAAAGGGGCAGAAGGCAAGCGAGAGGCAGATGACGTCATGTGAGGGACCTCCGAGAAATCCCTGAGTGTCCAGTAACGACCGTGTAATAAAATGCTCGTGGGATGGAGCTCATACAGTTCTCTCAGACACTTTGGATGGGAAAGGCAAAGCACATGGTGTTTAGGCAGCCATAAGTCCCCAAATCGCTTCGAAATTAGGAGTTTCATACAATCCTACACACGGGTTCAGTGGGACTTACTCCCAGGTAAGTGCAAAATGCCTTCAGTAAGCTGGAGTAAGGCAATGGGTGCTTATTTCGGAGTCCACAAGCCACTCAGTCGAAGCTGGTGCCTCTGATGTCGGTGGGGTGGTAAATCCGGTCCAGATTTCTGTCAGAACCAGTCAGAAATCTAAAAGAGCTGCCCAAGGTGTGGAAGCACCTTGGATGGGCCCTTTAGAGTTCGGACTGAAACCTGGCGCAGATTCGCCACCCCAATCGCATTGGAGCCGCCAGCCTCCACCCAGGCCTTGGAGTTCCCACTCTAAGGGTCGGCTCCTTTCTCCCTCCCAGACCATGCCCATGGCCTGCCATAGCTTGGACCTGACCCCTTCCCTTTCCACACCCACCTCTGAAGAATGCCAGCCTCTACAAGTCTCCTCGGAAGTATGGGGCTTACTCCCAGATAAGGGAAGGTGCACTGACCCGGGAGCAAGTCTCACCGAGCTCATAGGGTCTTACTTCAAAGTAGGTGCGCATAGGATTGCCCGGCTAGGGTCGTAAATAGTGAGCTGGACGGTTGGATCCGGCGGACTCTGGGTACGAAGAGAACATTGCGCTGCTGCGACAGGCTCGCGGGACGCGTGATCTGGCCCGGGGCTTTGCATAGATTATGCAAATATCCGGCTCCCCAGCCTTCCCGGGGCGCCCCGCCCCGCGGTCTAGGTGAATAAATTATGCTAATGAGAACTCCCGAGGTTCTGGCAGGCGGCTGGAAGGCGGCGTGCGCTGTGTACAGTCCAGCGAAGAGAGAGCGGGAGGCTTAGGAATCGCTGCTGCTGCTGCTGCTACTGTTGCTGACGGCCGCTACTGAAGGCGCCTACGCAGGCAGGGGGCTGCAAACACGCTCCGGGGAAGGGGGAGAGAGCCGCTGCTGCTGCCTCCGCGGCTTGGGTCCCTCACAAGCGTGACCCGGGGCTGGGTTTGGGGCTGCGTAAAGCGCGCCAAGAAGCCGCCAGAAGGGAGCTTGTGAGAGCGAGCGAAGCAACAAGTCCGTCTGCGCCGTCGGGGCAAGAGAAGCCCAGGGCGAGCACCTGGGCGGCTTGGCAGGCGCCGCGCGTGGGATATT
Source organism: Elgaria multicarinata webbii (assembly GCF_023053635.1). NCBI lineage: Eukaryota > Metazoa > Chordata > Lepidosauria > Squamata > Anguidae > Elgaria > Elgaria multicarinata. Next base: position 30,072,277 of record NC_086180.1, on the reverse strand, counting down.
CCGCCAAGGCGGGCTTGGGGTGCGGACGCCTGGCCCTCTGCGGTGGCTGCGCGGGGCGCCCGTCCACGCCCGCTTGGATGGCATCTTTTGGGGCGCCCTGGAAAGCCTCGTCATGAAGCCTGCGGGGCATTGAAAGCGCATTGTTAGCTCGGGTGGGGGGGTGACTCATTTGGGGCTGAGTTGTTGTTGCTGGTATTGTTGTTGTTATTATTATTCATAATATTTTGTGTGTGTGGCGGGTATCCCTTGGGAAACTAATCCTCCAAGCGAGGAGGAAAGGAACACTCTGTCGCTGTCTCTCCCAACCAAGCATGTTGGGGAAAAGCCCGGACGCCAAAGGTCAGGATGCCAACGGGGAGGCCAGCTGCCTGGGGAGGCAGCGCTGCTGTTCCAGCAGCAGGACTGCGCCCTCCAACTCGCTGCTGGCTGCGTTCCTCCTCTCGCTGGTCTCCATAGCTTCCTGTCTGTATCTGGGGATGAAGACCAGTGACCTTCAGGCCAGGGTCTCTGCCATCGAGACCGCCCAAGGGGACATATCGGTTGCTGCCGCCGCCTACTATCCGCTGACCGGCTCTTCTTTGGATCAGCTGAATTCACTGATGCAGGAAAAACTGGAGCGACTACTGGCTCAGGTGTGGTGGCCTTGCAAACTCAGCGGGGTGGGACTGGGGTATCCCGAGAAGAGACAGCCAGCCAGCTCAGTAATGCCGCTGATGGGACCAGTTGCATATTTATCCCTTCGATCTTAGCCAAAGGCAATAAACAGAAGCATGGGGTGTGTGCACGCACATATGCTACAGAAAGAGAGAGAGAAAGAAAAACCAGGAAAATATTGGAGAAAAAAGAGTGGGGGAAAAGTGAAATAGCCAAATATTTGTGTTGGGAAGTGCCTGAGTAAAGAAATGACAAACACTTTTAGGACTAATTTGATCCACTTCTAGGGATAATTTGGCATTAGGGCTCATCATGGCTTGTCCCTTCAATTCGTTTCAAACACCAGAGAGTCACTCTCTTCAAAACTATTGTTACTCTACAAGAGTACCCATAATAATGGAGAAAGTGCCTCTGAGCATGTACCTTTCCTGAAGTTACTAACTGCTGCACACAGATGAAGTTAGAAGGAAAGGAGGTGTAGCAACCCAAACAGTATGATGCCTGGGACTTTTTCCTTCAAGAAATTAAGCCCTGAACAAAATCTTGAAAAGCCAGAGTTGCTGTGGTGCTCAATGGAGCACGATGTACTAAAGGCAATAAGGGGCATCTATTCTATGAGCTGGGAATAGAAGGCCAGCCTTATAAAATCTGGCATCACTTGAGAAAAAGACACTGGCAACATTCTCAGGGCTGTTTCATGTGTGTTTTAAAATGATGCTGCTCCAGCTGAGTTGTAGGAGAAATCCCTTTACTTCATGGTTAGTCTTGTGGCTCTTAAATGCTTTACTGAGATCCTTCAGAAGATCACAGTGTTCCAGTCTTGAGGCTCAAGAAGCTTATGCAGACATGTGGCTGTAAAGTGTAGATCCAAGTTTCAGTGGGCTGCCAGGACCAGTCCCGAGGGACCATTTGGCAGCAGCTAGAATTCAATTGGCAGCAATTGCTCCTACAATGTGGTAGCATTTGACCTTCATATATAAAATATTCATTGCTCTCTCATCTCTAATTTACAGATATTCACCCCCGAAACTAAGTTTCCTGAATTTATTGTGTATTTCACAGATGCTGTGGGAAAGGGTGGGTGATGGTGTTCACATGGACAAGGCAGAACACCAGTGAGAGAGTGATGCAAAGGAAACCTCACATTTTCTTTGTGTGTGTGTGTGTGTGATTAAGCCATTAGTTATTGTCATAATGAGCAAATGATGTGAGTTGATTGAAATCCAAGTGTGGAAGACATTGTAAGTTAAGTGGGTTATGAAATAGCAGTAAATCATGATTTCACACACACAGGGAGAATATATTTAACACCAGCACTCGTATTCAGTTTCCACCTCAAAGGACTGACACATGGCTTACCAAATTTTCTGTCATCCTCTCTCTCCCCAACAGAAGTCCTATGAGCATATGGCAAAAATCAGAATAGCAAGAGAAGCTCCTCCAGAATGCAACTGCCCACCAGGTAATTGGGAACAGCATGGAAACATTTCCTTGTACTCAGACAAATTTGACACTGCTTTTATCTAGTGCCTGCAGATACATGTTCAATATTGACATATTCCGAATACAATGCTAAGATGTTCTCTTGCTAAGATGATAGTGCTGAACAAGGATTTGAGGAGGAAAATGTAAAAAAGCTAGTTCGCATCTTCTGGACATTCAGGGTTTGACAGTTAGGCTTCAACCCTATACCCATTTACCCGGACTCAGGGACTTATTTCCGAGTACACATATATAGAATTGTGGCAGCCTTAAACTTAGGAAAGATGGTTTTATTGAAATCAGTGATCTTGGCTCTAAGTAGTTTAAATCTGTGCTCTGTGATCTTAAGCATGCATACTAAAAATTAAATCCTGATTAATTCAATGAGAGTTGCTCTCTAGAATCCCTACTTGGGATTAAGTCCCATTGGACTCAATGGGACTTTCTTTTGAGTAGAAATATACAGGGTTGCACTATGCACAGTTGTTTGTGAGTATACCCCATGGAATCTCGTGGGATGTACTTCTGAGTCAACATGCATGAGATAAAGGTTCTATTATTATTATTATTATTATTATTATTATTATTATTATTTATTTATTTATTTATATAGCACCATCAATGTACATGGTGCTGTACAGAGTAAAACAGTAAATAGCAAGACCCTGCAGCATAGGCTTACAATCTAATACTGTAATCCTGTCTACACTTCCTTTGAAAATCCCACCATACTCAGTTGGATTTACTCTCAAGTAAATGTAAATAAGTTCGAGCTACCAATCCTCCAGTTTTAAAGTAAGATGCATTCAAATCAGTGGCAAATACTTCCAGGTAAAGACTGAAATGTTAGGTGAATGAACTGAATGATAACGATGCTAGTATTTCAAAGATGTCTTCATTTACAAGCAGCGCCACACATTCTGACATTTATATAGTATAGGATCGCATATGTGGCTGTTCTCTGCTGCTGTTTGGCTCTTCTGAAAAGAGCAATATGTTAAGCACATCAGGCAGTTCGAAAAGCAGATCCAAAAATGATTTTAGTGTTTGGTTTCAGTTTTCATTAAAGAATACATAAACTTTTGGGTTACTGTTTCCTTCATCATTATAAAGGAATATTTTACCAAGTGACTGCATGTCTTGGGCTGTATATTATTCCAAGGAATAAGAGTTCACTACTGAAATTGAATTAACTTCACTTGAAGTTCTTTTGCAAGGAAATGTTTTTCTGTGAAAATGGGGTTAATAATTTGTCAAAAACTGATTTCCATATTGCCTTTCTTTTGCGGGGGTGTGGGGCGGGTGTAGTACTGTTTAGATAACGTAGCATGGATTTCCCCCCTGCTTTTTGAAGTTATGGGTGAAGTTGTGCTGTTTTTCTTCAAGCTTTTTCAAATTAGTGTGTGTTACAGAATGAGATGCCATTGCAGGTAATTATATATGGTGCACACTTCAACCAAAATGGTATTAACTTAACAACCAGTATGGAATATGGGATAACTATGAGTAAGCTATTTAACTTTCTAGAGTTTTGAGATGTGGTCGGTTTTTCGGGTACTTCTCAGGAACAAGGTCTCCTAGCCTGGGAATTAATACAATTGAAACTCCTAAACCTTAAGCCCCTTTCACAAACCACTCATGCAATTACTAGGGAGCTGCAGGGCCACACTTCTGACCCGTATGTCAGGCATGCTACCTAAGCATGTTGCTTGGCCCCACCTGTAGACAACCATGGATTTGTTTGACCATCCATGAAGACGCCTACATATGAGAAGCTTCTTGTGCATAGGCTTCTTCACTGCAGATGGCCACATTAATATGAGGCGGTCTGGAGGTGGGGTAAGGCACCATGCCCAATGGTGGGGCCTGTAGTGTTGTCTGAACTCTAGTAGTTGCTCTAGGCAGGGGCGGGCAACGTGTGGCCCTCCAGATGTTTTGGCCTACAATACTCATGAGCCCTATTCCACATAGCCAATGGTGAGGGATGCTGGGAGTTTGGGGCCAAAACAAAACCACAAGTTGCCCACCTTTCCCTGCCTAGAGGATGACTGAAATTGAGAGCTGAGGGCCATTTCACACTTTATATAGGCAAATCACGTTTTCCACTGTGCATAGGGTCAACAAAAATCTGCTGCCAATTGTGTCTCTCTGAAGAGTATTCATGTATGCTATAAATATTTACAGTTCTGTGTTGTCAGATTCATGCTTCATATGTTTAGATGTGTACTTGGGCTACACTGAAAATGCAATGTTTGAAATGATAGTTAGTATTGATATTTGAGCTCCTTATTTAACAGTATTGACATCTATCTGTAATTAAGCCAAAAAAGACACATATTTTGGTAAACACATTGGTTGTATAGAAGAAAAGACAGAACAAGTGAGACAACTCTGTTTATTGTCCAACTAATGTTCAAACTGCAGAAGCTTAAACTTGCAAGTTACACACAACTCATCTTCAAACAGAGCTGTCTCAATAAACAATTGTTACATGGCAGGTCATGTTATCCTAGCATAGTTAAGCAGACTTGATTATTTTTATTTTTTATAAAAAGCATCTTTTAACATTGTTTTGAACAGCCATTTCTCAAACAGTGTTCTGCGTAACAGAAAAAGTCAAATAAACTCAAATAAAATGTGTAAGAACAGAGGTAATACAGGGACAAATTTTGGTATGTTCCTGGTGGTTCCTGAGGGCATGTTCCTGGTGGTTCCACCTGGACCTATGGTCCAATTGGAGTCCACCAGGAGAAGAGCCTTCAGTGTGGTGACCTCCTTCCTATGAATTCCCTGCCTTTGGAGGTCAGGCAGGCATCAACGTTTCAAGAAGCTTTCCTTGAGTGACTGGTTTAACAGCACTTGGTTTTATCAGAACTCTATTCTTTATTCTTTTTAGAATAATTACTTTTAATATGGTGCCTTTATTTATTTTTTATTCTGTCTGTTGTTCACCACTCCAAAATCTTTTGGATGTGGAGCGGTTTATAAATATTGTAAAGAAAAAAGTAAAATAAAAATAAAATATTCCATAGGAACCGGTTTTACTCCATCTAGAATACACAGACATTTTATCAGGCTTTGGCTAATATGTGTGTGCAGGAAATACTTTAGGTAAAGAATGCCCTAAATGGTATGATCTCACATGAGACATATTTCTTGAGGCTGAAGCACTAATACTACAGTTGCTCTCCATTCATATTTATCACTAAACCTAATGTGTATTATTAGCTATAGTTGCTGAATGAGAACTCTTGCTCTACCTTCAAGTTCAGACATATCCTCTTTGTACAAATATGTTTGTTACGTATTGTGCTTTTCTTCTTTGCCACCACTAGAGCTCCACATTATACCAACTATTACCTGAGTATCCTCTGTTTGTATATTTTTTTAGTACGATTGAATCAACTAGATTTATAAGCAGGAAAGACACATCCCCAAATAATTTAGAAAAGCACATGCTAAGAGACAACATAGGCCAGGGATGGAAAACTGTCAAGATGAGGATAAAATAAGATGAATAGAATGTTAAAAATAGTTTACAAGGATGTCTTAAATTGTCATGGGCTGAGAAATAAGGGAAGGCATTCCTATTATTATTATTTTATCAGTAGTCATTCTGAAAACAGGCTGATTGTATCTAAAAGTTGCATATGCAAAGCTGCTGCATTTCAGTACATGTAAATTAAACTTATGGTCTCAGATTAAATCGAAATGATCAGGTGTCCTTTCCAAAAATAACATTTTTGACAGTTCCCTGTCAGGACAAGGATTCAATGAACATTTGAATAAACCCCCTACAGCCAGTACCGCTTTATCTCAGCTGAAGGTGCAAGAGGCAGATTGAGGAGAAATCCTGTACAGCCATTGTCCATTCTAATAGCTATTCCCTGCATAACCTTCCCTTGTTCAAGGTAGTCAGTAATAATGCTTTGTGTGTGCCGAATTTTCTAAGTCAGATTAATTGTATTACCTGTTGCACTAGCAAACAAATGCTTATGAGTGATTTTACCAGCTGCTTGCACTAACATATGCAAACCATGCCTGCTTTCCAGGGATTTAACCCTAACATTGCAGACAGCACAAGTGTTTTAGGTCTGGGTGCTTTTAAAGGTAAAAAGAAAAAGGCCAGTGTGTCATCACAGATGATCAAATGCAGATTCAAATCCTTGTTTACTCTGAAGCTCATTCAATGGCTTTGGGCATGATACTATCTGTCAGCCTGATTTATCTCATATGAAACTAAAATGTTCCTTTTGAAAGGGGCATTTAATAATTAAAATTAATAATAAATTCCAGAGGAGTAGCCGTATTAGTCTGTTGCAGCAAAAACAACGAAGAGTCTTGTGGAACTTTAAAGATTAACAGACTTATTCTGGCATAAGCTTTTCTGGACAGTCTTCTTGGGACCACTTTTGTGTTTTGTAACACGTATGGGGCAACAGTTAAAACCAGGGGAACTGTTGCACCAGTGTGTTTAAAGTGTTTGCCCAGCTCCATCAATATTCAGTTGTGCATTAATCTGTCAAAGGACAGCTGCTTTCCTTGCTACAAACTGGACCAGATTGTTCACATATTGAATAGATTTCAGGACAATTTGATGATGTATGAAAGCTCCATAATTTCCTTCTAGCATTGTTTATGAAGAAAGCATTGGAGTAAGTCTGGTTAGTTGGATTTCTCTTTTGTAGCCCATGGAATGTTCAGGTAAATAAGAATGGAATTATGGGAACTCTATTTGCTATTGTGGTTTGAAGCCTGTCTGATGAATAATAGTTATTCATGTTTGAATCATATTTTAAATCAATTCTTTGCCCATGGGTGGGCAACTTGTGGCCCTCCATATGTTTTGGTCTACAACTCCCATCAGCCCTAGACAGCATAGCCAATGGCAAAGGATCATGGGGGCTTTTAAAAATATAACCGCTGTTGATTGCTGGACTGGAGAACGGCCTTTCCCATGACAGAAGGTTATTACAGCTGGGATTGTTTAGTTTGGAAAAAAAGAGGCTAAGGGGAGACATGATAGAAGTGTACAAAATTATGCATTGTGTGTAGAAAGTAGATAGGGAGACATCTCTCTCTCTCTCTCTCTCTCTCTCTCTCTCTCTCTCTCTCTCTCTCTCTCTCATAATACTAGAACTGGGGTCATGCCACAAAGCTGATTGGTGGGAGATTCAGGACAAATAAAAGGAAGTGCTCCTTCACACAGCACTTAGTTAAATTATGGAATTTGCTAAGACAAGATGTAGTGGCTTTTAAAGGGGGTTAGGCAAATTCCTGGAGGAGAAGGCTATCAATGGTTACTAGTCTTTCTGACTCTATGTTACCTCCAGTATCAGAGGCAATATGCACCCATCAATACCCAGTTGTGCATTAATCTAGCAAGAGACAGTTATATCAGTTGCTAGGGAACATGGTGAGAGGGTACTGTTGCATTCATGTTCTGCTTGTGGGTTTCCCATGTGGAGCTGGTTGGCTATTGTGTGAACTGAATGCTGGACTAGATGGACCCTTGGTCTGATCCAGCATGGCTTTTCTTAGGTTCTTTCTTTTGTACTGACAGTATTCTGATATTTAAAGAAAAGATTGAGTTTCATATTCTCTCTGGCAAACTCAATCTTGTGACTCTCTGTAGAAAAGGATTGATCTCTGAAGGTTGAAGAACTGGAAGAAGTCTGAGCCTGCTTAATGTGAGATATCTACCCACTTGTGATTCTCCATGGCCACATAATGGTTTTTGAGAGGCATTAACACTAGAAGAAGACAGTCATATTCTCTCTTGTCCTGCTTCCCATGTGGCTCCTTTTAATCAAATACTTCAATACTGCCTAGAGTAAGTACTCTTTTCACTTATAAAGGACCTCCCCCACCTAACCTTGAACCATTCTGTGAAATCTGGATTTCCACCAATGATGTATGTCTTATTTATTAACTATTTCCTTTTCTCCAATTACATACACTGAAGAGAATGTTTAATCAACAGATGGCAATAATTAGGCCTTTTGTTTGTATGAAGCCAAAGCTACATGCTACAAGAAAGTCAGTTGAAATCGTCTCCAAGGTTGCAGACCTGTGCACACTTATGTGACAGTGATCACTATTAAAAACAAGCAGACCTTATGTGACAGTGTCACCTTATGTGTCACACACTTATGTGACAGTGATCACTATTAAAAACAAGGAGACCTACCTCCTAGGATTGCACAACAAATAATATGTAAATGAAGACAGGCATTTTTCCTTTTCCTTTTTGGCACACTGTACAATACAATATTTTACTTACTACATGTGGTGCGTGTTAGATTTAGGAATATAGGAACCTGCCTTATATTGAGTCAGACCGTTGGTCCATCTAGTCTTTTTGACACAGAAAGGCAGCAGCACTCCAGAGTTTCAGGCAGGATTTTTTTCCAGCCCTACCTGGACGTGCTAGGGATTGAATTTGGGATGTTATGAATGCAAATCATGTGCCCTACCACTGAACTATGTCCCTCCAATACATTTAGTTTTGCAACTTCACACGGTGCGACCATTAACGTTAGAAAAATGCCATCCTGTTCAGTAATGGTGTGCAAACTGGTGGGCATAGTGTGATTTACTTTCATTTGATTTTTCTCTCTCTTGTATTCCAGACCTTCCCCCCCCCCCCACAAAAATGTAATCACATTGGTTCCAATTTCTTCAGTAAAATCAGGATTTATTCAAAGTCACAATCGGATTTAGGAAGCTGCCTTATACTGAGTCAGACCATTGGTCCATCTAGTCTTTTCGACACTGTGCTTAAAATTTGAACTTTTAAGCTGCAATCCTATGCACAAATAAAGCCCCATTAAACACAGTGGTAATTACTTATGAGTAAATATGCATATTATTGCAGTATACACACAGGCTGCCTGCATGAGAGTTGCATGTCAGGCAGAAATTGGCAGTTAACATTTTTGTTTTTGTTTTTTGCCTGGTATGCAGTTGTTAAAGGCATAGGGCTTTTCTACATGAAGTATTTATTGTACATGCAACATTCCATATTCACAGTTGTTTAGGGTTCTTTAGATAATGTTGTGACCCTCCAGTTTCACTTCTGGGTCTAAAGAGCACTTTCTGTGAATTATTTTAGAGGAAGGAAAATGTGGCACTTAATTGTGAAAGTGAAAGAAAACGCTTTTTTATTTGTTTATTTGCGCTCTTCTACTCTACCATAGTGCCACCTAGAGCTTATGCAGTGGAAAAGCAGGAACAGAAATGCTGTTCACATACTGCTCAGTTCTCAATTCTGCAACAAAACCGAAAGTAGATACAGTGGGCTAACAGCCAATTAACAGCTTTAAAAGCAAAACACATAGTCTTAGGTTAGTATCTGAAGATAGGTTAAGATCTGAAAGTTTAAATAACTACCATACCTACAAATCACCAGTGCAATAATAAAGTTATTTTGCAGAAGTGAAGGTCTTGGAACCCACTCTCTATTATATATAGAAATGACAGTGTAGTAATTGATATTTTTAGATCTGTTCTTGTTCCATTGAACCCGATGACAGAACACCTATTGATTTCAGTGGAAACAATTGTACAGGAAGCTCACCCAGCAGCATATGAACAAAACTGTGAACACCCTATTCCCCGGTCCAATGGTCTGTGGTAGCAAAAAAATTTAACCTTCTGAGATGAACATATGTCTTCTTGAAGGTTGCCAACAGTTTGAAGGGAAGATTAAAAACGTGGAAACCCTCAAATGGGATGAGTCAGCCTGCAGCAGATCCTGAGCTCAGTATGTGACCACTTAACTTAGCAGGTTTACAAACAGCTTTTATGTAACACAGTGGGTGAAGTTCCATACAGTTCTTCGGTGTTCCTGTAACTTAAAAAAGGTTCATTTTTTAATTTCTGGAGTGAGGGATGGTATACTAATTTCTGTGGCATGTTGCTGTTTAGATCACTTTCCTTCCTTCGTGTCAAAGTAGCTGAACAACACCAGCATTTAAAAAACCCAGCCTGCTATTTCTAGACTTTTTTTAAAAAAAAAATACCTGTAGCTTGGAATAATTTCCGGTCTGTAGGCGCTGTCATCATTCTGAATTGCCTCTTTCTTTCACCATCTGCATCTATTTTGTGCTGCTCCTCAAAGATTCCCATAGTTTTCCATTTGAAGTGTTCCCATGCTTACTGTGCAATTTGCCATGGTGAAGCTATCAAGTCTGCTTCAGTGCTGTTGTATGAAAATGCATAAAGTCAAGTAAACATTACAGACAAGGCGAACTTGAAATGTTAGCTTGGCATGTTTTACTTTCTTAGTCTATATTTAAATGGAAAGGAAACTGGTATTATGAAGATTCTGTATTGCTTTGATTTAGCTGATTGTGGCATGAATGGGTAAAACTGCCATAGTGAATTCTTCGGGTTCATCTACACCAAGCAGTATATTCCACTATGAAAGCGGTATGAAAGCGGTATTTAAAAGGCACACTATTGCTTTATAGCAGTATTGAAGTGCACTGACAATTGTTGGGGCCCGTTGACACATTTATTTATTTATTTATTTATTACACTTATATACCGCCTCCATAGCCAGGACTTTCTGGGCAGTTTACAGACACATACCATATTCAGGTTTCATACCACTTTATAATATCTTATATCCTGCTTGGTGTAGGTGTGTCATGGGCCCCAACATTTCTTAGTGCACTTCAGTACCACTATAAAGCAGTAGTGTGGCTCCTGGCGTTTATATACCAAGGAGCCTTTCCTAAAATAACAAAGGAGAAAACAGCAGGGGAAGAGGTCAAAGAAACAGGGATGGGGAGTGATGAACGTAAGAAAATGCACTTGCACCTACTTTAAAATTAGGAATGGATAAGGAATGGAGATCTGGACTATCAGTAAATTCTTTGTGGATGCTTCATTTTATAACAATTGTCACAACCTATGTAGGTGTGATAGGCATTGGTCTGGATCCATTGGTGAGGGGGAGCGGGATTGGGCTCCCTGCTCCCCCACAGTGAGGATTCCTATAAGGGATCTTGGAGAAGTGGTACCAAGACCAGACCTGCATGGGGGCTGTGAGCTGGCCATGTCTATGGTGGTGGCAAAGGGTTCACACAAGAGGAATTGGTCAGCAGGCAGGCTGGCCGCTTACAAGATCCATGCCCTATGCCGCTGCCAAGCCTATTCAAGTGAGTCAATAAAAGTTGTGGCCAATTTATTATCCCAGCTATGCCTGTGTGTCTTATTTGTTCTTGTCCCTTCACCAGCCGGACCCAATTAAGTGCTGCCCATACAAGCAACACACATTTTGAGAGGGGTGTGAAAGAAGAGTGCGAGAGAGGTGGCATCACATCTGTGTTCAGTGGGGCAGTTCCAGGCCTAAGGAACAGCAAAGGAGAATGGATGCAGCTCTGGTACAGAGCAAGAGATGGGGTAGCTAAAGATGATAGTCACAGGTCCAGCAGTCATGGCCAGGATCAGAGACATAATGAGGAAAAAGTGCCAATACCGCCCAGAGAGCTTTGGCTATGGGGTGGTATATAACAACAGGTGTAGGGCAAGCCACAGAGAGCTTTAAAGGTAAGGACAAAGAGTTTGTACAGAAGGGGATAAGAAAGGGAAGGGATTTGAAGAGGAATACCACATGTTTGAAAGGAGAGACAAATGATTGTGGATTGGAGATATGTATGGAGTGTGAAACAGTAAGGTCTAGTAGTCAAGGTGGGAAAGGATAGGAACATGAACCAGCGTTTTAGCTGAGGAGGTTGAGAAGAATGGGTAGATTTTTTATAATGTTGAACAAGAAACAGGGATGGAGAGTGATGAATCTGGTGCCCTCCGTATGTGTTGGCTGACAACTCCCATCATCTTTAGACAGCATGGTCAATAGTCTTGCTGGCTGGGCATGATGGGAGGTGTAGTCTAATACATATGGAGAACACCAGATTGAGAAGGCTGTACAAGAAGTAGCAACATGACTTTGCAACTGGTGTAGAGCCAGGTGATGTAGTAATGTTGCTTGGCCAGAGAAATAGCAAAGGAGAAGGAAGAAAGCATGAATTTAAAAGTAAACAAACTTTTTCAATTTCCTTCAAAGGCATTATTAAGTACGCAAATGCTACTTTAATTTTGTTAAGAGATTAGGGGCTGCTTTAAGGTGCAGCAATTTGCTGGAATACACACAGGGATAGACTGTTGACGATGCAATACTATAGCAACACATTTCTAATTTTCAGTGTTCCGTAAAGATTGCTTCCTGAAGCATTACAATTAAGAAGACTCAAACAAGAGAGAAGAAATCAATTTCAGGGATTAAAACTGTCCAGAAATTGATAGCAGCAGGGTATTGTTACTTTATTATGACCCAAACCAGACAGTGTACAGAAACTCTGTATAGGAGGGGATGAATTAGGAGTTGCAAGTACAAGGAGCCTGGAACCAAAACCAGTAAGATTACAGTGTCCACCTACCTTATTGACACAGCTATTCTGGTGCTTTTTTCCCATTCTCAACTCTTAAATTGTAATGATTTTCCTTAATTTTATGGGGGTTTCCCATCTGTACTTTTAAGCTTCCTAAGTAAAGATGTTTATTGATGTGCAGTAGTGTACAAGCTTCTCCTTACTTCTTTTAAGGCTACTGCTTCTTTCCTCCACAGTAGAAATAAATGGGCTTTATTGGCTAAGATAAAAACCTTTTAATTCTGTTTGCCATGGAGGAGAAGTAATGTTGAAAGGAATGTAAAGATGACATGACTGAAAGCTCTAGCTTCCAAATATAGCTGTGTTGGTAACACTGTCATCTGTAGGGAATTACACCCAGTGCAGTTTTAGGTTAGAATATCTGTTTGAACTTTTCTGTATTTCCTCTGCTTTTGCAGACAGATTTTGACCTAACTTCTGATTTCAACAAAAGTCCAAACAATTAATCTGAGTGTATGAGCTTTATTCTTATTACAGGTCTATATGGGAAAAATAGAACTTTGATCTCTCTACATCTATGCACTACATGCATGGTTGTTGCTGTTTCAGTTTCTCTCTCTCTAAATTCTTCAAGTAGAATTTCTGTTGGATTTAGCTACCTTAACTGAGGCGTCCATCACATGAGGATTGTACCCTAAATTTCTCTCCCTCTCTCTCTCCCTTCCTCTCTCTCTCAAATACACAGAAAGATGTTGCTGAAATGAAAGTTGTTGTTTAGAAGGTCAGGCTAAGACTAAGGACATCTGAGGCATGGCTAGAAGAGGTGATATCCCGGGGATCGTCTGGGATCATCCCTGTGATCACCCGGGATCATCTCTGTGTATCCACATGACGCACAGGGGATCCTGGGGTCAGGGAGGCATGGTCCCTGGGATAGCTGGGACAGCTTTAATCTTGGCTTTTCCTGCAGTCCCAGGATTGTCCCGAGACCACGGGATGTGTGGGCTGCCATCCTGGTTTGTTCTGGCTCCTCGTGAGTAAATGCGAGGAGCCCGGAATGGGAGGGGGAGAGCCATTGAGTGTGGGTTAATGTGTTGTGTTAACCCAGCTTCTGTCTGCATGATCTTGACTCTGCATTTCTCAGGTACAGGTTGCTCATGCACAGCATACAGGAACTTACTACCAAGTAGTCATGAATTGGATCTATCTGCAACACTTTAAATGCCCTTGTTAGGTTGTAAGATCAGGGTTAACATTACCATGAAGCAGCTGGCATCAGGCACTAGACTTTGGGGGTGGGACTGGGGACACCATTAGCTTGCCTCCAGTCTTCATCTCTTTTTATATTAAAAAAAGTGAACTGTAGTTGAGGGTGACAATGGTAGCTTCATTTTTATGTTTTGCTTCAGGTGCAAAAACGTCCAAGACCAGAGTATATGAAGGAATAAAATAATTGCAGCTTCTTTTTAAAGCTGCTTGAACATTTTGTCATTTCCTTAGCAAACACCAGTCCCAATCGTCCCTGCTACAGGGATTTTTTCTTTTAAAAAAACAAACAACAGCAAGCTTTTGTCTTTCTTTCCCTGGATTATTTTGTTTGATTAGCCTCTAAATCTCTTGCAGTGTAGAAACCTTAATGAGGCCTATAGAACCGCATGCTTTGGAAATCCAGTAGAGTATGCACTGGAAAAATGCTTTCATATCTGTGGTATAGACCGATGTAATGATTCTGTGACTTGAAGTACTCAGCTAGCACAGAAAGCCAGAACAGTTTGGAATTCTCACTGCTTTACATTTATGACCCTGACAGCTACTTTTATTAATTTATTTATTTGTTACATTTCCATTCTGCTTTCTGGGCAGTTCAAAAAATACAACCCATGCTTGAATGCATAGCATGGAATTATCAACTGAGCTGCTGGAATGTATGAAGGAGCACACTATTCTATGATCTGCTGAGTTACATGACATGACATTGTAATTGAGGTAGGGCATCCCTGCCTTTCCTGGACCATTACTGTATTATTAGCTTTTTTCCCTACACGTTCTTCTGCTTCCACTCAGTCCTCCACTGACCCTTCACAACCCTTTTGCCACGTGTTCCTTGTTCTCTCATGTCCTCCATTAGTGTTGCAGTCTTCTGCTCTCCCCCTTCCCTCCCTTCTGGCAGGCCGATAACTGCTTGATATACAATGCATATCCATGTTGGAAAATATATTTGTGTTTTCACGATGTCTTGCATGCTTTGTTGTTTGTAGTATATAAAAATCTGTACATGAAAAAATCCCCTCTGGAAATGTGCTCATTAGGTTAGGTTATGAGTAACTGTAGTCAGTTGGTAAAGACACACCAGGAATCACACCTGAGGGAACAAGAGCCAAAGTTCATAGTACTATGACAGTGCATTATCATGTCTGTCTATATGTTTTTATCACTTTGAGTGCTTCTTTGCCCAAGTGGATATTACATGGACTTATCATGTCTGTTCTATTCAACTCAGTCTATGGTTTGAAGGGAATACTTCCTTGTTTACCAGTTCAATTTTATCAGTTCTGCTTTTAAACATGCTACAGTCTCTCCCATTCTCAAAAAACCCACTCTTGATCGACTATCCCTTTCTAACTACCGACCTGTCTCTCTCTTGCCCTTTGTCTCAAAGATCCTGGAACGTCTGGTCTACTCTCGTTGTCTTGACTTTCTCTCTAATAACTCTGCTCTGGATCCCTTTCAATCTGGCTTCCGTCCTTTGCATTCCACTGAAACAGCCCTTACCAAGATCACCAACGATCTTCTTACTGCCAAGTCTAAAGGCCATTATTCCGTTCTTATTCTCCTTGATCTAACCGCAGCCTTTGACACGGTTGATCACGATCTTCTCTTAGATTCCCTCCATGACCTTGGACTCTGTGGCTCTGTCTATAACTGGTTCGCCTCCTATCTAGAGGGTCGCTCTTTCAGCGTGTCGGCTAACGGCAGCTCGTCCTCCTCTTTTCCCCTTTCTGTTGGGGTTCCGCAAGGCTCGGTGCTTGGCCCGTTGTTGTTCTCTCCATACATGCTGCCCTTGGGTAAGCTTATTCAATCTCACGGCCTCCAATATCACCTGTATGCCGACGATACACAATTATATCTCTCATCTCCGGAACTTTCTCCTGATGTTCACGATCGTATCTCGGCATGTCTTTCAGATATCTCAGCCTGGCTGCTTCATCGTCGTTTGAAACTTAATATGGCAAAAACTGAACTGCTTGTTTTTCCTCCTAAATCTTCTCCTCACCTCTCATTCTCTCTTACTGTCAACGATGTCACGCTTACTCCGGTCAAGGAAGCTCGTAGTCTTGGCTTTATATTTGACTCCTCGCTCTCCTTTACTCCTCACATCGAGGCAGTAGCTAAATCCTGTCGTTTCTTCCTGTATAATATTGCCAGGATTTGACCATTTTTGTCTGTCTCTTCTGCCAAGACGCTTGTTCATGCACTGGTTATCTCTCGGTTGGACTACTGCAACCTTCTTCTCTCTGGCCTTCCTTCGTCTCACATCAGTCCGCTGGTCTCTGTCCACCACTCTGCCGCTAAGATCATCTTCTTGGCCCGCCGCTCTGACCAGGTCACTCCACTTCTGAAATCTCTTCATTGGCTTCCAATTCACTCCAGAATCCAATATAAACTTCTCCTGCTGACCTTCAAAGCTCTTCACGGTCTAGCTCCTGCCTATCTCTCCTCTCTCATCTCACACTATCGCCCCGCTCGTGCTCTCCGCTCCTCTGATGCCATGCTTCTCGCCTGCCCAAGGACCTCCACTTCCCTTACTCGGCTCCGTCCTTTTTCTTCTGCTGCCCCTTACGCCTGGAACGCTCTTCCAGATCACTTGAGAACTACAAACTCAATCACTGCTTTTAAAACTCAGCTAAAAACTTTTCTTTTCCCTATAGCCTTCAAATATTGAGTTTGTTCTGACTCTATACTGTTAGCTTCACCCTACCCGGTACCTGTTTACACTTCCCTGTGCCTGTTTGCATTCTCCTTCCCTCTTTATTGTTTACTACAACTTATTAGATTGTAAGCCTATGCGGCAGGGTCTTGCTATTTACTGTGTTTTCTGTACAGCACCATGTACATTGATGGTGCTATATAAATAATAATAATAATAATAATAATAATAATAATAATAATTTTATTGAACTTCAAAGGTCAGTCTACATTAACTGAACCCACCTGCCACCTGCTTACCTTTTTTGAATAAATAATAAACTAAGTTCCAGGTCTTGAGCCACGCTTATTTTATCTTGCAGAATCAAAGGTTCATACTAAGGAAAACTTAAAACAGCCCTCTCTTATAGGGAGGATCCATTCAGCAAAACAAGGTTTAGTTTAGTTGTTGATTCAATACGAACAATTCAGCAAAGGTAAACTGTGATATGAGGCTTCAGGTCTAGCATACTTACTTGGGCAGAGCTCAATCCTATAGAAATAATCAATGGGACATTATTTTTGAATAAATATGGTTAGGCTGGGCAGTAAAATCAATATAATAGGGTTTATTTAATCCTCATTCCCAGCTGTAACCAAGGCCACAGCTAGACCTAAGGTTTATCCTGGGATCATCCAGGGTTCACCCCTGCCTGAGCTCTAGATCCCCTGTGTGTCACAAAGGCAGGAGCCACACTACTGCTTTATAGCAGTATTCAAGGGCACTGACAACTGTTGGGGCCCATTGACACATACCACATACTGCTCTTATACCGCTTTCACACCGCTTTCATAGTGCAATATCCTGCTTGGTGTAGATCTGGTCCTAGATGAACAGGTTTGACCCCTGGACGATCCAGGGATAAACCTTAGGTCTAGCTATGGCCCAAGTTCAAGAATGTACAACTGAACTTGCTCACATTCATCCTTTTCTACTCCTGTCTTTCCCTTCTTTCCTTCTGTCTTCACCACTGTCAATTTTAGACTATAAACTCCTTGCGGGGGGGGGGGGGCAGGGAGTCTTTTTTGTGCTTAAGAAAATCTCTAAAGTGCTATGTACACTAATGATATAATAATAATAATAATAATAATAATAATAATAATAATAAGAAGAAGAAGAAGAAGAAGAAGAAGAAGAAGAAGAAGAAGAAAAAGTGACTAAGGTTGCTGTTGTATAACCATTCACCCAGAAGTAAGACCCATTGAGTTCAATGGCACTGGCTTCTGAAAAAGCACTTATAGGGCTGTATTATAAATTCCCATCACTTTCAGTGGTTCAAGCATTTTCACTGGCTTAAAGGATGTCTTAGGTTGTGGAAATACATTCAATGCAGTGTTTCTCACAATTCTATCAGGGGCACTGAATATTCTGTAGTGGTAGGTAAGCACTCACTTTAAGGTTAAAATGTGTCCACAGGCATTAAATTACTAGTTACACTGATGAGATTTCAGGTCTGAGACCTTCAAATGACTTATTTTCTGAAAGCAAAACTTCCCCCCAATCCATATTTCATTAGCCAAGCATTTAATGCCTCTTCTTTCCAGTTTCTTTTTGTCCTACATTAGCACATTACTTAAAGATAACCGTCTGATTCAAGAACGCTTGAAATTTCAACACCCACCCAGCCAGACATCTCAATCCCAATCCTTTCCATTTATTATGTTTCTGAGCACCTGATGAAAGCTGTTATACCTAACAAATAAACCAGGTGAAAGAATTAAGCAGCTCCCTTCAGCTCTCCACTTCTGTATTGCTGAAGTGTAATGATTATAACTTCACTTCTTCCTCAAAAAAAAAAAAAAAAAGTCTACATTTTCTGGTACAAACACCCATACCCACGCCCACACCCTTGGACATACAGACATCCTTGGACAGTCTCTGGTCCTTTTCTAAAAGGCCCTCTTTTTCCTCTTTCCTCTTCTAAACCTATCTTAGTAAGAGGAAACCTATTCTAAATTTCTTCTGCCCATCATTACTAATGCATTCATGTCGCACAAATAACCCTGGTATGTAAATTGCCCATATCTCCAGAACAAGTCTATGCAGAGAAGACAGACACAATATAATAGCCTGCTTGCCACTGATCCTGCTCAGAGCTGAAGTGGATGGGTTATTCTGTTTAGCCTAATCAAGTACTATTAATAGCTCTTGGATTCAGAGTAATGGGCCAGTGATTGTTCAGGCTCTTTGGGAAAATTCATGTTGGCATTAAAGAGCATTTGTTTCCAACTGAAGGCAGATTTTCCTTCCCCACCTCCCAAATAATTTCCTTTCTTTCTTTTGGATCCCTAAGCATCTCCCCACTGACTGCATTCAGTGTTCTTTACACTGTGGTGCATGTAGGACATTACAAAGAGGGTTACTCACATCTCTTTATCGCATTGTGGCCAGACACACTAACCTTTTTGTTAGGCCATGATTGGTCACCTCAGTCTAAACCTTACGAAACCTCTCTGAGTAGAGAGAGCCCTGAGAGGAACTTTGTTTGACACACAGGCACCAGTTCAAAGTCTGGCAGGATACTATGGCATTCTCTGAGAAGAGGCTTGTGGAGAGGAGGCTTTTCACAGTGAATAGACAGCTGGTTTTTGCCACTTGAAATCATACAGAGGGCACACTGGCCATACCACTTGCATCCTAATCATGGTAAGGCTGCTGCAGGATGGGATGGGAATATCCATTTTCGGATAACCATAACAGTGGAACATTTGCTCATTGCTGGTGGTCCTTTCCCCCCATTTTTAGTGAAGCTAAGGGTGCCCTTTTTATGTAGTGAAAAAGCTTTAGTAGAACATCACTTTCATACAGGGTGTCACTGTGTTGTGTGTTTGATCCTTACTTCAGAGAATAAAACTAATTTTGTATTTTAACTGTAATCAAAGAATATGGTAAGAGCAAATAATTCTGAATCCCAATTGTTTGTGTTTTGCAGTGCTGTAATTAATTGTTTCAGTTCTGCTAATGAATAATGCACAGGAAAAAAAATCAGTTTTTTAAAAAACAAACAAGTTTAATTAGGTGCATATTATGTAAACATAGAGGGTATACAGGAACAAATTAATTTTAGTAACGTGGAAAGTAATGAGTGATGATTAATCACACATTAGACTGAAGCTGGTTGCTCTCCTTTTTCAACTGTGCACATCACATTTTGTAATTCCACCTACATATTTCTATGTAGTATATAATGTTACAATATTTAAAAACTGCATTATGGTACATGGGTCAAACAAATGCCCAGGGGCACCTTGCAATTAATCAGAAATACAATAGAAACAATTAAAACATACAAATAGTCTAAAGAGAACAGCATAACAACTGCAGCAGTGATAGAACAAGTTAAATTAAAGGGCTGGGAAAATAAAATACAAGTCTTTGGTACCAAAATGACATCAAAGTGAGCCTCTCTGGAGAGAGCATTCCATACTCAAAGCACCTCCATATCAAGTGGTGTATAAGCAGTTTAAATAAATAAATAAATAAATAAATAAATAAATAAATAAGAGGGCAGCTTCCTGGAAACCACTCTGCTGTTCCTAGGAAGGACAGATGAGCGTTACTTCTTTCCTCTCAATGACACTGCATCAGGACTTCAGAGTCAAATGCCCACGAGGAATCGCACCTCTGCTCTTGCAACTGGCCACTTCTGCTCCCGCAACTGGTCATCTAATGAGCAACATTCCCATCTGTGTACTTTAAGTTGTCTAGATATAACTGCAAGAGTGAAGTAGTCCCATGCTATGTACTCTGATGTAAAGATGTGTGTTCTCTTGCATGGGCTTAAATACTCCTGGTGCTGTGATGTAAATGGTGGCAGAATTGATCAGAATCCTACCCTCCCTTATCTCTGGAGGAGGGGGCAAGAGAAAGAAATGAGAGTACAGTTGTCTTGAGCACTTCATTGACTGCAATAGGAGTGTCTCCTATCTATGTCATGTCTTTATCAAGCATAAAGTTACCTCAGCCCTTAGTCATAGGCCTAATCTACACCAAGTAGGATATTGCACTATGAAAGCGGTATATAAAAGGCAGGAGCCCCATCAAGCAGGATATAGCACTATGAAAGCAGTATATGGTATGTGTCAGTGGGCCCCAACAGTTGTCAGTGCACTTCAATACAGCTATAAAGCAGTAGTGTGGCTCCTGCCTTTTATATACTGCTTTCATAGTGGAATATCCTGCTTTGTGTAGAGTAGGCCACAGTCAATTTATTTGTATACTGTATTTTCTGGAATACACTGTGCTCAAAGCAGTTCACAAAAAACAAACACATACAATATGTGTATTTGTATGTGAGCACATAACTCTAATTTCCATTTCTCTCCTATTGCCTAGTTTTCTACCTTGCACTGGTGGTGTTTAGGCTGACCATATGAAAAGGAGGACAGGGCTTCTGTATCCTTAAAAGTTATATTGAAAATGAATTTCAGCAGGTATCATTGGTATTCATGCAGCACCTGGTGAAGCTCCATCTTCATCACAACCATTAAAGCTGCAGGAGCTATACTAGCGTGACCAGATACAAAAGAGGGCAGGGCTCCTGCAACTTTATCTGTTGTGATGAAGAGGGAATTTCACCAGGTGCTGCATGCATACAAATGACAACTTCTGTATCAATATATGAAAGCCAGAGGGTTTTGTGTATTTTTAAATGAAAGCTTGGAATCTGGGTAAACTAATGTGTCAAACAGGCATTAAAGTGGCACTACCAGAATCTACTCAAAACCTGACCAACCCTAATAGCTATCAGGTCAGTTTTCCATGTCATTTTGCTGACTGGAATGATAAGAAATCAAAGACCACCATAGTCTTAAGTGCAGTTGCATAGAACATGCATTTCAATGCAAAATCTGGTCTGCAGCTTTAACGGTTGTGATGAATAGGGAATTTCACCAGGTGCTGCATGCATGCATACAAATGACACCTTCTCAAATTCCATTTTCTATTCAACTGGTAAAGATACAGGAGCCCTGTCCTCCTTTTCTTATGGTTACCCTTGTGGTGTTCCACCAGTGCACCATTGGTCTGTACATCAGTGTACATTCCTGGGCCTGCATTTTCAGTCTCTCCCAGTCCAAGTGGACATAGAAGGATAATTATACACAGTAGGCCTACTTCAGAGGTAGGACTGCACTACAAACCATATTTGCAAACATTTTTTATCTGCAAACATTTTTGATGGGGCTCATTGACTATTTTTCTGTATTATTGTAATATTATTGAACCTCATATGCATTAATAGCATACACAATGGCATGTTATATCAGAAACTGACTTCTTCCTTGGCTGTCTCACTTACAGTTTTTAAAGCCTCTCAGTTGTTTCCCCAGGCATATTTCTTAGTTTGAAAGCAATTCTTTTTCAAGTCTCATTTATGGACTAATGTAGGTCTGGATCACATCTTGTTTATTGCTGATGTCCGCCAAGATTTTTTCCCCATAAGTAAATTGAAGTTTTGCAGGTCAGGCTTATACGACCCTAGCATATCCCACTAGTCATCTTAATATCTCACAAACAGCTATGTATGTAATATTATAAGACTGAAATATTATAAATGTATGTTTGCCTGAGAATGGGGGGAGTTCCCATGAACAAATAATTTACATTTATATTTTGTATCCCTTTATGTTAAAGACTAGCCTAATCTAACAAATCAAAGCATTCAGAAAATAGGCTGGTTAGAGCATGTTTTACTGTGACATTTGCTCAGGGAGACTAATGATTATCTTTCGTATTCATTGTATGTGACAGGAATAACAAGGAAGAACTTGGGGATTTAAAAAAAAAATCCCAAACAACCATAATTTTACAAAGAGAACTTTTAACAATGGACCACATTTTAACATGCGCTGTACATTATACCCAAATAATAATTCTGGAAATAGTTTAGCTTTTTATTTTGTTGCCACAGTTTCAAAAGGGATAGCTGCTTTGAATAGCCTATGGGCATCTTTCTTTGTTTGGATTGGGTCAGTTTGGACAGCATGTTAGTCAACAGTAGTTTTAGAACTCTATGGTGGAGTTGTTATAGCACCGTTGAGAAATGCATTGTCTGGTGGGAAAACTCCACACCACAGTGGAGGTTTTTTTTAGAAAACACTCCATGCAGAATATCCATGCTTTTCAGAGGAGAGTTCTTGCACAATCGTTGTGTTGAGTTGACTTTTCCCCCTGGCTATGGAGTTCCCTGGCAAGAGCGGTGAAAGGAGTGAATGCCACTCTAGGAGAGCCGCTGGGATTGGGTTTTTGCAGCAATGGCTGATGGGATACCATCGGGAGGACCGGGAAAGGAGAGAAGGCGGAGAAACTGTCAATCACAATGGAGTTTACTCAATTCCACGATAGCTCACAATCACATAACGGTGAAGTTAGAACATATTGTGTGAGGAGTACCCCCTAAAAACTTAACCATTGAGTTTTTACACTGCATTGACCAAACTGAGCCACTGTGTGTGATAGGTATATACCTCTGAATACCTGTTGCTAGGGAACAACAGGGGGAGAAGCCTTCATGTCCTGCTTATGGCCCTCCCATAGACATCTGGTTGGCCATTGCAATAAACATGCTGCTGAGCTAGATAAGGCTTTGGTCTGATCCAGCAGGGCTCTTCTTATGTTCTTATCATGGCTAGAAATTGTTTAAAATGGCAGGAGATGTTCCTAGATGATTGCTCTCAATGTATTTCTAGTAAAGATACAATACATATGGGGGTTTGGTTGATGGTGGGAAGCCTGATTTGAAAATCAGTGGTTCCAGAGTATGAGTCCTAACTTAAGGACAAAGTATCTAGTCGGAGGGTGCTCCTTGATATTGATTTGTTCCTGGATGCTCAGGAGACATCTGTGGCCTCAAATTCTTTTCACCAGCTCTGGTTGGTATGAAAGCTGTCGTCACACCTAGTGATCACTGTCTCAGTGATATATAACTTAATGGTAACTTCCAAGATGGACTACTATAACATGGCCTCTATTTGGCTCCCTTTGAAGACTGTTCAGAAACTTCAGTTGTTTCGAAATGTGACAACACTCCTATTAGCAAGAGTGAGCAAATGGAAGTATATAACACCTGTATTAGGAGATCTATGCTGGTTTGCTTCTGAGCATAATTCAAAATCCTGTGGTTAACTTTTAAAGCCTAAATGCCATTGGTTCAGGTTATCATAAGTAATAGCGCCTCCCAAACGAGCGGACTGGCAAGTGGGGGGGCATCAGACATTGTGGGGGGGAAATCGGGGGCGGGGGGGCAGCTGGGAACCCTTTATTTTTTTAAAAAAACCACTTACCTTTTCGTTGGTGCGCTCCTGCGCACATGGCCCCTTTAAGATTTTTTAAAAATGGGCGACGTGACGGGGCTTTCCTTTCCTCGTCGCGTGTGACATCTGGATAGGCGCGATGGCCCGTGCTAATTGTAGCACGGGCTCGCCGCGCCTGAAGGGTGGATTCAAAGGTAGGTCTAGCAAGGCCCTTAGTTTCACTAGGTCCCATTTTGGGGGTGGGAAGGAGAGACCCTAAATCAGGGGTGAACCACTTGTGGTCTTCATTGGACTGCAACTCACACCAGTCCTAGTCAGCATAGCCAATGGTGAGGCATGATGAGAGTTGCAGTCCAATGGCATTTAGAGAACCACAAATTACCCTACACTAAACGATATGGCAAGCTTTGATATTTTGGTTTTGATACATTATATTATCTTTTAAACCAGCCTTTCCCAACCTGGTGACCTCCAGATGTTTTGGACTACAATTCACAGGATTCCTGACCATTGGTCATGCTGGCTACCGCTGATGGGAGCTGAAGTTAAAAACATCTGGACAGCACCAGATGTTGTATACTCTTGACATTGTTTTATATTGAATTTTTAGTTTATGTTAGCCTCCTTGGAGGCTTTTTGGATCATATCTGGCAAGATATAAATCCAAAAACTAGCTAACTAGATTGGTTGGAAATATGTCTTATGAGCTGATGTTTTTACTCTGAAATAAATCCTACTGAATTCAATGAGACATACCTCCAGACAGCTGTAGCTAGGATCACAGCTTTCATTTGCTATTTGCGTTGTTGTTGTTGTTGTTGTTGTAGGCATGCACATGTTGGTGGTTGGGTGTTTCTAAGTACTAATTTAATTTATTACACCCTTAGCTGGTTGTTGGCTCTTAATGCTGAAATTAACAACATGAGAATTTTCAGAGATGAATGATTTATCACAGAAAGCCATATAGAATTTCAGCCAAGTTTTAGCCATAGGAAATTGGTAAATAGTTTGTGAGATGTAGAAACTACATTTTAAAACAAATGTATGTAGAATGATTTGAAATCCATTTACAGAAGTATATTTATAGTACTGCATTTGTGTTCTCTTAGACCTTTATGACTGAACTTAAACAGTGTTTTGTGAGAAGATTATTACTTTTTGGCATGGAGTTTTTATGTTAGATCCAAACTGGTATGTCATTCTTTGATGGGACTTTTATGAGGGACCAAGGGGTTTATAATCATCATGTGGACAGAGTTCAGCTGATGGATTATTTCTTACTGAATAAGAAGCAATAGAAACTGTCTTGGAATTAGATAATGGGTGATGTTATATATGTCTGCTAAATGGGAATCATCTCCTAAAATTATAAAATTAATATAAAAATTATAAAATTAACATACAAAGATGAAGTTACAATAAAAGAAGAATTTAACCAAGTACAATGATATGAGATATGCATTTTATTGCAAATAAGAATTAGCTGCAGAACCTGTGTATCCACTGAGCTTTTAAGAGGCTCAGTGGATGTATGGAAATATACTCCAACCACATTCTATCATCATCATCATCATCATCATCATCTGTCGCCTAACTGTCAAGTGCCCTTGGGGTGGTTTACAAATTCTATCCATTACATGATAGTTCCTTACATTTCTTTTCAATAGAATATCTAAACTATGGCCTTAGCTAGACCTAAGGATTATCCCAGGCAAATGGAGGGGTCGTCCCTGCCTGCTCCCGGTATCCCCTGTGTGTCATTTGGATGTACAGGGATGATCCCGGGACGATCCCGGGATATAGGCCTGGTCTAGCCATGGCCTATGTCTATAGGAGGTTGTATTTTTCAGTACTGATTCTGTAGAACTGACAAAATCAATTGATTTTTATGTAGCTCAGAATTGCATCCTGATGAACTTGCTTGGGAATAAACCCCATTGAACTGACTGGAACTTACTTATGAGTAATTGTGCATAGGATTGTACTTTTCATACTTTGAAAAGATGTAGAACAGTATGGAAACATACTAGTCCTGTAATATTATATACAAAACTTTATAGTCAGGAAGTTCAGTTCTTTTGAGTGATAGTTTTACTTTGAACAACTGTGTACTTGAGAATAAATTTCATTGTGAAAGAAAATAGATAACTGATGAAAAATGGTGTAACCTGGCAACTTTTATTTTGGTCCTGAACATTTTAAATTAGAAACTGTGTGAACATGTGTGCTTGCAGGCACACAAAGATTTACTGTAACAGATATTTTGGGGTGTGTATGTGTGTGTATGTGTGTTTTGTATAATAGGAGACAACTACAGATGGGATTTCTGCACTACCTATTGGACTGAAATGTTTTCTTTTGAGCAGCCCTTCAGTTCTTAATACTGCCCATTATTGCCCTTCTACTGTAAGCTAACAGTAAAATTCCCATTGAGTGCCCACATTTTGAGCAGGAGAGGGGAACCCCCCCATCTGCGGGCCAAATCTGGCCCATGAACATTGGTCATCCAGCCTGCAGAGGTTTTGGCTCTCCCACGGAGCCCGTCTCCTGGCTAAGCTCCACCCAAAGGAGTCCACCAAGGGCTTTGAAATGGAGTGGAAATCCCTCTGTTATCTCTGATCATTCCTCTCCCCACCCCTTTTGAATCTTCCAGTAGCCTCCAGGGTGCTTTGGGAGGTGGTGGGAAGGGGAATGATCGGAGTTAACAGAGGGATTCCTCTTAGCACACAGCTCAGTCTCCCAATTGGGAAGGTGAGCAGTGGGTGAATGGTTTCCTCTGTGTCACACTTTCCTTATCAGTGAGGACGCAGCACAGGCAAAGCTGTCCCAGTTGGAATTCCAGCAGGGTCATGATGATGTGATGGGGTGTGGCCATGCCCGTACAAGCTGTGAGAGAGTTGGGTGCTTCATTCCAACTCAGTTCATCTCCCATTTTGGCCCGTTTAGGGTGAGTACATCTCACTATGTCCTATCCATACAGTGGGGAAGATATAACTGAGTAGGCAGTGCTACCCGCTCACCTTTCCCAACCCCTCCTGGTTGCCACACACCCATTCTCCTAAGATTTTGAAGCAGGTGCTTCTCATCACTTGTGCATATCTTTTTTTTTAATTTAATAAAAAAAAATAACTGGTGCACAGGCATGTGGATTTCTGTCATACATCTGAATAAACATGTTTATCATAGGGCTTTAAATTTCTGACTTTTGTTGGGTTAGTTTCACAACTGATAGGAAAGCTAGGCTAGACTAGAATATTCTAGTCAATTTCAAACACCTGGCTTGATTTTTCTGGTCAGTTTCACAATAAGGCTGGAAATCTCCTTTACATCTTCAACTGTAGTGAAATTTTGATTTAAATAAATAAAGATAGACCACGTACTGGTAAGAGGATTGCAGCCTTACAGCCAGATTCTACACGTTTTCTCAGAAGTAAGCTCTATTGTATTCAATGGAATCTCTTTTTTCGTAAGCTTGTAGAAGCCTTAGGAGAGAGAAAAGAACTTAGTTTCTCCTCCCACCCTGCCTCAGTTACAATTTTTCTTGTATGCCTGCTGAATATTTGCACTACTGTTCTGCTTTTCCCCTCCTTACTGGATTTTTTTTACATTTAGAAAAAAAAGGTACATGGGCTGATTATAAATGAATCATGTCGTTGTCTGGATCTTCTATTAAAACTCTGTGGGTGAGGCAGGGTGATGGCGCAATAAAAACTTTGCCTGGAAGCACCTCATTTTTCAAGGCACCTGTTCAAAACCATACTTGCCATTGATATCTCTACTGCAGTGAAACATGAGGAATTATATCGTAACTGCAAGACAGCAGATTTCACACAGATCTTTCTGCACTTCTTGATGGTTGGAATAATGTGTGATTATATTTTATCGCAAAGCGTCAAACCATCAAGAATAGTTGCTGTGAACCAGCCATATATAACCATGGGCTTTTGCACATACATCCTTGTGTTGGATCTCCTTCCAAAATCAAGATATATGCACGCTATAGTATTCTAAGTGTGCATGGATTTGCTGGCTTGCTGGCTGGAGTGACTGCATTCAGCAACTGAGTCCAGACACTTGAACTGAGCAAGCATTGATGAGGAACACCCAATCCATAACCAGCAGAGTTCCAATATGAATATGCATTGTGGTAAATATCTGATTCCTTTGATGCCCATTGGAATGCCTCTTCCATCTGCCCTATGACGCAGAGAGAAATGTACATCCTCATCCATTATCTGGGGAAACTGTACACATTTTTTCTTTCATATTATTAGTATTGTGCAACATGCTATACATCATGGCCTCTCAGTGTCTATTATTTTAAAGAATAAAATGTTGGACATTCTCTGGAAACTAAATCAAACTACTCTTTGACTTCAAGAAAAGCAAACAAAATGAGAACCGTTTGTAGGGAGCTAATCCCTCGATTATCTCTGAGTTTCTAAACAAGGTGGTTTATAAATTTTTAATTCAGCTTGAACGATTATGGTGTTAATGAATATAGCTTCACTGAAATTAAGTTAAGGCTTTCATACGTTTCAGCATAACTTGCTGGGTTCGTATTCTCTGAAGAACAAAGCCAAGACAGTGGGCAGGATTTTGCATGACCCTGCTGCTACTCCCATGGGCTTGACATGCTTTTTCAAAAGATGGAACTGTATATATTAATCTAATTAACTTATTTTAATATGAGAAACTGGATTTTCTCAAATTCTCCCTCTATTTCGGCCACCTGTCCAGACAAAGAAAATGCTGTAAACATTTCCTATACATTTTTTTTTTGGTGGTGGTGGGGAAACATCAGTGGCTTTTTTTCTACTTCTAGTTCCTTTATAAATAAGATTAACTTTTTCCCTAGGAGTTAGTAGGCCTCTCCTTGGCCTCATTAAATATACCTTTTGGCCTTTTCTCCCCTGTGGTGATGAGAAGCTTCTCTGTGATGCTTGAAAGATTTTGATGGCAATTTCTATGAAGGAGAAAGGAAATTTAAGAATTATCTGCATTTTTTTTGTAAGTAGCATGCTGGCAATTGTCCTTTTAGGAATGAGTGAAGGTGCATGAAAATTATATGAATTGTGACATCAGTCTTTTTAACAAGTGAAATTTGATAAGCCTTCCAAGACTGAAGATAATGAATTTAAAAGCTGCAACAAATGACAGACAAACTACCATATAATTTCGTTGGAAATGTGATTTTTTAAAATGCAATACCATGTGCTGAAATCATATTGTAATGATTCTGAATTTGTAAATATGTTTTTGCATTGCATGAAAGCAGCATTTAGCACTGACATGTTTAACTTTCTCAAATCAGGAGAAACTGTTTTGCCTATTGTGCACACTGTTTGCTAATAATGCAAATCAGGCACATTTATTGTTGAACTATCTATAATTTGCTTTGTGTCTTTTTCTGCAAACTAATTTTTGCCAATTAATTTTTGTGAACCGCCCAGAGAGCTTCGGCTATTGGGTGGTATAAAAATGCAATAAATAAATAAATCATCAGCGGAAGCATCTCTTCACCTGACCATTTGCTCATGCCAGGATTCGCTTATGCTTTCTTCTTGAACAATAGCAAATCTTACCAGGGAGCGAAATATCCTCTTGTCTCTGATTCTGTTGCTGCAGTACTTCATAGCTTTGCATCTACTCAGTTTATGTGACACTAAATGTTTAGCGTGTGTGTGTGTTTGTAGGGAGCAGCAAAGCCTAGAATTACTTCACATGTGTATCATAGCTTTGAGTTTCCTCATTGCCTACAATAATGGGAGGTGAGAAGGGACTGTATCTCTCAATATATGAGAGCCAGAGGGTGGTTTTTTTAAGAAAATGAAAGCTTGGAATCTGGGTAAACTAATGTGTCAAACAGGCATTGAAGTGGCACTACCAGAATCTAGTCGAAACCTGACCAACCAGGCTATATGGCACTACCAGTAGTATTTAGTAACAGCTATCAGTTTTCCATGTCATTTTGCTGACTGTGGAATGTTAAGAAATCAAAGACCAGCATTGTCTTTAGTGCAGTGGCATAGAAGATGCATTCAATGCAAAATCTGGTCAAGAGGGCAGCATTCCTGCTACTTTAACTGTTGTGATGAAGAAGTCATTTCACCAGGTGCTGCATGCATGCAAAAGACACCTACTATTCCGTTTTCTGTGCAACTATTAAAGATACAGGAGCTCTGTCCTTCTTTCCATAGGGTCACCCTACCTGCTTGCTTTGATCTGAACCATACTAATACAGAAGCAAGGAGCACTGAAATCAATAAGTCCTGTTTTCAAAGTAAGCATGTCTAGAATCAGGAACAGTATACTATTCAACATTAAAAACTAATGTAAATTATGTTGTGCTAGCATAAACAACATAGTGTGAAGGGTTTCATCGGAAAGCACATTGCACTAGCAACTACTATTGGTGTTGCTTTAGAGGTTGCTTACACCAATGCAATTTATATTAGTGGTACTGTTGGATAGAATTTTGCTCTAGGATAGCATATCCTTAATGCATTTAACATTTCCCAAGACCTAGACAAGCTTTCCTCAACCTGGGTGCTTTTCAGATGTGTTGGACTACAACACTAATTATCCACGAGCATTGGCCACACTTGCTGGGGTTGATGGGAGTTAAAGCCCAACACATCAGGTTGAACAAGACCTGAACTAGTCAATGTTGTTGTAACAATATCAAATAATGATTTTATACAACAATTCTTTTCTACTAAAAAACTTTTCAAGTAAATGTTCCTTTCAGCATCGAACGTTTAGTGCAATATTATTATTGCATTGGATCATAAAATCTTATAAGCCAATCCTTATTTATTATGTAAAATGAGTTCATTTCCATATAAGTCAGTGTGGAGGGAGGAGGGTTTCCTTCATTGGGAGATGAGGAAAAGTAGAAGGCATTTAAAATGTATTTGCTTTACTGAGAAGGAACTTGGGTGATGAGTTCATTTCCATTTATAGTGTATGTAATTACAATGCTATATTTTTAAAACATGTTTTATATCCATTTACTGTGCAAAAACAAATTGTGCGCAGCTACTGAATAAAGAATTTACTCTAGTAATTCTAGGTAACTGGTAATAACATAGCAAGAAATACAAATATTGTGGAATAAATAAACCTGCCATTTTCTCACATCATATAACCTTACATTTAATTAACATTTTGCACATTTAGTATTTGATGGTCCCAACAGTTGAGAAATAGAGGTAGGATAGTGCCCCAACATTTTTTTCTGCTTCTTTTTAAACAATGCCTCTTTGGCTGAAAGGGATTTAGAGAAATAGCAGGCACACCTTTCCTCTGTAGCCAAAATCCTAAAGCATTCTAACCTGGCACTTAAAGGCTATAGATCTGTGGCAGCTTACTTGTACCTACACAGGAAGCTGCCTTCTACTGAATCAGATCATTGTTACATCTAGCCCAGTTGTGTTGACACTGACTGGCAGCAGCTCTCCAGAGTTTCAGGCAGGAGCTTTTCTAGCTCTACCAGGAGATGCCGGGCCTTTTGCATGCAAAGCACATGCTGTTCCACTGAACTATGGGCCCTCCCCATAGTGTGAATCAGCTCTGGGAGGGGTTATAAGCCCATGTGGGAGGGTTTCCGTCATTGGAAGATGAGGAAAGTAGAAGGTGTTTAGAATATATTTGCTTTACTAAGGGGGAACATGGATAATAAGAAAGTTAGGTGAAAAGAACTGGCTATAATCACTAAGAAGCGATGTATTCCAAAATGAATGATTTCTATCTGTGGTCTCCAGCATGATGCACATGGACACTAATGTGCCTGTGGATGCCTCTCCTGGTGCTCACCAGACTCCTGACTCTTCCTGTTCATTCAAATGCAATTTAATGCATGCTAATTACATTGCAGATTAATAATATTAATACTTCGTAATACATTTCAGACATGCCCCTTGGCATTGATGAAGTTGCGTCTTCCTTCTCTTGAACATATGTTGCTAATTGCTTTGCCTGTGCAAAGTAAATGAATAATGGTCAGGTTTACCCTTGACATTATCTTGTAATCAACTGTTAAAAATACAGCCAAGTTTTTCAACCGTAGTGGTATGCTCCTTTCAGTGTTGTTATGACCATTTTGAATCAGGGATAATGATATAAGCATCAAACCAAGAGCATTAGCCTAAATTCCAAGCACCTTGGAGTGATTCATTCTCAGAACATAAGTGTGGGTCAGTGTACAACGAAGACATACAAAACCAGTTTGGACCTAAATGTCTGATTTTCCAATTAAACATTGGAATGCCATTGGATCCTACTAAAATTACTAAATCACAGGCTTCTCCATCTTAGTGACACTGTTAAAATTGAAAATGTCAAAAATGTCACAGTGTGAGCATGATGCATGGACACACACCTTAATTTTATTACTGTTTTAAAAATGGTTTCACCAATGACCAGATTAACTTTAAATTATGATGATCTTACTACTCATGTATGCATTCTGTAATGAATCATGTTGTTTTGCTGTAAATTTTCACATCCCTCACACAGCAGAGATTGTGCATTACATTGAAATGCTAATTGGTTTCCTCTGGAAAACACATCAGAGCTGGAGTTGTGAATAGACCATACACTAAAGCTATTTTCACATATTCAGGCTGTAATCTTACCCTATTTAAGTTTACCTGGAAGTATGTCCCATTGGGCAGTGTATAAGTGGGACCCACCACTTGTGCAACAGTGATTTAATGCTTCCTACAGCAACTGGAAATGAGTGAAAATGCTCATTTCTGGATCGGGACAGTTCAGTGCAGCTCCCTTGTGCAAGCTCCAGTGACCATCCCGATTCTAGAAATGAGAATTCCTGCCCATTTCTGGTTGCTCCCAGAAGTGAGAAATCTCCATTGCGCAAGCATTGAGCCTTGCTTCCAGAACAGAATCATCGGGCACACAGCACCCGTTGAATAATGTCCATTGAACTTAATGGGGCTTACTTCGGAATTTGAATGTTATATCTTTTGAAAGATTTGGAGAGAGAACATTCTGATAAGAAAAGGGTCGAACATAATTGGTATCAAAACATCTTGTAAGATAAAAACTGCTGAAGCACAGCAGTATTACACTAAGCCATACTGAAGCTCAGCTGTAGTCTGCTAATAACTATAATTATGGCTAGTTAATGCTTACATTGATTTTAGATTGGAATGATTTGGCCCTTAAACCTTCTTCCTACTACTACATACTAGTGTGGAGTTATACAAAGCTGGAAAGGTCAAAAGAATCTTGGTGGACAAACTGATCAAGAACTGTACTCTGATGCAGAATTTTTTATATATATACCAGCCTTACTTTGTGTAAACATAGAGAAACTGCACCTGGTGGAATTTTCTTCTATATGCAACTTTTACATGTACAGAAACAGTACAAACATATGTCCACTTGTCTCCCTTAGGAACCTAAGAAGCTGCTTTATTCCAAGCCAGATAATTGGTCCATGTAGCTCAGTGTCGCCCATGCTGATTGGCAGTACCTCTCCAGGGTTGCAGAGAGGGCTCTTTCTGAACCATACCTGGAGATGCCAAGGACTGAATTTGGAACCTTCTGTATGCAAAGCTTGTGCTCTATTCCTGAGCTTTGGTCCTTTCCCAGACAAGTGATTCCTTTGCATGTACATGCATCTTGCCATTAACTCTCACATAATCTTCCATGAGGTTTTGGTACAGCTCTGCTTTTTTCTTGGCTATTACCTTCTTCAATTCCACAACTCCTCCAAACACTGTTTCCCTCACCCCATGATCCTTGCTTGTTTTTTGTTTTTTATTTTACTGTGCTTCCTTAGACAGCTCTGTCTAACTTCTGTTAACCATCCATCTGGACATATAGCCAGACTCCATGTTGTTTTGGCACCACTGTTTCTTCTCCACTTCCTGCCAGCAGCATACAGCTTCTCTTGTCCTAGATCCTATGCAATTTTTACACATCTGCTCATTAGCCCATGTGTATTCTCTAGTCTGGAACCAAATTTCATTCATCAACAACCTCTGTTTCTTTTCTTGATAGCTTTAAGCTCTTTCCTAACCCCTGGTGCCCATTTCACTCCATTCTGGTCATAAGAACGTAAGAGCCATGCTGGATTAGGCCAAGGGTCCATCTAGTCCAGCATTCTGTTCACATAGTAGCCAACAAGCTGGTCCCTAGTTCTTTTATCATGGGGGTGGGCATAAGGCAGGTTTTGGACTTCAACTCCCAGAAGGGCCTGCCAGCATGGCCAGTGGAATGCTGAAAGTTGAAGAACAAAACATCTGGGGATCTACTTTTTGCCCACCCGTTTTACCCACCTGGTGACCTGTTCTTGAACAGTACCCTATTTATGACATGCAGCTTGTACTCCAACTTTGACTCCTCACCCTCTATGTCATCTCACCCACCTACACTGAACCATATATCTTGCTTGTCTGATATTGCTGTGTTACCCCAGTGTCCATTCCTGAGCTAGCGTTTTTGAGCATGGGCTAGTCTGCATGTTTGGTTCCATTGCAAAGGCTCATTAAACTGCTTTGATTAAGTGAAGTATTCCAGAGTCAAAAAGGCATTGTGTTCCTTAAAAAAAAATACACCTTACATAATGAATAACAGCTTTGTTTCTCATCAGGATTCCATTGTGTGAGGGGAGCATTATGGAATAGCTTTCAAAATAGCAAATTGTTTTGAGCTGTTTGTAAGAGAGGGAATGAAAGATACAAAACTGGATTGCAGTGATTTTGTACTAAAGTTGTTAATTTACGAATGCCAGACAAATGGTTGGAAGAGATGGCAATGGAGACGTGGATTGCAAAAAGAGCTGAACATATGGATGAAATGTAGTACGGTTTATTTAAAAATGGCCCTAAGTTCCATGCCTTTGTGAACTTGTATCTAGACTGCTATGGCTATTATACTTGGCCATGTTAACTTGCATGTGTATTCAGGTATTTCAAATAATCACAGCAATTTTGCAATTATGTAACTGTGGTGCTTCTGGGCAAGACTTTTATTGTGAAATCTCACTGCCTCATTCATGGCATTTCTACACAAGGTCCAGACATTATCATTAAATTACATTTGTAAACTTCCCATGTTAACCCACTGCTTCGTCCACCCTTTATCTTACCAGAAACAAATCTGTTGAGGAAGAAATAGTGGGATACCAAAATGTAGAGATCTGCTGAATCATATTGGGGCCATGACCATTTTTGATGTATGACCTTGCTTTTTCTTATTTTGCGAGAAGAATTTCATGGGCTTTTTCAATGTAATTATTGCAATTTATGGTGAAGGGTGTGAATGATGAATCTGTGGCAAGTTTAGTACCAAGTGTCAGTGGAAAACCTACAATCAATTCATCATCCAGAAAAAGCAACAACTTTAGTCTGAAAGGTAAATGACAAGCTGTAGATCAAATGGCTCAAATTGATAACTTTGTAATGATAAATATATCCCTTAGGTTAATATGAGACCAATGAGTGGAAGATTTGAGAAATATATGGAACTGAGTGTTAACACTTTTTCTGCCTTAAATTACCTTTGTGAAACCTTAACCTCCCAGTCATAGCCTGTTTACATCAGACGTTTTTGATCTTGAAGACAATGTCTTTAAATTCATTAAAGGATAATAAAATCATCTGAATGTTGTGGGCTGCAATTTATAAAGTTAACCTCCCAAGAAATCTGAAGGATGCATGAAGGATGCATTAATACCACTACAAGTTATGCTTAAGTCTCATATTTATTATGCTATCTTATATATCCTAGTTGCAGAGTGTCAGAGCTACAATAGACTTCAATAGGCAGCTGTATTCTTCTGAGACATCAGTCCCAGTCAGCATGACCAGTGGTTTTGGATGATGGGAGTTGTACTCCAAAACATCTGGAGGGCAACACTTTGGGGAAGTCTAGTTTACATACAAGCCAGTTTTACACAGACACCAGCGTATAGCGTCTTTTATCTGGTTTAACCAAATTTTAACATATCACAATCACAACAACAGAACCCATTTTAAGGCTACCAGCTTCAGTTTATGATTGTTCTTTTATCTGAGAAAGAAGGCCAGCAGAACCTGTGTATGGAACCCTTGAAGGCAGGCTGTTTGTATTACTCCTACTCCTCTTCATTGAAAGGCTCTGGGCAGCCTGGTTGCTGTAGAATGAGCAGTAGATTGGACTGCTCTTCAATGGGAAAAACACGCTCACCATTCCAGTTAATACCATCCAATATCCTGCTACCTGCTATTGCTGATAGGGGGCTCTGTCCTAACGCTAGCTGCCCACTAGGAGTACATATTCCGCCTAAAACAGCATCAGAGGGACCATGGAGGGAATAAAAACATCTAGGGCTCATCTACACCAAGCAGGATATTGAAAGTGGTATATGTATGTGTCAATGGGCCACAACAGTTGTCAGTGCACTTCAATACTGCTATAAAGCAGCAGTGTGGCTCCTGCCTTTTATATACCACTTTCATAGTGCAATATCCTGCTTGGTGTAGATGTGCTCCTGGTTAATTCATGGCCAGGGTGAACTTTGGTCTGGGGACCTCTTAGATCACACTATTACTGACTACGTTACATCGCTACCCTTTACAGCTTGCATTTATCTATATCCGAGCCCAAGGATAAAAGCATACCTCAGAATTGGGCTCCTTGTCTTATTTCATCTTTTTATAATGGATTTGTGTGTGTGTGTGTGTGTGTGTGTGTGTTGGGGTGTGTGTGCAAAATGCCAAATTATAGCACTCTTTCAGATTCAGGCAAATGGTGAATAGCTGAGTAATTTATGAAAGACAGCATGAAATCAGGCCAAAGCTGCAGAGATATGATAGCAGACAACACAGAGCTAAGAAAATCCTATCTCTGAAAGTAATATGTCTGTAAATAGGATGCTATTCCCCCCCCCCCATTACTGCCATGAGACGGGAAAGCTTTATTGAGTAAATTGTCTCATATGTTGAAAAGAATCCATCCAAGGGAGTAGAAGATAGGCATAAGCTTGCATTCATTCAAAGCATTTATACCTACCTGTGATATTCTTTGCCTTTTTATCTTAACACAAAAGCTTGTTGGAAAGATGGCTCTAGCACTTTCAACACAAATTGCTGTTATGGATGTGTCAGGGGCTTTAGTCCACTTTTAAATTCACCTTGAATAATTGTAATCATTCTCATTTTGGTAAAGGCTCATCACCCACTTAGTCCAGTAACTGTAGAAGCTTGTGTATTTTAACAGCCTGTGGCTTAAAATGCATATTTTTAAAAACGTCTGCCGTTTTTAGTATTTTACATTGAAATGCATTTTTTTTTGTAAATATCAGGCATGGTTTTGATCAGGATAAAGTCCAAAGCAATCCCCAGTGTGTGAGTAAATAACATAATAAAAACTGAGCAAGCATTTGACAGCACAGTCCTATGTGGTGCTGAACTTAATTCAGCTCGTGAGCACAGTGTCTAAAGGTAGATTCACACATGATATCCAGGCTTTCTTTGGCTATGTATACACTAGGATAGAGAAACGTAGTATGTGAACTAGTAGACTGTCAGCGGAATTTCCCATTGTCACTGAGGACCTTTCTCCAACTGATGCAATCCAAAAAAATGTGTAAATTTCTTTATTTTCATGAAAGCATATGACAGAGGAAGTGAGGAATGTTTATGTGGACAAAAATGCTTCATGTGTATTGGCCCCAAACTTGTCAATTTCCTCATTTTAGAGAAATACTCCTGACCGTAAGTTTTGGTCTATTGCATTTTATCTAAAGAATCATTGGTGGGCTCCTTAGTCTCTAGCCCTGATGAAGTTTACTTTTCACCAGTCTTCCCCATCTTAGTGCCCTGTGTTGATTTGGACTACAACTCCCAGAATTACGGATCATAGCCCATGCTGGTCGGGGCTGATATGAGTTGAAACATGCATCGCCTTGTCCATCCAAAGACACTCAAGGCAACATGCAGCATTTCTTAAGAGTAGGCAATCTAGTGGCCTGCAAAGGTTTTGGGCTTCAACTCCCATAAACACAGAGGAATCCTCACTGATCACTCCTCAGAGATAATAGCCGGGATTCCTCTACCTACTCACCCACCCTATATCTTCTCCAATGGGCTCCACCAGCTGGTGTTTCAGGAGGGAAATGCATGATGTCCATCCCCACCTGTGATATCAGTTAGTTAGGCCAGATGAATGTTAAACCAAGAATTTTTAAGATGCGTTGATTGTTATTTTAATATTGAATTGATTTTATATGCTCTTTTAATTAATTTTATGTCTCTGATTTATACTGCATTTTTGTACTAATGTTGTTCCCTGCCTCAATTCAAAGAGAGAGGCGGGTAAGAAATAATAATAATTATTATTACGTAATAATATTATGCATATGGGGGAGTGCTAATGCTGTGAGAAGTGGCCTGCATTTATGAGTACACAGCTGAGATGGATCTTCTAACTCTTAGCCCATAACCACTAGAGCAGTGGTCTTCAACTGGTCCAGATCCGAGACTCACCTTAGACTCCCAACCTGCAGCATGGGACCCACTTTCAGAATTTTCTCCATGCCCAACATGGCATGGCCCATCTGGACTGATCTTGTGACCCACTTTTGGCTTGCTATCCACTAGTTTAAGACCACTGCGCTATAGTAATGTAGCTCATGTTTTGTGTGTTCTGCCAAGATAGGGTGCAGTTTAATAAAACTACAGTCGTTCATATAGTAGCCTAACAATCAGTTAGGTTATTGAAAGTGACTGCTTTTTGTGCTCCCTTGTTCAATAGATTTACACCTTTTCAATGGGGGAGAGAGCGCAAAATCAGCCTTTACAATAAACAGAAGCTTGACATTTTTCTAGCCCAGAAGCATCAAGCTGTAGCAAAATGTAAAAACATCCTCAGTGTAATATGTTCAGAATAATACAGCCCTGACATCATTCTTTTGGTAAAAGTAAGACAAAGAAGAAAATTATTTCTAAAGGGAAACACCAGACCTTTGCTTCTGCAGGGAATGTATCATATACATAGTCTAGTTCATACATAGTCTTATTAAGCTTTCCTGTTGGCTAGTGGCCAAAAGATATAAAACTACCATTATAAATCTGAATGCAAAATAGAAGTGTGTATGTTATGATTTATGGAGTGGCTGTTGATTATTTCTTGTGTGTAAGGCTGGCTCAAATAGGGTTAAATATTTGAACTCTAACAGAGAATGGTTGAAGACCCGTTTGCATGATTATACTCCAAATGCATGTGGACAGCACACATGGTGCAAAGCTGAGGAAACACAGGACACTTCCTCAGCTGTTTGTATACTGGAAGAGCAGCCCGGGGAGAAACACGACAACCATGTGCAAAGAAGAGTGGTATTCTACTTAGGGACTGTAGTGATATCACACTAATAGAATGTGGTGTGTATGAGGGGGGAAAAAAATAAAAGTGGGGGAGACGTCTATGCATATTCCAGACCAACGTGTGTCTTTGTGTTTGCGTTTCTGCCCCCAAACCTGAAGCAACTCAAACAAATGCAAGGTGACAATGTACATGCTTTAAAAAAATTTTTAGAAACATTAATTGCTAAGTTGCAGTTCAGGTGCCTTACAGATGATATTTAAATTATGGCAATTAAAATACATTTGAATAGATGGAATTTAAATAATGTTTCCAAGGTATGGGGTGAAATCAGGGTTGTTAAGCGTTTCGCTGATTTTATTGTATCAACAAATTTAAAACATTTCCTGTGCTATAAATAAGAATTACACTCTAATTAAAACCATATGGAACTCAAAAGAGCTTGAGTTTAGAAGGGAGAGAAGGTGAAAGCAAAGTTGTACAACTGCGTAGTTGTTTTAGCAAAATATTCCACCTTGTTGCAATGATTCAGTGTACTAGTATTTTTTATTCCATGTATGCATAGTTTTGTCTGTATTAGTGCAGTGGCTGGCTATGGGGTTTATCGCTGGAGAAGAAGAGCCAGCACACAGTCCCCTCTGAAAACAAGAATGTATGAAGAACAGGGCTTCAGAGGTTTGAATTTGGACTCACTTTGTGGACCCACACAAAAATGTAGTGCTGCAATATTTGTGGTGCTCTGCATAATGGAGGAATGGAGGGGCACTCAGCTATTGAAAATACTTGGCTCTTCTCCAAAAGATCACCTCTTCTGAATAATAGCCAAACCTGTCCAGTTTTCAACTTGCCATTTACTCAGTTTTTCCTTCCTTCTTTCTTTTAGCTGTTAAAAGTTTACTTAAGCGCGTCCTTAAACAGACTTGCTAGATAGTGATGTTATTAAAGCTGAAATGGGACTGTCAGATGTTGGGAGGCTTAAACTTTTTATTTTAGTTGTATGCTGCAGTGACAGCTAGCAATTTAAGAACTGATATTTTAGCATATGATGCCTTACTGCCAACTCTTGAGAGGATTCTGACAGGACCCAGGTGGTGAAGCCTAAAGGCATCAAGTAAAGTCAGGCTAAAGTATTTGGCCCAGATGTTTTATTCAGTTTGTGTGTATACATGGGCAGGGAGGAGAACAGCCCCAGAAGATTGTATTAATCTTCAAGGGTTCTTCGAAATACATTAATTTTCATTGGGGGAGGCTTACCATACTTAAGATGACATGGTGGAGGGATTTCTCCTTCCCCTGCTTAAACAAGACGTGCCCCCAACCCAAGGCTTTGTTGCCATTTCAAACAGCAGCAGAGTTCCAGTTAAAGCAGCCAGACAGTATTCCAATTTGCCACAGAACAGCCCAATAGTAAGGATGCTTCGATCTAGCAGTGTTTCCATTGGGCCATTCTGTGGTCAATGGGAATGCCTCTGCGGCTTGAAATGGTGGCAACTTTTTTTTGTTTGAGGGTGAAGGGGGAAAGGATAAAACTCTGCCATCTCACTTTAAATAATGGTAAGCCCTGCCCCATGAAAATTAATGGATTTGGATAGTCTCCTTGTTGAAAATGCTTATTTTGTGAAGCACAAATGGCCTTGCAGAAGGGAGGGGAAATTGTTCAGCCCTGAATTAGGATCAAGGGGCAAAGACTGGAGTAGAAAAGCTTGAACCTGTAGGACAATGGAACAGCATTCATGGCCACTAGGTTAACACCTAACACCTGAAATTGACAAATGGTCAAAATATTGCTGTTGGATCCTCCTTTTGGTATCCTGAGCCATTTAGGGTTTAAAACTAATCACCATTGCTTTGAATTTTGCCCAGAAACAAATTGGGAACCACTCTAGATAACACTGTGCTTTTCCAACAGAAGCTGTTAAATTGTCTGCTAATCTGCTGTATCTACTTTTTGGTTTCTATGCAGAATTGAGATCAGAGCACTATACAAAGAGCATTTCCTTTCCTGCTTTTCTGCTACATAACCTCTTGGTGCTATAGCAGCACCATGTACATTGATGGTGCTATATAAATAAATAAATAAATAAATAATAATAATAATAATAATAATAATAACTAGCGCAAATATGCAAGAGGAAACCACACTTTTTTTTCACCTTCACAATTATTTTTTCCCTGTTCTAAGAAAAAGTTGTCAAAAGTGCTGGTTAGACACAGAAGCGAAAATGGACAATCATGTCATCATCTAAAAAACCTGTTAATAACTATGGGTAGGAAATGACAAGCACTCAATAATACCTCATGTAGAAAAGCCCATTGTCCCAAATTCGTGCAACTGCATTCTGGATCAACAGATGTTTCGAAAGCCTCTTTAAAGGTAGCCCCATTTGGGTGCATTGCAATAATCCAGCCTAGATGTAACTAAGGCCTTTGTTAGAGCCCTGCTGGATCAGACCAAGGGTCCATCTAGTCCAGCACTCTGTTTGCACAGTGGCCAACCAGCCATCGGCCAGGGATGAACGGCACCCTGCCACCCGTGTTTCCCAGCAACTGGTGCACACAGGCTTATCCTAGCCAAGTCTGACCTTCTCAGAATCGGACACAGCCGGCACACCAGTCTAAGCTGGGAGAAGACAATCTTGGCTACTGCCACCACCTGAGCATCCAGGTGCAAGGTTGAATCCAGGAACTCCATTGGACTACGAACCTGATTCTCCAAACCTGATACTCCATCCAATACAAACTGAATCCCTATTCCAGAGTCTGTCTTCTTTCTGACCCAAGAGCATGTCTGTTCTGCCCTCATCCCCTTAAAAATACACCAGGGCATATTTATTCTGCTGGTGAGTTTACAACATCCATAGCTGATTGTTTATAAACTTTTCTCTGTGGATTTTAAAAGCAATTTAAGAAAAGCACCCAAACAGTCAATTAGTGGCGAGTAATATAGTCCCAAATTCTTTTAAAAAAAAAAGAAATAACTGGGTAATGAATGGTGGGAACTGGTAGACATATTCAACTCTAAAAGACGTGACATGAA
Source organism: Elgaria multicarinata webbii (assembly GCF_023053635.1). Classification (NCBI taxonomy): domain Eukaryota; kingdom Metazoa; phylum Chordata; class Lepidosauria; order Squamata; family Anguidae; genus Elgaria; species Elgaria multicarinata. The sequence goes on along the minus strand of NC_086180.1, from coordinate 30,030,151 downwards.
GATTTATTTATTTATTTATTTATTTATTTATTTATTTATTTCATATTTATTTTTATCAATTGAGAGAGAGCAAGAAGGAGGGAGAGATCACCTTAATATCAACTGAAACATTAACTAATGACTAGTGAAGAGGCATGTAGCGGCGCATTGCTGTTAATTTAATTGTACTGCCTGGGAGCAGTAGTGATGGACCAAAGCCCCATTGTGTTCTGTTCCTCTCCAGCATCACTGAATGAAAAAGATGAGACATGACCCAAAGCATTTGCAGACAATGTGCAAGAGACAACAGGTGGACACAGCAGACAGGCAGGGGAACACGGGGAAACAATGAAACATTAATAGTATAAAGCGAAACAGCTGCATGGGAGTAGTACATTGTTCATTAAGCACTGAGGGAGAGTTTTGGTGAGCTGAAGGTAATTATCCAAATCTCAATTAAAACCGGGCTGCAATCAGCTGGGGGACAAGGGGACACCCGGTAACTATAAGAAGAGCAGTGTATTCCAGAGCAGCCTATTGGAGGATATAACAGATAATGCTCATCTTTAATTCATGAATTATAATCTATGGGACTCTTTGCCTTCTTCCCTGTCCTTTTGCCAAAATGAACTTCATCTGAATAGCCACATTCAGCAAACCAGACTTCTTATTCTAAATACATCACACTAAAAACATTTATACTTAAAGCTATCTGGTTACCCACGCAAGAGACAAATGTATTGTTACTGGGCTCCCAAGATAATTCTAACATTGTGAACAAAACACAACACACTGTAAATTGTGTTGGCTTTACGTGATTGATCTGATCATGCTGGATTCAAGTTTATATTCCAGTCAATAGCTTGAGTCATATGGCAGTACTTTAGCCTACCTTATTTATCGAATAGACGTGGCATAGGAGTTTGAAACAATGGTGCCTTATTTTTCTTTTCAATGAAAATACCTACCCGCATCTTGCAAGAATCTTAAAATTCTTTCTAAAGAAAGCAATTACACAAAAAAGGCAATTGTGTTGGATGCAGGCTGGATTTAGAAGTCTGCTTTTCCTGCCTGCTAGTATTTGTACAGTGGAATCTATGGTCCAGCGTTGTCTGAAGGGGTTGAGTATGGGATGGACTGTGATGCTGTTGCCAGGCTGTAAAAAGCCTGCTTGCTGAAAGTGTGGGAGAATCAAAATAGGTATATCCTGATCCAGGAAAGCAACTGTTAGGAGTTAATGAGCTATTGGGCAGTATAGAAATGAAATAAATGTAATGAAATTATGAAAGGAATGGAGAGGCAAAGAGGGAACTACCTGAAGCCCTTTTCTGAATGGAAGTGCAAGTCAGGGAGGAAACAAAGGACAAAATGTCCTTGCCAACCTATTCTCTCAATTTGAGCCCACATGGAACTCTCTCCTGTTGTCTCTCTGCTCCACCTCTTCCCCCATTACTGGCATTCCTTAGATCAGAGAACATGAACCAGAGCGCAAGATGCTGTCTGGGGTTGGTGGACAGGTTGGAGTCGAAAACATCTGATTTATAAGGCCTAATCTACACCAAGCAGAATATTACACTACGAAAGCAGTATATAAAAGGCAAGAGCCACACCAAGCATGATATAGTGGTATGAAAGTGGTATATGGTCTGTGTCAATGGGCCCCAACAGTTGTCAATACCACTATAAAGTAGTAGTGTGGCTTCTGCCTTTTATATATTGCTTTCATACCACATGCATAGTTAAATATCCTGCTTGGTGTAGATTAGGCATTAGATTGCAGACTGGCAGCTGCCACCTTGCTTTTTGGTTCTTGCTTTCTGATCTGAGGAATACCAGCCATGGGGGGTGTGGGGTGTGGAGGAGAGAGAGAAAGGAGAAAATGGTTGTCTTGATGCTCTGCTTCCCAGATGGATCTGGCTGGCCCCTTTTGCAAACAGGATGCTGGAGGAATGAAACATCTTGCTTGATCTATCAGTGATCTTCTTATACTTCTGTGTTCTTAAGTGTAAAGTCCTTGAGCATTTGTGTAAAAAAACAAACACTTTATAAATTAAATTAGAAATGAAGAATAATATTCAATTAATTTTGAGTGATACCAAAGGAGCAGTACATACCAGTATTATAGTAGTTTCACTAAACAATCTGAAAGCCCAAACCATAGAATTCACAACATAGCATGGATATACTGAATGAATATTATGAATGATGCAATGTGAAATGATTTACTCCTTGGTTGGCTGCAGAAATATGAATTACCATATTGTGCGTGTGGCTGTTTTTCTTAACACACCTACTATTTAAGTGTTTATGGGAATGTTGCTGACATAAAGACGACAACAATACAATGTTCTAATTGGATTAAAAGGAGTTTGATGTCTTAGGCCCTTTCTACACCTAAGGATTATCCTGGGAAAATGGAGGGATCGTCCTTGCCTACTCCCGGGATGATCCCAGGACGATCCCGGGGTAAATGGCTGGTTCAGACATGCCCTTAGTCTGTTGGATCTTTAGTGACTCTAAGGACTAACCTGAAGAATTATAAGCTAAACCTGTGATGGCTGAGTCACAGCCAGGTGACTCAAGTGTCTTCTCTAATTCCACCCATAGTGGACTTCCTCTTTCTTACTTAGAGCAGTAATTAGCACTTTCCTATGTGACTTTGAAATCTTAGAAGGAGATGCATGATGGATATCATTGAACATACTTGAACTTTTTTGGGAACATTCTTTTCACATAGCATTAGTCCCAGCTGCTCCTTTGGCTCTGTTTGAACACTTATTTTCTGTTGCTGTTCCTCAAAGTGTGCACATGCTGAACTGAGACCAAGGCGCCATCAAAGCAATTGTGGCATTGAAATTGTACAGTGAGCAGTATCATAAATTGGCAATTTGCGATGTATGGTTCTTCATGTAATCATTGTTTGTTGAATATTTGCTTCAGCTTACACCCCAGTCCATAATAAACAGAACTAAACATTATGTAGAATCCTGATTTGTATTTCTAAAATCCTGATTTAAGTTAGTTAAATGATATTTATGGCTTTTGTGTAATAAAGATGTAACCAACAACAGAAAAAAAAGATCCCTGTCATATCTCAATACCTGATTGGGAATAAATTGCCAATCCTCCCTCACTGTCCATTATGCCTGGATCTTCTTACAAGAACAGCTACCTGGTCCAGCCTTTCTTCCTTCAAATCCTTCTTCAAAATCTATCTCTTCTGTGAAGTCCTCCCTTTCACCTCCACCCCTGGTTTTCATCTCAAAAATACAATGAAATCTAAGTGTGTACAACTGCACTTGCTTAGATTTATCCCCTGTTATTCTTAACTGTCCTGCCTCTCTTTCTCTCCACTACCGAACAGGAATTTGTCTTTTTGATTTATTACTATTATCATTGTGTTGTTATATTACACATTTTATTTATTTATTTATTTATCACATGTATTATGCATGTTATATCATGTTATGTTATACGTGCATCATAGTGCATATTGATGCTACTGTGCAGATAACAATACTTATAGGACAAAAACAGCATTCCTTGATTTGAGAGAAGAGTCAAGGTTCTTAAAAACTCATCTACGCTCCAAAAAGCAAGAAAAGTGTATGTTGAGGTTTATGTCAGTGGTCAAGAAAGCAGGGACTTAACTGTCTCCCATTGAAATTAATAGGGCTTGAACGAAGTTATCTTTGGATGAAAGGAGCTTTTAGAAGTAATAGCTAACTATTTATTTCTGATATTTCTTTCCTGAAACACAACTCAAGTTGCTTCAGGTATTGATAGAAATATCTTGGCTGCCTATACTGCAATACCTACATTTACAGTTTGCAGAATTCATGAAACAAATCACACATTCAGACAAAAGCATGCATTTGTTACTGTTCTATGGTGAATATACAGTTGAATATTGAACATGAATTAGAATCAGGTCGATTATACAGCAACAGAAAAGCAATTGTTGGGGAAAAAATTGAAATGTCTGTAGAGAAAGCTAGATAGTGAGTTAAAACATTTCTTTCCAATTAATTAATAGAGAAAGTGCCAACATCGCTGGAATGAATTATTCATCATAAACAATTTTGCTATTCATTCCATGAGCCTAAACATCTGCCAGTATCTAGTAACTTGAGTATTTTGATCTCCAAAGACATCTGTTTTACTGTGGCATAATGTTTTCTCCCATAGACTGTCAGGTCACAGTCATACCAAGCACAGAGCTAGGCATGCATTGGCTTAGGTGTGCCTAATTTGATACTGGGTAGTGGCATCAGTGAAAGTGGCAGTGAGAAAGTAGGACTCAGTGAGGGAGGGTGTCCATTGTGGCTGTCTTGCCCAAGGGCCCTCAATAAGATGGAGCTGATAGTGGGCTCAGTGATGGACGTGCACCCTTTATGATTTAGCTGACGTCTCTGTTGGGGCATTTGGAAGCTGTTTGTAAGTAGGGATGTATGCCAATTCCATTTGGGGGTTGGAGTTTTCCAGTTCGGCTTTGTGGATTTTGTTTTATTCCTCCCTCCCCTGGTGTTGACTCAGTCTGTAACGAGTTGAACCAATATGCAGATTCCATTTATTTTAATGGTGGCAATTTGTGCATGGGGGGAGGATCTTGAAGTTTATGCAAATAGTGTCATAATTTTTTTAAATGTTTTTTTTTTATTCATGATCTTGTGAAAGTGCACATGATTGCAAGTCCTCCTGTCTGCTATGTAGCTGCACAGAGGTGTATTTCCTCAGTTGTAAATATCCTTGACCGTTTCATCCACTGTACACACTATTTCCTTTAGCCCAACAGAGCTATACTCCCTACTTGTCAAAGAACTTGTCAGTTTCATTCTCCACCTCTTCACTTCCCCACCAAAGGGCAGAGGGGTGGGGAGGGAAATTGACATTTTTTTTTGACAAGTAGGGAATGCTGCTGGGTTAAACTAAGTAGTAGATGGAGAGGATGAAACTGACAAGGGGAATATCCCTCTGTAAGGCTACATAGCAGACAGGTGGACTTGTGATTGTGCGCATTTGTGCAGGAACAGAAACACTGTGGAATCCCGTTGAGCTTAAATGGAACAGAATTCCGAGCAATGCACATTCCTATTTGTAAGCGAGTCTTTGTAAGACATTTCTGGGCTTTCTGGAAACAGCAGTAGTTCAATAAAGAAGTGTTAGAAGCATTGCAGCGGGACGGACAAATACAAAATGACTCTTGACTCCTGTTTAATTATTGATAACTTACATAAATCAGCCATTGAATGTCATAATCATTTTCACTTGACTGTACTGCAAATCTGTCATATTTGATATATAACGTGCAGCAAGCAGAAGTTGGCAGCTCGCTTTCAATTAAATTAAAATTGATTATGCTGTAGTTAGCTGTTTCTCCGATAACCCATTGGTGTCAAGGAGCCTATTTAATAACAGTACACTTATAATATAGTACATTTTTCTTGATTTGAGTTGATGTTTTTCTGTGCTAGATTTTTTCATAATATTTAAAAAGGCAGAATACCTCTCATATTTTCCTGTTAAGATGGATAACAGAGCTATCACAATGACATTAAAATAAAGTTAGCCTTGTCAGAATCAGGTCACCACAGGCAAAAAGATGTCATTGAAAATCACCTAAAGGTGTACAGTAATTAATGATTTGTGAAGACATATTTGTAGGACTAGTCTAGAAGTTAATTGTAGGATCTCATTTTCTGCATCGAAATGCCATGCTCTCTGACCACTAATGATAAACATCTTGATTCTTCTGCTTCTCACACACAACACTATGCCAACACAGCTTTGCATAGCAGGGGATTCCCCTTAAGATTTTATAGAATTCTTTCCCCACTACCTTTCCCTTGTTGTTGCGGTACGTCCAGTACAATATGTATCCAACCAATGGTTGGGGTCGAGGAGGGTTTTATAAAGTCTTGTGAGGATCCCTTCCAGCAGGGTCAGATGGATTGTATTAAATGTGGCATACTGTTTAATAGTTCTGTGTTCTCTTTGAGCCTCTATTTGAGCTTGTTAGATTTTTTTTTTGGAACAGCTCCTTTTTGGAACATTTGGAAATGCTAACGTTAAAGCAATTTCCAGAAATCCTGATACATTTCCAGATTATTTCTACTTACTATGCACTGTTGCAGGTCCATAACTTCCAACATTTCACAGATGAAAACAGGGGTACTAGTGAGCATGAGTGGATGGGGTTTGGGGGAAGCATCTGACCACCCCCAGTGGCCTGGCAGATAGTCACGGGAAAACACAATTCAGGCTCAAATGTGCTGCAAACAGACTGTGGGAAATAAAAATGCATGTAAGCAGAGGGCTCTGGATGACAATCGTAATGAGGCCTAAAAGACCAGGGCCATATATAAAACACATTCCAAAATTTATGGTAATTTAGGACCAACCAAATATGCACAAAACTGTGGGGAAGCCTTCAAGATCTCTGCATCAGGCATCTCTCCCAAAGGCAGGTTTCTGGGCCATGGGGCAGGAGGAGGTTGCAGAGGTGGACAGTTTGTGAGAGCCTTTGTGACTGTTTGAACTGACCTCTCTTTAGGTCCTCAAATTTCCTCGGGCATTCCATTGGAATGCTCACAAAGGCTCCATCCCTTTCATGCTGCGCAGTGGGATACTCATGCGGCCCTTAACATATTTATGTCATTAGGAGAAGACTGGCCTCAGTGTTGTGCCTCAGTGTTCCTCAACTGTAAATTGGGGCCAATTTCACCGACTAGACTAACAGTGATTAGTCTAGTCGGTGAAACCATGGCAGATCAGTGTTAAGCAGAAATAATTGTCAAGTAGTGATACAGTGCCTCTGAGAACATGCAGAGTACTTTCCACTCACGATTAAGAAAATGGAGCAGCATCCCTCTGTGGATGCTTAGAATTAAGAAGCAAGGCTTACAGGAACAGACGTATCTCCCACACACCTTAAAACCCAGGCATGTCTCTCTCTCAATATCAAAGATTGATTCCATTACCATTTCCAGCCAACTGTAACACACGCAGGGCGTTCTTCTCCACGCTATAATCCACCCCTAGTTTTACTCCCTTACTTTTCTTCCATTTCTTTTGTCTTGGCCTCAGTTTTATCCAATATAGGCATGTATAATGGGGTAAAAGGGCGGTCATTATTGGGACAGAGCTCTGAACTTATCAGGGTAGTTCCAGGGTAAGATGGCATGATTAAGGAGGATCGATCTCTTCTCAAAGCTTCCTATCTTCCATTTGCCAAGGGGGGATTGCAATTAAGAGCTTGTGTGTGTGTGTGAGCGAGAGAGAGAGAGAGAGAGAGAGTGTACATGTGCACATGCATAGATTTCATTCTTTAATTTCACATCACATGACTGTATTTGATTTCTATAGACAAAAATATACACATAGGAGATTTTGAGGCTGGAAAGCATGTGCATTAGACATGGATGTCTTGGTGAAGTTCTGTCCTTAGAGTGTAATCTTGGCAAAACTTCCTTTTGAAGTGAGTTCACCATCTGAATAATGACATTCTTCCATTGCTTCTCAAAGGGACAAATTATGTCAAGTCAGGTAGCCACAGTGAATGCTTTTGGAAAGCATTGGGTAGCCTAGAAAAGGTGGTAAACAAAGCTAATTTGGGGCCAAATTACTTCATAGTAATAAAAAAATGTGGAGAATGGAATGCCCATTCCAATAAAGTAAACAATGGCTGTGCTACATATATTTTAGAATTTACATTTAAACCATATTTTCCTAAGCCACCACCCCAGCCTGGGTAAATAATGACTATAAAATAATCAGCTGTAATGTCTTGCCCTTTCTCAGGGCAAATTGCAGTCAACAGTGAGGCTCTGTGTGTACTTGTTGAATAAAATCTTTCGTCAAACGTAGTACTTTGTATACCTGATTGAGTGCTATTATACTTGAACACGATGCACTAACTGAGCTAGTTCAGTTTGTTTAATGTAATTAAAATTCTGTGGTTTTTCAAAAAAATAAAAATAAAAAATAAATCCTGCATTCTAAAAGCCACAGTGAATGTGCCTAATGAATGTCCTTTCTATACAACCTGTTTGTCACAAATGAATGGCTTTTGTTTTTTAAAGATCTGGTTTGCGCTGTCATTTCTGAATATCTCTTCAGTGTGAGATAAATGACTAATACGAGTACCTAATGGGAGCGAGAGGCCTGTTTATTCTCAAGGAGCATTAAAGTTCATGAAGAGGGATCTTCTGGAGCCCAAATCAGTCAATCTTTTTTTTAAAAAAAAAAAATCCTGCAGTGAACCAAATAAAGAAACCATAGTTCATAGAGCTGACATCATACTATAATATCTCCCAGACAACTCAAGATCTCTCACAATGTGTATTCGATGCTTTTTCTCACTTTTCTCTCTCCCATCCCCCAAAACCCGCACAAAGATTCCAATTGATACATACTTCATAGGCATTTTGGAGATGTTTTGCACAAAGAAGGATGTGTCAGTCACCTTTTTTTCTTTTCTTTTTTGCTACTGACATACTAAACAAAACAGAGTAAAGCAGCATTTTCAGTTGATGCTTGAAATGTACAGCAATTCTGGTAGACTGTAGCACGGGAGGCTAAAATAACAATAATTGAATTTTAAAAGTGTGAAAGTAAAGGGTAATAGATAAATCTTAATTAAAAGTGTTTGTTGTGGCTACAGCTCAGTCAAATACTCTCCCTCATCTCTCTTATAAGATGTAAAATACACTGTAGTACAGTATGAAAACTTGAATGTTTCACATTTAAAACATGAATGTTTGATCTCTGACTTGGTTCCTGTTTCTGTTATGTGCTGGACCAGATCTGCAGATATAATATACATCATGACAGTAGCCGTCAGATATCCTGCACAGATACCCACATTAAGGCATTCCACAGGCCTAGCCTTGTTAGCCTGTTGTGATCAAATTGCTTGATTTATGTTTATTTTTATTTGTTGCTTTAAAACAGCTGCAGGGGTGTCCAGTTTTGGTTGGGTCACTGACACTGAGGGAGGGAATTGTTAGCCCTTTCCGCCTTCTGCCATTTCCCCAAATGAAACTGCTTCCTGCCCCTGATGGTGCTACTAGCCTCACTGAGGACAAGATTAGGAGTGGTACAGGTACCTGTCTTTTCCTCCCAGGGTTACTAATAGCAGCTTTTGGGTGGTGGGGCAGGATTTTGAGTTGGAAAATGGCATGGGGAAAAGGATTATACCATCTCCCTTGTCACTGCAGCTCCGATCAAAATGTGAGCTCCTCCCCAAAGCTTCTCTGAGATCTGATTGTGGATCTCCCATGTCATTTTTATTTTTAGCTTTGACTGTAAGGTATGAATTCTGTCATATTGAGTCATGTGCCAGGCTATAAACCCCTAGGTTCTTGCATCGTTGGGAAAGTCAGAGTTCAAAAATTACACCAGAGCCTAAGCTGGCACATACTCAGTAAATAGGTCTCTCTTGAAATTTTCCACATTCAAGGAATCAAGGTGAATGCGTCCCGTCCTTAATTTGGTGAGCTAATTTGGTCTACTTAATTACGTAGCTCAAAGCCTCCAGCTTGTAAGCCTATGCGGCAGAGTCTTGCTATTTACTGTTTTACTCTGTACAGCACCATGTACATTGATGGTGCTATATAAATAAATAATAATAATAATAATAATACAACAGCCAAACCTGGTACCCCAGAGATGCATTGGATTATTTATTTGTTTTTTTGTTACATTTATATCCTGCCTTACCTCTAAGGAGGCCAAGGTAGCTTACATGATCCTCCTCTCCATTTTATCCTGACAACACCCCTGTGAGGGTCGGTTAGGCTGAGAGTCAATAACTGGCCAAAAGTCACCCAGTGAGCTTTATGGCAGAATGGGAACTAGCGCCTAAGTCTCCCCATTCCTAGTCCAACACTCTAACCACTACACCACACTGGCTCTGTCCAGCATTCTCTCCCTTCCATCTAATATAGGTGTTTTGATGGCATTCCATCCAGCTTTAATGGCCTGTGATCCTTATATGTAAAATGAAGGTGAAGAAGGTAGTAGCCCTGGCCACTGCTTCACTTCAGATTGCTAGTAGATATCATGGCAGGAGATATCATGGGCAGTTTCTCCCTGGGAGAAGAATAGCAGACATGTTGGTACACTTTAGTTTGTGCCAGTGATACAGCACAGTGTGTGTGTCTGAGAGAGAAATAAATTTGATTTTTAAACTATCTTCAGAAGATGGTGGAACATAGGAAGCTGTCTTATACCAGATCAGACTATTTGTCTACCTAGCCTAGTCTATTCTGACACACTTAAAATAAAAGCCTTAGGAGAAAAGAAAGAAGCTGTGCTGCAACTCCTGCCAACAGTGAGCCCTAGAAGTGAGAAACTGGTGAACGTTTGGTGAAATCCCCCAATTTCTCTGCCCTCAAATAGGGTGAAGAATCTCAAAAGGCCATCTGTGTACAGGTCTTCTATCTATCTATGATTTTCTTTTTCCTAAAGCTTTTAAAACTTGATTTTGTTCTGACTTTATACTGTTAGTTTTACCCTACCCAGTGCCTGTTTACCCTACCCTGTGCCTGTTTGCATTCTCTTCCCCTCCTTATTGTTTTATTATGATTTTATTAGAATGTAAGCCTATGCGGCAGGGTCTTGCTATTTACTGTTTTACTCTGTACAGCACCATGTACATTGATGGTGCTATATAAATAAATAATAATAATAATAATAATAATAATAATAATAATAATAATAATAATAATATACCACTCAATTATCTAACACAGATTCCAGAGCGGTGAACATAGGTATAAATGGTAAAAGAAAGAAGATTTTAAAAAGCAATGGTTAGTGAATGAGCACAACCATGGACCCATCCTTAAGCCTCTCTCTGGTGAGCTGCCAAGGTGACACTCCAGGTCTGTGAAATTTCATGGGTATTCCCTTAATACAAGAAGTCCGTGCACACATAAAGCAGCAGTTTACTGACTTCGACTAGTCCTGTTTGTGTAAAAGGGGATTATTTTAGATGGACACAGGACAGGGCATTAAATTGGAGCATTATATGGAATAGATTTCCTGAAAGTCCTTGAACATCAATAGTATTTAAATAGAAAATTACAGGAGCTGCCTGTCATATCCTTCCAAAGAGCAAAATAAATAAATAAATGAATGAATGAATGTGAGTTTAAAGTGAAGGGAATATGAGTTCAGGTCAATAGATGCAACTACCTACAAGTCCCAGCACTCTCATATCTGTTTTTTTTTTAAAGGAACCATTCAATATTTCAGTTTTATGATGGATTATCTTTCAAGATCCCAGATAAAGTTCTAAAAAGTAGGGCCATCTGTTTCAGTTGCACTGCAAATTCTACGGCATTATTATCAGTTAGGGGGTTCAATTTTTTTTTGTCCTTCCATTTCAGTCTTGCAAAAACAAAAAGCATCAATCTTAGGCTCTTATTTTACTTCTAATTGTTTCAAGAAATCTTAGATGGTTTGTCCTTCTTAGTATAGCAGAATCATTTACAGCTGGTACTAAAAAAACTTCCTTAAGGGGAGAGAAAAATAGGAAATGGAGCAGGCACCTTAAAATGCTTGACTTCCCCAAATCGCACAAGGGTCAGACTGGAAAGAAAATCCATTCAACAGAGTTGCTTCCTGTGGCTCTATTCCATGGATTGGATCATTCACAAAGAAACTTCTAAGTGTGGGGAGATGGGGACGTTAGCAGTGGGTGAGGAGCATTTCAGAACCCTTTTCATTATGCTGGTGATTTACAGAGTGAAGTAAAATCCTTTAGATTCTCTTAAGATCTTCTATTTGTGCTTTTAACCTGTTGATTGTCTTACTATGATTTTAATTTTTGTGAACCGCCCAGAGAGCTTCGGCTATTGGGCGGTATAGAAATGTAATAAATAAATAAATAATAAATAAATAAAAACAAAAGATAAACTTGGCCTAGTTTGTTGGTAAACAGTGGAAGATACCATTTCAGTTAGGAGTCAAAAGATTTAATATTTATCCATATCTGTCCCTCCCCCCAAATCCCACACATAAGATAGGAGCACATGAGAGACAAGGTACAGCTAGAGCCCTTCTGCTTGACATATGAATGCAGGGAAGGTTGTATATGTATATAGGACCATTGAGTGATGTGACTACCCTACTGCAGTGTGAAGCGGCACAGTCAGGACACAAGTTTTCTTCCTCTCCTGCTAGTTGTAAAGAGCAAAATAGACAAGCTGAGGCCTGTCACATGCTTTTAATCACATGTCTCCCCTCTTCAGATATAAAATATGTGGAGGGAAAGATTTGTTCTTTTTTATGTTAAAAGGAGCATGCAGCTAAGGTAAGCTAAACAGACAGCACTGACTGTCTGTTCTGGATCACATCAGGACCTTGGATAGCATACAGCAGGTGTTGTGACTGGAGTATTCTCCTATAAGGAGCTGTTGTCCCAGCAAAAGACAATAGGGGTCTTAAGAAGGCTGACAGAGTCTGATCTTTAAGTGGCTCCATCCTTGCTGGATGCTGACTGTAGTTCTTAAATGGCCAGTGTCTGTTTCTGTAGTCTCATGCTCCTGCATGGCTGAGGGACAGGAGAAGCTGCAAGGGAGTCAACTTCATAGTCCAACCTCATAGCTGGTAAGGTTTTATTTTTAAAAAAAAGTGCTTCAAGCACTTTTCTCCCCAGCTTGGCTAACATTGGTATTGGAAATGGGCTGGGATAAAAATGCTTCAAAGAACAAAGGATAACAAGGTAAGGCAGGGTTTGTTGTTGTTTATTCGTTCAGTCGTTTCCGACTCTTCGTGACTTCATGGACCAGCCCACACCAGAGCTTTCTGTCGGCTGTTGCCACCCCTAGCTCCCCCAAGGTCATGTCTGTCACCTCCAGAATATCATCCATCCATCTTGCCCTTGGTCGGCCCCTCTTCCTTTTGCCTTCCACTTTCCCTAGCATCAGCCTCTTCTCCAGGGTATCCTGTCTTCTCATTATGTGGCCAAAGTACTTCAGTTTTGCCTTTAATACCATTCCCTCAAGTGAGCAGTCTGGCTTTATTTCCTGGAGTATGGACTGGCTTAATCTTCTTGCAGTCCACGGCACTCTCAGAATTTCCCTCCAACACCACAGTTCAAAAGCATCTATCTTCCTTCGCTCAGCTTTCCTTAGGGCCCAGCTCTCGCAGCCATAGGCAGGGTAGTGGATACGATTTCATCCCTTTCATCCATATGCCACATGTAAATAAATAAATAGCCCTCTACTCCATCATACATTGTTGCCTTCATCTCATCTAGTTTGGCTCTGAGAATTAGGCCTCTTATTTACCCATTTCTCCCATGGCTTTCAAAATGGGAAAGGTTTAAATCTGCCTGCTACTGCCTCTCAGAACTGATTCACATATTGTGTTTTATGCATTGGGGCTAGATTCACTGATAGATAGCTTTACAGCATTTCCAATGATGGAGCACTACAAGTGACAGGACCTTAGCTCAGTGGGAGAGCACATGCTTTCTGGTTCAATCCCTGGCATTTCCTGTCAGGACTAGGAAAAACTTCTGTCTGAAACTCTGGAGAGCCACTACCAGCCAGTATGTAGACAGCCCTACTCAACCTGGTGCCCTCTGGATATTTTGGACTACAACTCCTAGCATTCCTGGCCATTGGTCCTAATGACTGATACTGATGGGAGTTGAGACATCTGGAGGCAACAGGTTGAAGAAGCCTTGTCATGGTCATTGATGAGCTTATGTGAACCGAGGGTCTGACTTGGAATAAGGCAGCTTCTTCTTCTTCTTCTTCTTCTTCTTCTTCTTCTTCTTCTTCTTCTTCTTCTTCTTCTTCTTCTTCTTCTTCTTTATTTCTTACCTGCCTCTCCGATTATTAGATCGAGGCGGGGAACAACAGCAAGCATAAAATACATACATGTTTGGAGTCCTAAGTTGATTGAGAGGCTGCAATTGTATACACAGTTTCCTGGGAGTAAACATCACTTAAATCCATACAACTTACTTCTGAGGAGACATCTATAGGATTGTGTTGTAAGGTGCCTTTAGTGCATCAAACAACAATAAAATAGGGTTAAACAAATTCCTGGAGGAGAAGGCTATCAATGGCCACTAGTCCTGATGGTTCTATGCTACCTCGGCACCAGAGGCAGTATGCCCATGTACACCAGTTGCTGGGGAACATGGGCAGGAGGTTGCTGTTGCAGTAATGTCCTTAGGTTTGATCCAGCACGGCTCTTCTTATATTCTTATGTTAACAGAGAGTCTTTCAGCACTGTAAAGGCTAACAAATGTTACAACCCACCATGGTGATCCCATAAACATAGCTTTTGCTTCCAAATGCACTGGAGTTGGAAGCAATTCAGTGCCATGAGCCAAGATGTAGGTGACCTTTGTACATTGTTAGGAGTTGCGGAATTGGGGTTGAGCTCTAGGAACAGACACTGGGGATCAGCATCCAAAAGGTCAGTTTGAAAGACATGGTAGGTGAAGAGCTGTTCAGGAATCAGCAGAGGTCAGCAGCTGTGAAATCTGTTCAGAGTGTAGTTTAAAGGCAAGCCAATGTCTACAGCCAATGGGGGTGGGGTGCCAAAAAAAAGGGAGCAAAATACACGAACTGCAAATATCTGCACTTGTTTTTATTATTATAAAATGGAGGAATTTAATGCTGCGGTTACCAGAACAGAATGTGGGAAGGCAAGAAAGTGTTTCGTTTCAGGTTTTTAAAAAGCTTTGAAATGACAGTGAAATGCCTAAGTGTCAAATCTAATGGGAAAGCTAAAGTTGTCATCACAGTAGCCTATGAAGCTCACCAAAACTCAAGCTGATGATGAGAGTATTCCATAAACGTTTTATTATTTTACTGCCACAGTGCTGGAGTAGGCCTTCAAAGCTGCTATATTCAAGAATAAGAGGAAGAGAGAGAGAGAGAGATGTGGGTAATATTTACATTGTTTAACCTAGTGGGGCTGAAAAAAGCTACAGAAAATGATGATCAAAATTATCAAGGGGTTCCTGTAAGGAAAGGCTAAAGTGATGGATTTTATAGTTTAGAAGGCAAAAAAGGAGGGTTAAGGCAGTGGAGGGACATGCTTTTGTCAACGATTAATATGAATAGTGTAGTGATAAATTCTTCCTGATAATCTAGAACTTTGATCACTCAGTAATATCGGGATGTGTAATATCCCTAGGGAGGGTAAACTTACTCCAGCATTGTTTAGTTTTAGGTGGGCTATTAAAATGTTAATGATCTGCTCGGCCTTTGAATGATTTTAAATGTGATTGAGGCCGTTGCTAGATGGGGCTGTAGCGCGCGTTACATACCGTCGTCGTCTCGCCAGATCCAGATGACGTTCACCAGGATCCGTGTTCATCCTGTGGTGAAACCTCTGTTGTGGCGTGTTTTATGAAACGGCTTTAAGCCCGGATTTTTCTGTCAGCGCGCACTAATTTGGAGGCGGAAGTGTGGGACGAAATGAGGTCAGTGCATTTTCCGGCAAGGTCAGCACTGGTCAGGAAAAGGTGTGCTAAGGGGATTGGCCAGTGCCTTCGGCCAAACCTCCTCCTCTGTTTGCGCCCCGTGCGCAGCTGTGGCAGCAGCGCGGCGCGGCTGCTTTTTTTTTAACCAAACGGGTCTGCTTTGCGCACGAACGGAGGACTGAAAAAGTGTCTGGTGAGTGGTTGGGGTGTGTGTGGTGGATGTGTGAGATATGTGCAGCTCGGTACCTCTGTGTGGGTCACTTTTTGGGAAGGCGGGCATCCAACTGTAATGGGAAGTTGTTGACCCGTCACGGTGGGCAGCCACAGGTATTGTCCTCATGCCGGTGGTTTATGCTGCGCGGAAGATGTAAAGGCGAGTGGGGAATGATGGGCACGGTAGAGGCACGCAGGGCTGTGTGCCTATTGGTGTGGGTACGTGGCAGCTGGCTGTAAGGGGGCAACAAGCGAGGGTGGGCGGCCATCTTCCATCGGCCTCGCGGCGGCAGGCGGAAGGTCAGGGAACTGTCAGCCCGGTGGGGGGGACCTGCCCTGGGGCTCCTTTGCACTGTGTGAATACACTCCCCTATCCTACCGACTGCATTTGCTGGGGGAGGGGGAGTGACTCCGGCAGGCTGCTGACGCCGGTTTCGCACCTCCGGTGGTGCGGAAACTGACGAGCCCCCCTTCTTTCTGGTTGGCCCCTGTGTAGGTATCAGGAATGGGTCCGAAGGGGAGGAGAACCACTTGGCGCCACCAGGAGATTCTAGATCTGCTGGACATTTGGGGAGAACAGAGGATACAAGAGCAGCTGAGGGCTAGCCACCGCAACTTTAATGTGTTCCAACAAGTGGCAAGGGAGATGGGCAAGAGAGCCCATAAGTGAACTGCAGAAGAGTGTCGCACTACAACCAAGGGCATGCGGACAGAGTACCGGCATGTGAGGAACCATAATGTGGGTTGTCTCCGTGGGATGGGGGGAGGGAAGGGCACAGGGCTGGTCATCGCCGGCAAAACTCAGAGGCGTGATGGGAGATGTAGGCGCAGAGTGCCCATGCAGACGGCTGTCCTCGGATCACAGTACGCCTGTCATCACCCCCGAAAGCAAATGACAGCATCCCAGCCTTGTCAATGTTGCCGCGCAACAATGCCACTCGTTCCCATCCTCCTGCCACCGCTGGCCACGCCCCCTGTGGGTCATCCCCCAATCCCAACTGGCTCCCCTGTGCCCAGCCTGAGGGGGTGGCGGCATGGAACAACAGCAGCAGCGCCACTTCAGCTGCCGCCGCCGCCGATCTACGCGGATTGCGCTCTTTCGCACTTGCGCAAATCATGCGGTGGGCGGAACCCCCCCCCTGGAAATCAGGCCGGTGTGGCTGCGCAACCGTGCTCGACCCGACAGCAGCACAACTGGAGCAAACTCCCGCAACCAGCCCCCTCCAATACCGGGATAATCCACACAAGGTGTGGACCATGAGGCGTCACACCTAAACAGGAAAATCCGGTTTCACCCCTCCTCAACCACGGAACACCCGGTAGGTCTAGCAAGGCCCTGACTCTGGTCTTTGTTTTTTATCACTGGCTATCACTGGCTGCTAGTCATGATGATTAGGTGCTACCTCCAGTATCAGAGACAGTAAGACTATTTTATATTTTATACACTGGTTGCGGGGGAACATGGGTGGGAGGTTGCTGTTGCATTGTGTCCTGCTTGTGGGTCCCTGGTTGGCAGCTGGTTGTCCACTATGTAAACAGAATGCTGTACTAGATGGACCATTGGTCTGATCCAGCATGGGTCTCTTTATGTCCTTATGTTCTTTAAAGATGCTTATTTCCTGTCCTAAATTTGTTATATCATATAGTTTTGAAGTTTTAAAATTTTGCATAGAGTTCCCTAAGCCCTTTTTTTGGATGAAAAGGCGATTCAGAAATAATTTTATAAATAAATGGATTTTTTTTTAAAAAAAAAAACATATATAAAAATAATGAATTTTTCTAACACTTTACAAATTCATGTAACAATTTTTATAGCCACAAAATGTAACAGCAACCATCTTGATAGATCTCTAAACATGAAATCTCTCATATATGACAAATACAGAATGTGTTTCAACCATGAATTGGTCTTCTTCAGCGGTCTAGTAATATCATAACAATCACAATTTATCATATAAATATATGGGGAAAAAGCACTTTGTGTCTTAGATAAATCTACTAAATAAAGTGAAACAACAAGGGTGTAACTGTGGTGGCATCACCAGTTAAAAGTTGTTATACCCATTTCAAAGGCAAAACTAACAAAAAGTGGATGTCTTTGCATATCCTCAGATCCAGGCTACAATGGGATACCTCAAAGAACTCAGATACCAATAGAGACTGTGAGACGGATCACAGATCTTCTGCTGTCTCATCTAGCTGCACCCTCTGATAGATTAAAGTAGTAGGAATGTAAATTAAGTGGGATATTTTGTTTCAAAAAAACTGTTGTCATGGATTTGCATTTGATGTGAATTAGGTTTATACATTTACTTTGTGAGCTCGCTTTTACATGCAAGAATCACGTTTCTGTAGTAGAAACAATGGAGCAACAGCAACTACACCCCCTCCCAGTTCTAGATAAAGAAATAAGGAAATGAGAGGAGAAGATGGTGGTGCAATGCTACTTCAGCATGTCCAGCGTCACTCCTGCTACTCATAAAGGCTTTGGTGGTGTTATACTGTAACTACCCCATATGGACCTTGCCAAAATGTTCTAGCTTCTGGCTTTCTGCTCCACCATGCCAATTGATTACCTGAAATTTAATCCTTTGAGCAACATCACAAGCACTCTGTACAGATTTAAGGCATCTGGCATGTTCATTTCTAATTTCAGTGTTTGGCATATGGGAACACTTGGCATTTTACTGTAAAGTCCTTGCCTTATCCCAGTGAGGAAGTAAGCAGGATATTAGTCAGATTACTGGTATCAGTGATCAGCGTCGGAACAAAAAAAAAAAAAAAGTTTCAGAATTGAAGGCTTAGATTAAAATACTCCTGGAATCCTAACTGCCTCTGTACAGCTTTTATTCCCATTTCTAACGTTCTCGACTTCTTTAGTTAATCATGATAGAGGCTGGGGGAGAAATAGTTTATTTGATCTGAGGGCAAATTTACTTTTTACAGCCTCGCCTCAATGGAATGATAGACATGCTGTTCCAGACAGTACATACCCTTGCGGCTTCAATGTTTTTGCTGGGTCACCTTTGTTCCTTTTTGTGGCTTCTTCGCGTTTTCATGAAATCCTTTTTACTTGAAAGCTAAACTGAATGACTTTTACTGTTTCTTTTCGTGAGCTCTTCAAACGAGGCAGTGGGAAAGGTAAACAAATACAGAAGCTGAAATGTTCCTAGCCCTTACCCTACCTCTATAGGAGCAAAGAAAAAAGGAAAGAAACAAGGAAGTTCCTTCCCCGCTCCCCTGTTCGGAGTATGAAAAGAGAGAGGAAAAGAAGGCATGGCAGCATAAGAACAGGTAATGCGATAAGTGGTCCCCCAGTGCAAAACCCTTTGAAATCAAGGTCCCAGCAGAATATAGCTAAGAGCAGCCTTCTCCAATTTGGTGCCTTCCAGATGTGTGGGCCTGTAACTCCCATTGTTGCCAGCCAGCGTGGCCCAGCCATGCGAGCTTGGAATGATGGTAGTCCCCTAATGAACTCAGTAGGTGGCCTTAGGCAAGCCGTTTTCTTTCAGGCCTTAGCTAGATCTACCTGGTCTAGCGGGACGGAGGGGTGAAGATCTTGTGATATTTTTATTGCGAGATCTCCCCCTCTGTTCACACATGGCGCGCGACGACCTCAGAGGGAGAGGCGTTGCGCCTGACATTTTGTGGTTTTTTTCTTAAAGGGGAAGATGCCCATGAGCACTCGTGCACAAAAGGTAAGGGTTGGGTTTTTTTTAAAAAAAATCCCCTGCTCCTCCCACCCCACTCTGTGCACGGGTCCCTGCTCCTCGCAAGTAACCACAAGGAACTGGGACAAACTGTGACGCCCACCCACACATTCCGCGGTCTCGGGCTCAGCCCGGGACCATGGAAAAACTGGGTTCAAAGGGTAGGGCGAGATCCTGGGGCAAGGGAGGGATCATCCCTCCCTGATCCTGGGATCCCCTGTGCATCATGTGGATGCACAGGGATGATCCTGGCAATCGCCCCATCTAGCTGTGGCCTCAGTCTCAGAAATATGGAGAAAGATATGGCAGACTTGCATTACAGAGTTGTGATGTGTTGTTGTTGTTGTTGTTGTTATTTTCCATGAGCTCAACTCTCCTTCAAATAAGGAAGCTTCTTCCATTCATAGATAAAACTTAGGCTCTTGAACACTAATAATATAATCCTATGCTCCCTTGGTTGGGAGTAAGTCCCAATGAACTCAGTAGACCTTATTTCTCAGTAAACATTCATAGACTTGAATTGTTCATTGATCAAATGCTAATTGCCAATTTGCACAGCATCAAATACATTCCAGGGCAAATTATTCCAGGGCAAATGTTCATGGAAATCTTGAGACGAAAGAACTTGGCATGTTGCTTTTCCAAGGAAGCACCCCCACCACCCCCAAATGTCTGTTCCCTGGGCACACTGCTGTGGAATAGTAAATGCTGTGTGTGATTCTGATTGATGTTGTGCTGTAACTCATATGAACACCAGCCAGTTTCTGGAGCACTCACATCTTGAAAGCATGTAGATATTTGAGCATGAGCAGGGGAAATGCAAGTTCATTTGTATGGTATATTGCTGTTCATGATTAGTTTCCCCCAATGATCACTCAAGCTAAATATGACAGTAATTGCTAGTGGAGTCCAGTGATTGCACTTTATGTTCACATGTCTTTTAAGCAGAGCAAGGAAAGCTTGTGAAATAGTACTCATTGCAACAACTCTTGTTCCATCTGAGCCCTTTGGAGCTCTGGATGCCAATGCAAACCTGTGCCAGACTCAGATTATACTAAGCAGCTAAAGGATTTTTCCCCTAGCAGTAATGCCAAGATGGGTAGCCAAGATTCTTGTGCCAGGGATACAATGCTGTGGAAATAATGGCTCCATAAGATTGGGCTGACCATTTGAGTAGATATGTTAAACACTGAATACAAGTACTGATGCCAATAATAGTTTGGATTGTTAGCTATTTCTTATTAGAGTTTATATGTTGATTCATCATAGCTAGTTCTCTTTTAAAGGAGAAAAATCTCACTCCTCCATTTCTATAAGATCCTCCATCTATAAGAAATGTTGTGAAGCAATGCATTATTCCTTGTAGTGCAGAATCCCTGAAACGCTTAGTAGCTGAGAGTCTGGTTTTCAGTGGTCTGCTCTGCAACTCGATAGGTAAAAAGGTACCACCCTCCTTTATAACTAGAGGCCTCTTCCTTATTCTGTCATTATTATACATATGGAAGATAGACTTCGCAAAATATTGAAACCTGATATTAAACAGTCTGCCAGACAGGGAAGTAGGACTTTAGAAATCCATTCACTTAATGTTTTTCGTACTCCAGATTTTTCTCAATGGATTTGTGATAGTCCATTATTGGGTCAGAATTACGGTTTTGATGGTAAAAGTTAAGGCTGTGATTTTAAGCAGACTTGTTTGCAAGTTGGTTCCACTGAAACCTTTTATCTTGTTCAACCTGAGACTCTGCTCTTGCTTTATTTTCTCTTGCCCCTCCACCATCTCTCTTGTAGGCTCTCACTCATTCAATCCTGTGTCTAAAAAAATTACTCCCAGATATCTCACTGATTGCTCAAGTGAAATATGGCAAAGAGTGTCCCCTTACCCAAAGCTTCCTTCCTCTTCTGCTTCTCTATTACTTAAGTTGATTCACACCAATTTTACTTTTAAATGTGATCAATTCAAAACATTTTCATGTAGAGAATATTTCTTGGGATGTGTCGTCCCACTACGGAAACAGCTAGTACTTACCCTTGCTGGAGATATATTAATTCTCCAGACCTTTCCTGTGACAACTCCCACCCCCTGCACTCCTTCCCCAGCTGTTGCTGTATTCATAGCTATCATTCCTCATGTGAACTTGACATAAAATCATCTTGTGATGACCTTACCGTGTCAAAAAATTCAGAAATACTGGGTGTCGTCCAGAGATAACCAGGTGCAGAAACCATTAGGGCTACATAGGTGTCATCTAGCTCTAATGGTGTGCAGCCATAGTGAATGTTAGTTCCAGGTTTTGGGGGGCCCTTGAGCATGACACCCTCAATATACCCCTCCCTCACTGAATCTGCCTTCTCACCACCATTGTCACCAGCTGTTGCTCCTCATTCTCTTTCTCAACATTGCTGCCACTTGCTTACTTGATGGCTAGAGATCCAGTGAGCATGTAGGCAGTGGCATCTACTTCTGCTCCTTCTCACCACTCCCATTGCCTGGGCTGGGTGAGATGGAGGTGAACAAGCAAGTTGCAGTGGTGAAGAGGAGGAGCGACTCCTGGGGGCTCTTGTCAGTGGACCCCTGTGGGAACCTCAGCAGGTTTCGGACTGACCCTGTTCATATCTTCCAGTGGCATAATATCCCTGTCACAGGACACTTAGCCCTCTGCATTTCATACTATCTCTCAGTCCCCAACGATATGGCTCATCCCTAGGTCATCATAGTTAAATCAACCCCCTTGGTCAGAGGCAGTATATCCCTGCTTACTAGATGCTGGAGACCAGGGCCAACTCCAGACTTGAGAGGTCCTTGGGTGGAATGCTCTCTGGTGGGCCCCTTTCTCTGTCAGTGGTCCCTGGCAGGCGTTCTTGGGAGAGATGGTGGACAGTGACAGTCCAAGCAATGCCAGGTGGCTGGGGACTGCCATTTCAATTTCTCACAGTGCCCCTGTGCTACTTAGGGGCATTGTGGGAATTTAAAACAGAAGCCACAAGGGCTCCTCAGGGCAGGTGTCAGTGGTGGGTCCTGCCAGGGTGTTGGGGCTCTGGTTGTTGCCCAGGGATGCCAGGTGATGATGCCAGACTTGCTAGAGACAAAAAGGAAGTGGCTGTCATTCTGCTTCCTGGCTGGTAGACTTCCCAGTGGCATCTGACCATCTACTATTGAAAACAAGAATACCGGTCTAGATGGACCATGTTATGATCCAGCATTTTAGCCATTTTGATGTTTTGAATAGCTTCATAGGCCTGTTTTAATGAAGTCTTTTCTTACATGATGTTCAAGTGGTCTTAGTTTATTAGGAACTGGGAAAATGCACATTTCTGCAGTTGATCTAAAGTAGTATCAAAGGGAAAGGTAATTTGAGATATTTCTTTAAAATCCCGTTTTACATCTTTTAGAAGCAGTTACGAAGGAAGTAGAATGTTTTTACTTAAATGGTGACTCATAACACTGCACAGAGAATTTTAAAACAGAGTAAACCAGCCTTGAAAATAAGCCCTCAAAAGTTATGAGCCTGCAGGGTTTTTGTTTGTGTGTTTGGCTGCTGGGGGCTGGCAGGCGTAGGACAGAGAGCAACATATCTGTGGTTGGCATGGAGGACGGGGCTTTTGCACCCTGTTTGGTTTCTAGGCTGATTGCAAAGGAGGAAGGGAATGTTTGGAAATACATTGCTTTTCCTATTATTTGTTACTTCCTGGAAAATATAACAGCTTGAACTGTCTAAGGTGGGCTTTCCCAACCTGGTGTCCTCCAGATACGTTGGACTGTAACTCCAATCACTTCCAGCCAACATGGCCACTGGGAGGGCACCAGATTAGGGAAGCCTGGTCTAAGGTGTGTGGAGCACGAGATTGAGTCGGAGAGTCTACTACATTTTCTGGATAGTTTGGGATGAGTCTTGAAGCATATAGACCTAGGGTAGATAAGGCAGCTAATTACCCCCCTTTTCTAAGATCTGCTGGAACAAAACAGATGGAGCTTCAGCTCCATTCCCGCTGTCTTCCATAGCCATGCTCCTCAGTGTCAGTGCTCTCTGCTGAGACTGGGCAAGGGAGAAGGTATCATGCAACCACAACCCAGAATACGTTGTTGAATCATGGCTTGTCATTACATGTGAACTAGGTCATTGTAAGATTGATAGTGATTGTTCTATTCACCAATCCAAAAGTACAGACTTTCCCAACCTGAAGAAGATGAAATAAGCTACCTGAGGATGTTTGACACTGGAAAGAAAGATTATTTTCCACCAACACCAATATAGGCATTACACTGAATTTGGAGCAGAAATACAGATATATGATTAAGTGCAAACCTCCCCCTCCTCCAAATTACAATTTGTTTGTTTGTTCTGTTTCCCTTAATAAATTACATCCAATGATGATCAGTTAGAATAAGTCAAATACAATGATCAAAATCTGGCAGAGAATTAAGTTGTAGCCACATTAAAAGCAATGAATGTAACACTGCCCTGGAATGTGCCAATGGATTAAACTTGGGGTTGGTTGCCATGTATGCTTATATTTATTTTTTAATAGGATTTATGCAGGAGAAAACTTATTCTACTCTAAAACAGCAGTAGGGAATATGTGGTCCTCCAGATATTTATTAATTTATTGCCTTTCTAAACAGCCCCATAGTTGAAGCTCCCTGGGTGGTTCGCAACAATTAAAACCATAAAATACAACGTAACATTTTACAATTACAATTTTATAAGTACAAAAGTTTAAAATTACAATATGAAATAGAAGTAAAAACCAAAATAAAACGTAGCAGTAATGCAATGATTTAAAATACAGTAAAAGATTTAAAACAACGGAAACTGGAAGACTAAAATGCCTGAGGACGTGGCGGTGGAAAAAGCGCAACATAGGCACCAGCGAGCCACTCTGGAAAGCTCATTGCACAATTAGGGTGCCACAACAGAAAAGGCCCTCTTCTTGGTAGCCATATGCCTCAATCGCTTTGGCAGGGGCTCCCGGAGAATGACTGCTGTGGACGATCTTAGGGTTCAGGCAGGTATATATTGTTGAGAGATGATACAAGTTCCAGTCCAACAACATCCAGAAGGCCACCCTTTCCTCATTCCTGATCTAAACCATCTCAAACACAGAGCAGAGTTATTTTTAGCTGGAACACTCTATTGCATTCTTTATTACAGAACATGAGTCAGTTGAAAGCAGTATGTTAAGCTATGTTTACTGGAAGGTGTTTTTTTTTTTAAAAAAAAAACATGCCTATTTTGTGCTTTCAGTGCAGAGCGGTAAAGCAGCAGTTTCTGCAGCTGAAACTCTCCCCACGGCCTGAGTTCGATCCCAGCGGAAGCTGGTTTCAGGTAGCCGGCTCGGGTCGACTCAGCCTTCCATCCTCCTGAGGACGGTAAAATGAGTACCCAGTTAGCTGGGGGAAAGGTAATCACGGCTGGGGAAGGCAACGGCAAACCACCCCACTATAAGGCCTGCCAAGAAAACGTCAGCGAAAGTTGGCGTCCCTCCAAGAGTCAGTAATGACTCAGTGCTTGCAAGAGAGAGAGAGAGGTATCTATTATGTATATTTCTGTGTAAATGATATGGAGAGATCTGTCTTCTCAATTTTAAAATATTAAAGAGAAAGGGGAAGCTGTCTTCCTCTTTATTTATTTTTGTTTACCCCTGCTCCTACTCTGAGTGCTTCCTCATGTTTCCAGCTCTTCAAACAAAGACCCTGCATGAGTATGATCCAAACAAATGACATTTTATCTGTGCATTATATATGAAAAACACATTCCTTGTTTTTAACATATGCATATTTGTGGGTATCATATTTTAAACCAATCCACTTTATGCTCCCAACTGTGTGCATTGTACATGAATTGCAAGATGGTTGAGAGGAACAGAGAATGGAGCAAGGGCTAGGATGAATACATGGAATGAAAGGGGAGGGGTAGAACTGATTTGGAGGTTTCTAAAATGTGAAACAAGCATACTATGTACCACATTCAGACTTTAGCTAAATGAAAAACACATGGGGTGACTTGTTGAGCTGACTTTGTTCTTCGCTCCATTCTTGTTATGGATTTGTTTTCTGAATCCAGAGTTCTGAGTGTTTCTTGCTGGATGCTAGCAGGCTTGGAAATATCACAGCATGTGGGACTCAGTAAAACATGGACTTCATTTGTTTTCCTTGGCTTCTGTGTGTCATGATGTGTTCAAGATGACAGATGCTGCAAAACTGTAAATTTTAGTTAGGTCTCCACTGAATCCTGAACTTTGTCCTGCTCAGCTCAGGATGCCAGATAGTCTGTAAGTGGTCGATTTGATATTCAGCTCCATCCCTGAGTATACATTTAATTCAACATTAAAGGTGTATAGAATCGTAAAGGCTAGTAGACCTTACACTAATAATTTGGGTTGCAGTGCATATCCAATTGAGATCAGTGGCAAAATTACTCTTTATTTTAATGGACTTGTTAAGCTCTGCTTGAACTCAGGGTCTTAGTGAATCTCTGCAGCCTTGGTTTCACAGCCTGGGCTGAATGACCAGCCACAAGCAAGGGTCACTCTGTAGAACAGAGGTGGCCAACCCTTTTGCTCCTGAGGGTTACATACAGTACCAGGTTGGGGTACTGCACTCACATATACATGCAAACGCATGCATGCACACTTGTCCACATCTCAGTGAGTAGAGGTGGAGAGGTTTAAGCCTCCCTTCCCTGTCTGCTGAGAGCAGGGGGAGGGACGTTAAAGTCTTTCTTTTCCCCACACCACTATTCCAATCAAGACAATAGTCTTTTCTCCCTGTCTACGTGATGCTCTTTGAGAAATTTTGGTGGGGCTCCTGGCCGCAGGTTGCCCCACCTGTGCAGTGTGGCCTGTGGAATCTGCTATTATTATTATTATTATTATTATTATTATTATTTATTTATTTATTTATTTATTTATTTATTTATATAGCACCATCAGTGTACATGGTGCTGTACAGAGTAAAACAATAAAATAGCAAAACCCTGCCGCATAGGCTTACATTCTAATAAAATCATAATAAAACAATAAGAAGGGGAAGAGAATGCACCAAACAGGCACAGGGTAGAGTAAAACTAACAGTATAAAAGTCAGATCAAAATCAAGTTTTAAAAGCTTTAGAAAAAAGAAAAGTTTTTAGCTGAGCTTTAAAAGCTGCGATTGAACTTGTAGTTCGCAAATGTTCTGGAAGAGCGTTCCAGGCGTAAGGGGCAGCAGAAGAAAATGGACGAAGCCGAGCAAGGGAAGTAGAGACCCTTGGGCAGGTAAGAAACATGGCATCAGAGGAGCGAAGAGCACGAGCGGGGCAATAGTGTGAGATGAGAGAGGAAAGATAGGACTGGTGCTATGGACTAGTCTCACCAGGCCACATGGAGTCCACAAACATCTGGATTTTTTCTTTTTACCTTCCTAAATTTATGCAAATCCATTCACAGAAACATACGCAAGTTCCTGCTGAGACATATGCCATGCTAGAAAATATATGCGGACAAAAGTCAAATAGAATGGGGAACAATATGCTAAATGTTACATACTAACATAAATTATGTAAACTGTTGCAAAGTTTCCTATGGAATTATTTGTGTATTTTTCTGCATAATGGAAAAATTTGAATCCATCTGTGGACGACACTGCACAAACCATGAAACACGGACGGAAAGGTTTTTACACCATCCATACATCCCAAGGTCTGTTGGACCTCAGGTGAAGTTCCTCCCCAAACCCCCAGCCCCTGAGGAGAACATCCACTGTTATCTCTTATTAGTGATTGGGGATAACAGCGGGGATTATCTGTAGCACCAGGAAATTGACTATAACAGCAGGAATTACTGGACCTATCAACAGGGGTTCTTTTCCCTGCTAGCTTCACCCAGCCTACATCCTCCTGAATAGGGAAAGGCAAAGGATAGATGAAGCTGCCCCAATTGAGGTGCTGACTGGAGGGGCACTCCTCCATCCCACCTCTCTACTGTAGGCATTCTGTGGACAGGAAAGCCCGTGTGCAGCAAAACCAATCCCCAAACACTACTCCAGTTGGTGCCTCAGTCAGGGTGGCTTTGCCGTAAGCTTTCACCAGCTGGGGATCCCATGCACAATGAAGCCAGGTGTCTGGTTGAAGACCTCCAGTTGGTGCTTTGGCTGGGAAACCTAATGATGTTGGGATGTGGCCTCACTCAGAGATTTCAAAGTGTGCCCCCCCCTTACAAACATCTTTGGGCCTACAAATGACCTCACCCCGCTGTAAAAGCTGAAATCCACTTATTGCCTTTGTTATTTGTTGGTTTGCCTTTCCAGGTCATTTACGTATCCCTTGGCCGCAAAACTTTAATGTATACATTAATTACCCAGAAGTGGCAGTTTTATTACCTTTCACATTAGGAAATAAGTGGGGAATCTTTCTCAGCCCAACGGCTTCATTCTCTTGTGGCTAACTTGGGGGCACATGCTAGCAATGAGCAGGGTGAAATAAAAAAGTGGGGTAGAGCCGAAACACTCATATGTGTATACACACACACACACACACACCATTCATACACACACACAAACACACACACCTCCCAAACTACTGCAATTTTCACACTCTTACATGTGTACACACACACACACACACACACACACATCCATTCTTACACACCCTAATATAAGCACACACATAGCCATTCATACACACACACACACACACACACACACACACACACACACTACACACCCATCATGGTAACTAAGCTTGAAAAAAAAAGCTCCCATTAACTCCAATGGAAGGCTTTTTTCTAGCCTGATTGCCAGGTAGGGGAGTGATCTTCATCAGGATTGCAGTGCCAGGGGAATGTTAATCCTTTCCTTCCATGAAGACTGCTTGCCTTCCATGCAGAGCACTGCAAAGAGGACTTCTCTTCCTCAGTGCCCAGCATGGAAGCAAAATGATTATTGCATAGCATAGTACAGCATAGGATAGCTCAGTATTGGCGCAGTGCTATCCTCTTCCTGAAGACTTTTTCAAATCACTTAGAAATTTCTTTCATATAAGCAATTTATAAATATCATTAAATCAATAATATATAATACTGTATCTCTGTTTTGTGACCAAATATTCATGAGATAACCTTTCGCCTTCAGAGATCTTGGTCTAAAGTTGTCTGCACAAAAGAGTCAATTAGCTAGTCTGAACACTGTTCGAGTGAGAAGCCACCATAGCTATTCCTGTGAATAGTCTCTCTCTCTCTCTCTCTCTCTCTCTTTCTCTCTCTCTCTCTCTCTCTCTCTCTCTGTCTCTCTGAATGGTCCAAATAGTGAAACATTTCCATTTCAATATTGCAGATCAGAGGACTGGAAAATGATCAGAGCTGTATGTGGATGAGTTGTTGCATTTATTCCTATAGCAAAGCCTACAATTCCTAGAGTTCATAGGAAATCAGAACTGTATGGTTATTTGCTGTATTTGTTTTAAAAGTATTTTTCAAAGATAAACATACTGAAAAATTTCTTTGGGGGGTGGGGAGGAACCCTGGGGAAAAACATAATCAGCTTGGTGGTTAATGAGCCTTTGGCCTTTCAAAACAGCTGCTCAGCTCGCAGTGTTTTCTGTTTCTGTTTCATGTGGGTGATAAGTGTCTCTTAAAGCCAGAATGAAGAGAGATTGGGGCTCATTGCCTCAGCTGTTGATGTGTGTCACCCAACTCAGATAATTAGAATTTTCTTCTAACCAGCCTTCAGGATATCCCAAGAGGGGATTTTTGTTCTGTTCTGTTCTGTTTTTTTGCCTCTCCATCCCTAAGGTCAAATGAATTAATTTGATAACAAGAAGACACTTCGGAGTGTTTCATTTTGCTTTGTGCACCTCCTGGATTTCTTCCAGTCAGAGAATATAAATGGAGTCACTCTGTTTGTAAACTGGGCTAACGTTATGAAACAGAACCTTTCCATCCAACAAAACTGAGATGCCAAGATGGGAGCTATGTAGAAGCAGCTGACTGCATGTGGACAGAAGGCCTGTAAAGATGATAAAATGAAACGATATTAAGTGGAGGAGAAATGGCATGATGCCTGCTGGCCCACACATGACTCCACATGTTCACTAGTTGTTCTGCACAATAGGCTCTATCCACTGGGAGCATCATCAGATGGGGGGGGGGGGAGTTATGGTTCCCTACCATCACTTTTCCACCCCTGCTCCTGTCCCACATTACTTCCTCTTTCTTCCCAGAGAAGAAAGAGGAAGTAAACAAAGACCATGTGGACCATTCAGGGGCTGTTTTTATCATGCCGCTTTTTTTGCACATGGCACATTCCGTTAAAAAATAGCCAGATTGAAAGGAGTCCATTTTGTGACGGAATAAAGGCAAGAAGGAGCAGGAGGCTTGCAGGAGGCAGACGTCGTCTAAAGGACGCGTAAAAAACTGTGAGTGGGCAGTAGCGAGTGTGCAATAAAATGCTCATCTGGTGAACCCCATAGTCTGTACTAGACCTCATATATATACACATTAAGTTTGTATGCAAAAAGTGCAAAAAGTTCTGCCTGAAGGCAGCTCTCCAAGTCCTGTCTGGCAGCTCCCAGATAGTGAGCATTTGCCATCACTGCCACAAAAAGGGGGGCGCGGAGAGATACTGTAGGAACAGAGAGATTTGGCTATTGCTTGGTATAGAAATGTAGTAAATAGATAAAAAGGCTCTAAGGAACTTTTCATAGAGAAGGAATCTCATTCCAAGAGTGTCCCAGGAATCAGTGGCTGGAAGTTCCAGCCTATTTCCTGTGATGCTTTAGAAATAAAGTTCATGGCAGAATTCTTTTCTGTTCCTAGAACATTTTTCCTCTTTGTTTTGGTGATCACACTGGGGTGGCTGGGGCAGCATTTTAGTACCGTGATGCTGTTGCTCCAAAACAAAGATCTGTTGCTGCTTCTGCTGCTGCTGTGTGTGTGTGTGTGTGTGTGTGAGAGAGAGAGAGAGAGAGAGAGAGAGAGAGAGAAGAAGAAGAAGAAGAAAGGGAGAAGTGTGTGTAAGAGAGTTGTATGTGCATGTATGTATGTGTGTGTGTACATACGTGATGTATTGCCTCTCCACCCTGGCAGACACCTGATATGGCCCTCGGGACATGAAAAGTTTGTGCACCTCTGTTGTACGCATATAAGCATTGTGTAGAAGAACCTAACAGTGCACGGAAGCACAGCTAGCGGGTGTGATCCCACTCTCCCTTCCACACATTGATTATCTCCATATTTGTGTATTTGCACAGGGCTACAGTGTTTTGATTTTATGTGCCCAGCTTCAAACCTCACATTTGCCATTATTTATTTTTGAAAGTTTTGAATGTGGGTTGAATTTTATGGTGAGTGCATAATGAAGCTGTCCCTCAACAACTTTTAACATAGCTAGGTCCTTGGTCTGATGCAGCAGTGCTCTTCTTATGTTCAAATAAAAATCTGTGTCCTCAACCCAATTATTGCTGTCTCTGTTCAGTTGACTTTGCGTTTTCTTAATAGTATGGTTTGTAAAATTGTTGGCCAGTTTAAGTACTTTGGTGTGGTCTCTCACAGGAACTTATAAATCAGCCTGACACAATGTGACCCATGATGGTAAACACAGCCCACCAGTCACGAATTGTGGTCTGCCACCCACCCTGCCCTTCCTTTTTGTGGTCCCAGGCGGGAAGCAAAACCAGGAGGACTTTCCAACTTCTGCTGGACTTCAAAACATGGCTGGTGGGCGGCATTTGGTTTGGTGAATTAAAAGTTATGTGAGTTTGTTATAAATCTTTTTTTCCTTTCCAGTATAAATAAGTTTTGGAAATAGAACAATGGCACAGTGAACATTGATCAGGGGCTTGTCAATGGAAATACTCTGGCTCTTTAGTCTTGTATCACAAGTATGGAACTACGTGGAGAGACACAGGATCTAGTAAGAGGACAGGAAATGCAGGGACAGGAAGTCTGTGGGGGAGCGTATCATCCTCTCTGCAGCTTGCCAAGAGCAGACCTGTGTGAGCTCACCTATATCTGATGAAATAACTTTCCTGTAATCTAGAGCCTGCAAGTGCTTTATGTTAATGAAACAAGCTGCATGAAAACACTGCTGAATGCCAGGAGGATCAGACCTTTTCAGCTTCCAGTAATCTTTGTTTATTGCAACTTCCCTCCTGGTTTGAAACTCTTGTCAAGAAGCCATGATTGGCTACAGCTCCCTGTTGAGCTATATTTGCAGTGGAGAGCCTAGGTTTATCTTAGTAGGAAGTTGCCTTATACCAGGCCAGAATATAGGTCCATCTACCCCAGTACTATCTACTATAGTGGTAGGCATAAAAAGTAGATCTCCAGATGTTTTGGACTTCAACTCCCAGCATTCCTGACCGTTGGCCATGCTGGCAAGGGTTTCTTGGAGTTAAAGTGAAAAACATCTGGGAGATTTATCTTCTGCCCATCCCTGGTCTAGTGAGTGGTTCTCCAGGGTCTCCTGCAGAAGTCTTTCACGTCACATGCCACCTGACATTTTATAATTGGAGATACCCATGTAGTGTGAGAAACATTCCTAATATGTCCCAACACACATTAAATTAAATGATCCAGTGCATTTGATAAAATTAGTGGGGTGTTTTGTTCTGTACTGGGTTTCTTGCTTTTGAAATTGAAAAACTACTACTGACATTGTAATGTCCTTCAGCCTTACTGTCGCCAAAGACAGACAACATCATCCTTCTTTTTCTGCTCAAGGCTTGTAAAACCTTGAACAAATGATTACAGCAGCATTAGCTTCTCCGCTTCATTATATTTGAGAGCTTTGAATCAGAGAAGAAGTTCCATGTTGTAGCTGTCTGTGGAAATAGG
Organism: Elgaria multicarinata webbii; assembly: GCF_023053635.1. Classification (NCBI taxonomy): domain Eukaryota; kingdom Metazoa; phylum Chordata; class Lepidosauria; order Squamata; family Anguidae; genus Elgaria; species Elgaria multicarinata. The sequence continues at coordinate 29,997,983 of NC_086180.1, read as the reverse complement.
ATTTAGTTAAGTTAAAGCTCTTTGGAAAAAATGGAAAGAGATTAAAATGATAGGATTGAGTTCTGATGCTTATCACTTAAAATATATAACTGTCACCTGCTAGCAAAAATAAAGGGGGAAATTCTTTTTTCATTTATATATTTTATTCATTCACTGTATATCCCACCACATGCTTCAAAAAGGCCTTCTTCGTCAAAACCAAACGGTCAAACCTGACTGATATATTTTCACTGTTGCAATGGTACAAATTAGAAATGATGAAATTTAGAGTTTATAAGGAGTTGTTGGAATAATGTGTCTACATAAGGTCAGTAGCCATTTTACTAAATTTGACTAGTGGCTTATCTGCCTTGATAGCCTATCTGATCACAGCAAATATCAGGTGCTACATACTGAGCATAAAGCATTAGCATCTAACAAGAGTTAGTCCACTGTGATGGACAGCCAAATGCTTAGGGACCTCTGATTAGAGGGAGGTATACCCTGACCACACTAGATAATTCTCTTTGAAGTTTCTATAATCCATCAATTAGGGTGCAATCTGATGAATGCTTAGACAGAAAAAAGTCCTACAACTCCCAGCATTTGCCAGCCAGCCAGGGAACGGTAGGACTTTTCTGTCTAAACGTGCATAAGATTGTGCCTTTAGTCTAGCTTTACCTCCTCAATTTTAAACCTAGTAATACTATTTAGCTGTTGCTACATTCAGAGGCAGTAATGTACAACCAACTCCAGTTTATTCTATGAAAAACACACACCCTGTTTTATTTAACTCTGTTCATTGTTTTACCCCCTACAAGCTAGGTGAGACATTACCCTGCCAGCTCTTTTTGTCTGTTTGATGTTGTTCACCTCCTGGATAGGTTTGCTCACTTTCTGTTTTCTGTGCTGATAAAGAGAGGTGAAAGAAAAACCATTTAGCCTTTTGCTGCTGACTGAAAGTATTTTGCTATGTGTTTCAAAGCAGCCAGGCTTTTCTTTGTATTTGAGTGAAGCTCAGAAGCAGACATAAAGATTACCTCCAGCAATTTGACTGATGAGTGAGTTGAGGCCACCTTTATACGGTACATGATGCTTAAACCATTTTGCATTTATAATTGAAATATGAAGCCTACATTGGCTTATAATGCATTAGTTATAATGTATTGTAATTGATTTAAAATGTTAATATCTGTATCCAAAGCACTTCTATTCTTTCCTCATAGTTAGCAACTTAGAAAATTTTAATTAACCGTCGGTGTCCCTTTCTTGCTTTGTGTTGGAGGCATTCTCCATCAGCCATACCTGTGTATATGGCCATGGCTGGACCAGGCCTATATCCTGGGATCGTCCCTGTACATCCAAATGACACACAGGGGAAACCAGGAGCAGGCAGTGATGACCCCTCCATTTGCCTGGGATAATCCTTTGGTCTAGCTAAGGCCTATGACTCCAGGGTTATGTAATAAAATGTCTTTGGGCATATCTACAAAAATCAGGATATTCCACTATGAAAGCGGTATATAAAAGGCAGGAGCCACACTACTGCTTTGTAGCAGTATTGAAGTGCACTGACAAGTGTTGGGGCCCATTGAGACATACCATATACCATACCACTTTCATACCGCTATATCTTGTTAGGTGTGGTTCCTGCCTTTATATACTGCTTTCATAATGCAATATCCTGCTTGGTGTAGATGAGCCCAGAGTCTTGATTTCTAGATATAGTTCTCGGGCTACTGCTATTCCCTTGTTGTCAGAGACCATCATTCTGCCTTTATTTTGAGTTTCCACAGTAACACTTAGGCTCAAAGTCACAATTTTATCTGGAAATGTTAGCTGGCAGATTCTAGTAAATAAGGATAGGATGCATTTGCAGGTCCTACTGGAACCTTCTTTTGAACTGGAAAAGGAGTGTCTCCACCCTCTATACCTGCCTTCCCCAAGCTGGGTTCCTGACCTGTAGATGTGTTGGTCTGCAGCTCCCATTGGTCATGCTTGTTGGGAGTGATGGGAGTTGCAGTCCAACACATCAGGATGACACCAGCTTGGGGAAGGCTGCTCTATATGCTGACTTGAGAACTCTTGGACTCTCTAAAGCAGGGTTGGGCAACTTGCGGGTCTTCAGATGTTTTGGCCTAAAACTCACTATTGGCTATGCTGGAGTTATAGGTCAAAACATCTGAAAGGTTACAAGTTGCCTACTGCTGCTTTAAAGTATAATCTCATCTGCTTTCTAAATCAATCAAAGCAAAAAATAAATAAATACCCATTGTCAATTGGCTATTGAGAGCCCCAAATTTTTGTGTGACCTTCCAATTTATTTATTTATATATTTGTTGCATTTATATCCCATCTTTTTCCCTCCAAGGAACCCGAGGCGGCATATATAATCCTCCTCCTCTCCATTTTTATCCTCACAACAACAACCCTGTGAAGTAGGTTGGGCTGAGAGTCAGTAACTGGCCCAAAGTCACCCAGTGGGTTTCCATGGCCAAAGTGGGGACTAGAACCCAGATCTCCCGACTCCCAGTCCAACACTTCAGCCACTACACCACACAGTTCAGAAACACACCCACCTAGCATCAAGTATCCTCCTTTGTCAAGGATAATCAATCATCTTCCTCTTTGCTGCATCTGAAAATCTTCTGTCTGGCTGCCTCTTTCGCCTTTTCTTTATTTTGTCTTCCCAAGATTAAAACTGGTATTTGACCCTTGAACTGAATGAGAATTCATTAGATCCAGCAAGCAGTGTTAACCTAGGAGAGTAGTCATGTTGGGATAAAATCAGTTGACTGACTCCTGGAATTCCCAACTTGCAGAAAATTGTGAAAAAGTAATTAAGGGCACAATCCTATGGACTGCATTCTCACTGCTCAGGAGTCCCTAAACTTGATTTTCTTTATTTTCACATGTTGGTCTTTTCAGCCCATCTAGCAAGGGTGCTTTGGAGTGGGAGGGAAGGAGACTAAAGGAGACCCAGGATAAATCGTATCCTAGCATTACCAATCTCCTGTCATTCCCGCCCACCAAAATGTCCCCTTTCCCCCCTCTCTGAGGCTGGCATGGTTCTTTCCATGCTGACTGCAAGGGAATGAGTTTGGGGTTGGATTCCTGACTACCCTTTCTGAGTGCTGTCTCTGACCACAGAAGGAATTTTCCAACACATCCTCTGGTCCCTAGGACTCTCGCCCAGGGACCATAGGATTACTTTCTAAATTGTCAGTAGAGGTAATAAACCATTTTTACCACCACCACCACCTCCTCCTTTTTTGGAAGCTTGTACAGGTTCTGCTAGACATTTTTGCCACATTAGGTCTGAACTTAAAACTGTTTTATTTTTATTCACACATTACTAGATCACCCTTCTCTCAGAAAAAGTAAGTAACTATAGTTTATCCAAAGAAATCAGGATCACTTCATTTTGAAGTTGGCTTATTTGAATAAACTATAGTTAAAACTAATCATAGTTTATCTCAGTTCAGACAAAACAACAAATCATGGTTAGTTGAAAATCCTTCCAATCTCATTTGGAGGGGGAATTGCTTGCTCTCAGGGTTTGCCCAGGCTAATTCTTGTTTGGCTGTAACTTTAATTCTTTAAAGTTACAGCCAAATGTGGCCAATGTGAGAAGTTTCTTGTACACTACTTAAGAAGTAGTGTATCTTTGAACTGAGGAAGCTCAGCAAGACAAAGTACAGAAGTACTAAAATGAAGGATTATCTGTAAGATGATAAGGAAAGTACCACTTTATAATAAACGATGACTGTCTCCATTTTAAAGAAGAGCACAGACTGCATCTTAAGATGTTCATGACATCTCTTTCCACTGAAGTGGAAGTCTGTAGTACTGAATGTGATTACTGTGAAGAAGCTCAAAAATAGTTGCTCTCCTTTGTCAAGGGACTGAGAAGGTTTTGAAGTACTTTTGCCTAAAGCAAAAGCTTCCTTTGTTACAGCTTCCTTTGTTAAAGAAGTGCAGCTTTCAGCTAGAATCTAGTGCACAATCAACAGTACGGATGGATGAAAATTTTAAAACAGATTTACCCAATCCACACTTCCCCAAATCAAACACAGAAATGCACACAATTTGAGGTTGTAAATCTAAACATTTCTGGGCTTGTAATGTGTTCAGCAAAGGAAAAAAAAGCATTTGGCAATATTCGCACATTTGAAAAATGTGTAAAAAAAGAGAGTAAAATATGCACAAACACACTTTCATTGAACATGTCCATTAATGTATCCATTTGAAAAATGTGCCGAAAAATATGTACTGATTTTTTGGTGGTGGTGGAAATAAGAATGTTGGGTGGAGTTGGCGTGGAATGGACTTGGAGATGGGAAAAGGAGGAAGTCCATGGAAATGGACATCACAGATCTGCCCATCTCTAATTAACGGTCCCTAAATATTTGTAACAAGGTGCTGGATTGCAGCCACAGGGCTTCCTGAAATTGGAAATTTAAATATAACTCCAAGATTGAATTATTGGAATGAACTTTATGTGGAACAGTCTTATCTATGAGGACAATCCCATGGATGACAAAATCAACTGAACTCATTGCATCACATATATTAGGGGAATATAGTGCTAGAAATTATTTAGTGATCGAAAATGTATTGCACTTACTGATACATATTCAGCTTTCATAACAGGATAAAGTTTCCAAAGTCAAAAGAAATCGCAGCAAATGTTTGAGATCATGACAACATAGCAGAGGGCTCAGATAACAGTAGTGTAACCAGGATGAGACCAATGTGCATAGTTTAACCGTACAGGGCTTTGAAATTGGCAGGGTTGGTTGGAGCTGTCCAAACAGTTGTTGTGTCAGGTGCAACTGGGGCCAGTCAAACTGGATTGTATGGAAGGCTAGCTATGACGTGGTGGAGGATGTGCTGCTCTTGCCAGCTTGGAGAAATTCCAAGATCAGCTGCCCAGGACATCAATCTAGCAGGACACAGATGGTGTCACCTTTGGTGGTCATGTTGTAGTTAGAGCAAACTTGGAGTCTCTGGCACATGCTAACAAGGATTTGAGGATATGACACTCTGCATTCTTAGACCAGGGTGGCAGAAGACATTCTGAGGATGTTAAACATTGACCTTCCTCTTATAAATGACTAAAAGAAGTGACAGATTAGTCATGCTGTACGTTATAAAAGCTGGGGATTGAGAAGAACTGGTCTGGAAGTTCCTTGATTTGGATTCTTTGAATGGTTTGGGAGTGCTCCAGATTTGATACCAGTTGTAAAAATGTAATAAATAGAACTGAAGTGGAAACAACAATAAATGTTTTAAAGGCAGCATATTTTTTACCCTTTTCAGGGCTGACAACATCTTATTGCTGAATTACGACAGCATACCACAGACAAAACCATGGTTGCCACATGAAAGCTTCATTTACACAACCTGTACTAGTTATGTGAAATGAGTAGTTATAAAATCCCCAACAGTTGCCTGACCCTGTCGATTAAAGAATCTAATAACATAGCTAAGCTTGCCATGTCTGAGCTATGGGAATTTATAGATACATGCCAGGCTCTTTCTGTCACAGCTAGCAGCATCAGATTGTCCGAAGTGTGTGTCTACATACATAACTTCAATTTCTTTTTTAAATGCTGTCCATATATTCATTTACAAAGTAAACCAAAGTGGAAGAACATTGCAGACGTTGAACATGTGGGTACACACTGGTGATATATGATACGTGCGGGAAATATATAGATAATCTGTTCCTTTCCACATTAGTTTATTTATCTCCCATTGCCTATGCTGTGACCACTGCTTTTTATATATTTCTATATAACTTACCATTGTGTCTGTTGCCACTTCCCATAGCCTGAATGTTTACTTAGGATACCTTCAGACATGATGAAGTGAATTCTGTTTCTACCTACCACGTGTTTAGTCGGAAAATAGACAGTCCAAATGTACAAGCACCGTATAAGAGAAATAGTTTGTGCGTTTAAATCCTGCAAATTCCTTTTGTTTTGTTTTGTTTGGGACATTTTGATGGACACATGGGAAAAGAACGTGCGACTCACTTTCTCTCTCTCTCTCTTCTTTAGAATGGCAAAGTCATTCTTAGAATGTAACTTTCACTGTGTAATCTGTTGGCAGACAGCTGGAATAATGAGAACCAAGTCCATGGCTGAGTCTCTTGGGTGTTGTTAACTCAGTAGCTGAAAATAATGGTAGTCAAAAGCAAACAAACAAACAATCCACAGTCAAAAAAGCTGTTTTAACTTGGATCTATCGGATGAGTGAAAGAGTCCCCGGGGCATTGGCATCACTGCTTGGCTTGATGCATTGTACTTGGCTAGCAACATGAGACTGGCAAGATCTGAGAAAAAGATTTATTATGATGGGGATAACATGGACCAGGGCTGTACAGCTATCTTTATCCAAAAGCATCTAGAAGCAGTTGGTTGGAGGCTAGGGAACAGAAGAAGGCTTGTTTGTTTTTGTGGGCTGACTCTTTCCAGCCACATGCCTTAGATTACAATATTTTTAAGCACATCCAGGGTTTCCGTTAATGAATATGGTTGTATTAGTAGCTTCTTCGTTTTTGCAGCTTTCCAATAAAGAAGTTTAATCAGCATTTTACACCAAACGTAAGCCTAGCGTCAGATGTTTGAACTAAACATCAGGAGATGATTATCCATCATGCACTGCTTTGACATGAATGTTGCATATTGGAAATGATGGGTCTTGATGCTGGAATTTGGTGGGCATCTGCTCTGGCTTCATGACAGCTATTTGAAACTGCTGGGCAGAATTTGCTGAAGTCAGGGGACCAATGGGGAGCCATAATACAGTTCTAGTGCCTCCTATAGGAACATGAAGGAGCAACACAATTGCTTAGATCAGCCTCTGAGCAGTTCCTCTTTATCTGATGGACTATTCCACTGCCTGCCTTTCCCCCCTACATCCAGGCCTGTATATATACTGTGATTCAGTAGTGGTGCAAAAAGGGTGCAGCTCTTGTGTAGATCCTTATTCCTCTCTATGAATAGCAAAATGAATATACAAAATAGTAAGAATTGCAGGATAAATTATGCAAAGTAAGAATTCATATACAAATATGCGGAATTTGCAGATTCCATGTAGGCTGCAGAATTTCCTTTGTTGGCACAGACTTTGCAATACCTTGGTGTAAAATTGTGTTGTTGTTGTTGTTGTTTAAAAAAAGGGGATAGGGAAAATGTTGTTATTATTATTATTATTATTATTATTATTATTATTATTATTATTTATTTATTTATTTATATAGCACCATCAATGTACATGGTGCTTTACAGAGTAAAACAGTAAATAGCAAGACCCTGCCGCATAGGCTTACATTCTAATAAAATCATAATAAAACAATAAGGAGGGGAAGAGAATGCAAACAGGCACAGGGTAGGGTAAACAGGCACTGGGTAGGGTAACCCAAAGCTCACCTATGCTTGTTGCCGTAATGATAAATGATTGTTTACCATTACTTCCAAACGCAGCCATTGTTGGATAATTGTCAAGGCTGAAAGGCAGTGTTCAATTATAGATGAGAGCATGCAAATCAACTAAAAGAGAAAAAGGAAGAGCAGAGAACAAAACAAAAATGAAGATTGTTTTAGTGTTTCACTCCCCTTCCCTTCCTCCTCAAAAAAAACCATGAATCTTTCCACTCTGCAGTAGTTACGAGGGTCTGAGATCCATGAGCCTCCTGGCCCAGCTAAAACACATTCAAAAACTGGAGTGAAACGGCAAACCTTTACCTAGTACCTCCCCACATGATCTTAGGACAGTTTTTGCCACATATTCCAGATCACAGTTTTAGAGCAGAATTCCAGATGAATTGTAGAATGCCCAATCAACATGATTTATTCATGTAGGCTCACAGGAGGCCAGGACACAGATCACAGTCAATAATATGAAGAGCGAAAAGATTTAAGTAATAAACTGGCATTTGTGATCTCTGCAAACAATGAATATTAGGATGTGCTTGTATTCAAAATAGCAACTGCTGTGCTTTAATTGCATTTTGCTTAGATTATGTTAATGTTTGAAGAGTCACATATTTCAGAGTCTACTCCGTTTTATTGAACTGGCTTCCTATAGTGAGAAAGGCAAACACTGTCTCTCTGCTAATACAGCCTTAATAGATTTCCTGGTTTTGCATTATTTATGAAATTAATTTTGACAGCAGGCAGGGTTTTGTTTTGTTTTGTTTTTTGTTTTTAAATTGCTCTAACATTTGCTGTGGATGCATAAAAGTGTAGTAGCTGCTTGTTTGGTAATTAAACAATGAATTGCATTATCTGCCACATCAAGCACTGAAATTTTTAATTATTCAGAAAAAAGGTTTTTGTTGTGAGCTGTCACATCCTCATTAGCATGAATGTGGTCTAAACCAATCATGCAGGGAGAATTCATGGACTACAGACTTGTCACCTCCAGTTAACTCACAAGATAAAGTTGGCTTGAAACAAAACATGTGAACAGTATTGATAGCAGATGGTACCTTCATCATTATCCTTGAGATGACTGAATCCTGGCCTGGTTTCGACATAACGAGAAACTATTATGCTAGAGAGAACCATGGGCTCATATGCCCCTTTTTTCTGCACTGGAGGAGATTTATTTATTTATTTATTTATTACATTTTTATATCGCCCAATAGCGGTTCACAAAAATTAAAACCATAATAAAACAACCAACAGGTTAAAAACACAAATAAAAATACAGTATAAAAAGTATGGAAAGATGGAAAGCTTCTTCTTTTAAAACTAATCCCTGTGATGTCCAAACTCATGGAACTGTGGTCTGATAAAACTTTGACTTGAAACCAAGCTAGGATTTAAACCGTAATTTGAACTTGGCTTTTTCTCACTAACCAGAGTTTAAATAAACTATGAGCCAGAGTGAAAGGCAGCTGAACAAGGAGGTTGCAGTGGTGAAGAGGAGAAACAAGTCCAGGGGGCTCTTGTCAGTGGACCCCTGCCTGGATGTGGGCCTTTTGTAGACCTGCTGCTTACCCTTGATGCTGGTCCTGGACAAAGGTTCAGAAGTCTCTTAGGATACATCTAACCAGCTGATTTGAATGATGACTGCATATTAGAGAAGAGGTGTACCACTGGAAATTGTGGCAGTGTCTACACCATGCATATATCCCAGGGTCACCTCTAGGTCATCCCTGTGCATCCAAATGATGCACAGGGGATCCCAGGGTCAAGCAAGGACAACCAGGGACTTTCCATGGGATAACTGGGACTGCGGATTCCCTGTTTTTCCCGGGATACTGGGATACCTCCAAGGACTGCAGCCAGTGTAGCACGCAATCATGGCTTGTCCCTTCTACCCCGCGAGTAACGGGGCTCTAGAAATGGGAACGGAGCTGGGGGGGGGGGCGCAGTCTGTGCCCATCAGGTGTGGGGAGCAGTTTCAAGTTTTTTGTTTTGTTTTAAACTTACTTGTGGTGGAGTGCAATTGCTCTCCATTTCCAGGGGGAAATATGCGCCCACAATGTCCCTCTTGGTTTCTGGGATGACACACGGGCATGTGCACGCAGAGGGACGATTCCAGAAGCTGTATAGATAAGCACTGTGTAAGCACCTGTGGCTGATAAACTGCAGTATAATCCTCAGCGGGAAATAATATAACTATTATGTACTTTTTGTGATGGATTTTTTTTTATAAATCTGTCCATTGTAGCTCAAGAGACTGACTCACAATTCCTTTTTGTTCAAAAGAATTGTAAGTAATTAGACTGCTCCGTGTGATGCTTTTAAAAAGACTTGCTGTTTGTCATCTCCTTAAGGGGAGATTTTTCTTGTTTATCTCTCTCCCTCTGGAGAACTTTAAAAGCCTGTAAGCCATTTTCTTTCTGTGCATATATACAAAGATCAAATAAATTGTTGTCAGGAGAGAAATCAGAAGATCAGAGTTCTGCACCCAAGCCCTGGTATACATAAAATAGATATATTCAGTGGTAAAAAAGTGGGCAGGAACAGACTGATACAAAGCATTAAGTCATCATTATAGACTTCTAGCAACTTAAGACCATTCACGTGGCCATGAGATAAATAACTAGAAACCATCATCATCATTATTATTATTATTATTATTATTATTATTATTATTATTATTATATCTTGCTTTTTGCCCAATGCTGGGCCTCAAGGCGTGGGATACTTTTGGGAGCAGGAGTGGTGTGATTCAGGAGCAGAAGTCAGCAACTGGAGTCCAAGAAACTGTGGAAGCGACTGTAACTGCCATTCACAGTAGCACTAGATTTGTAATTAACTGTGGTTTAGAATTAGGATTGTTTGCATTTGGTTCGAATAGTTCTATTAGCGATGACTTATATTGCTACTTATAGAAAATTTCAGAGTTAGATAAATATTGTTAGATGTTGATTGTGCCCCATCACGGGGCACACGTCCTCTCGCAATGGCTCTCCTTTAATTGCCACACTAATCTGGGCTAGTTGATCCCTTCTTACATGTCCTGATTGAGGGCACATCTACACCAAGCAGGATATTCCACTATGAAAGTGGTATATAAAAGGCAGGAGCCACACTACTGCTTTACAGAGGTATTGAAGTGAACTGACAACTGTTGGGGCCCATCGACACAGACCATATACTGTTTTCATACCACTATATCCTGCTTGGTGTGGCTCCTGCTTTTTATATACCTCTTTCATAGTGCAATATCCTGCTTGGTGTAGATGAGCCCCGAGTCACAGCAGCAGTATGGTGGGAAAGAGTGTGTGCATGTGTGAAGGAGGGTGGAATCTGACTCCACAGGGACTCTTCACTGGCTGGGTTCATGCAACACACTAACCCACCCAGTGTAGGTTGTTGTTGAACCATGGGCTATCATGTTGTCTGAACGCAGCACTTTTTCCACATCATGGATTATCGTGTTATCAGAACACAGTGCTTTTCCTGCAGGGTGGGTTATCGTGTTGTCTGAACACGATGGATTTTCCACAGGGTGACTCTGAGGGCCAAACGGAACATCTGAAATGCGTAAGAAAAACAAGAAAGAAATTGCTGGAGAAGCACAGCTGGGGAGGGAACAGAATCAGCTGCCTAAGAGGTTTGAAAAGTATGGGGAGAAGGGAGCAGGCTCAACCAAAAGGAAACGAAGACAAGCCCAGGGCAGAGAGAAAAATGAGGAGGCTTCTAAGGCACAGAGAAAGGTCAGGTGTTAGCCAGTATTGCATTGCTTTGGATAATCATGGCTACTGTGCAGGAGTGAAATCTAGAATACGCGGCCTTCTACGTCTTTCTTCCCTACCTGTGCTCTGCAGATCTCACCTAGGAAAGGAGAATTCATCTTTCCCCTCCAACGCCTTTTCCTTGAGCATTGCAGGAGCCAGGGATTAATCTTCCCCAGGTCTTTTACCCATGCGCTGCGTTCCTCACTCAGGAATGGGGGGGATTAATTTATTCCCTCCAAGAGCCTTTTTCTCTTATCAAACAGACATCACAAGACTGAAAAAAACTACCTCTAATTAGCTGTAATACATAAGTATAATATTAATATTATTTTATATTATTAATTCCAATAATGTTTAATACGTGCAAGTTGTGTGCAACGGATTGCTCCCAAGGTTCTGAAGATTGTAGTATTTGGCTCAGAGGGTCTGAAACTTTGGCCACCCCTGGCTCATTATTTATAGGGTTTTTTTTATATCAGTATGGCTACAATTATATATAATCAACCATATAATCCGTACTGTCTCTGTTTGTTTTTAAAGCAAATTCTTTCAAAATAATATGTCATTGTTTTCTCCAAACATTGCAAGACAAAATACTGAAATAATTGTCTTCAGATATAAAACATTGGATCAGCTCTAGATTATTCATACAAACTCTGGTGCTTTCTTCATTAAAACGTTGCTCTGGAAACTAATGCAAGATGAGAATTGGAGTTCCGATTAATGATAAAAAAACCTTACAATGTGATTAAACATCCAATAAAAGTGCATAATTCAAATTCTTAACTTTCTCCTTGCTTTATGCATGTTAGCTGCACTAAATATAAACTGCTTGAAATGATTGTCATTGCATAATGGAGACTTATTTTAGTAACCGTGATCTTAATGCAGTAATTTGTTGGTCTGCTCAAGGAACTCTGTGAAATTTAAGTTCTCCATGATGAGGAAAACATCAGGAAAATGTGTATAGGAATACTTGTTTAATTTCCTCCTTGCCTCTACGCCTACTCGGGAAAAATATGAAGGATTGTCTGGGAAAACTATTAATCATAATGACCCTGTTAAAGTGTTCCCCCCGCTCATTTAGAGGTCAGGGCACTAATTCATCAGCAGTCATTCGGGTCAGTAAATGGGTCACATATCCACCTCTGTTTGACTACTGACTCACTGTGTTCGTTGTCATTGGATTAACAACAACCGACTCTTTTGGTAAATATAGGAAATGTGGCAAATACATACAGATGAGCAAAGATTAGACATGGAAGGAAGTTGTGGGAGGAGTTGGGATTTGCTGCCAAAGTCCAATTATAACTATTTGCAATGAATTAGCATTCATTTTGCCATAATTTGTATATTTATTCTAGAAACCTACCTAGATTTGGATTCTATTGGATAGCAACAATAAGTTCACAGGCTACAGCCTTAATATTAATACATACTTTAGAGATGTTGGGTTTTTGTTTGTTTGTTTTTACAAATGCTGTAATGTCCTAATATGCGAGTGTATCTAATATGCAAGTATCATGCATTCCTATTTAAAATGAATTATGATTTGGTGAATCAGATGTGGTAAACCAGTGTCTAGTAAATCCAGTGCTAATTGTTAAGTAATTAATTCAATTTGAAATCCTGTGAGTATAACAAAGGAACGGGTTTTTTTTAAAACACACACACACACACACACACACACACGGTTTCAAAAGAGATTGATGTGTGTAGTAAGGAAATAATTAGATATATTAAAAGTGTTTAAAATAATAATTTCACATCAATAAAAATATTTTAAATGTTTTATTTATTTGTATTTATTATTTATTTGTATTTATTAATTTGTAAATGCCCTTCAATTTATGTAGGATTTCAGGCAGTGTACAACCAATTACATCACAGCACAGATACATAGTAAAATATTTAAAATCTATCACAATTACATTTTTAGAACTGATTAAAATGCCTGGGAGAATAAGAAAGTTTTTGCCTGGTTCTAAAAATCCTATCATTATGTGTGTATTTATTTATTTACAAGATTTGTATACCACTCCACATGTAAGAAAGTTTCTGAAGTAGTGAAAATAAGGGTCAAACAATAAAGAGATTAAAAGATTAAGCACCATATTAAAATTGTCCTTTTAAATACAGGATATTAATAAAATACGAATAAAATGTTGGCTGGTCAATTAAGAATTGCTTCCTGGAATAGGACTGTTTTCAGGAGACTCCAGAAGAAACACAGTGTTGGCGCCTGTTTGACTTCCAGGGGCCACCATGCTGAAAGCTCTTCTCCACGTTGTAGAGGATGTCAGGATCCACCTGACAACCCTGCGAGGTAGGCTCTTGGACCAAACGTCCTAAACTCCCAAACAACCCACCTCCCTGCCTTGTCCACAACCAGGATGAGCCAGATGTTCATGGGAATAATACACAGACACACATTCAGGGACCAAAGCAATTTTATTGCAATCACTAAAACCTAACACATAAGGCCTTGGTCAATAAAACAGCCTCCTACGACAAAGGAAGGGAAAGAATAGGGAAAGGGAAGAGAAGATGTGGAAAAGGGGAGAGTGAGGAGAGGAGGTGAGGGAAAGCTCTAATACTTAGCCATTACCCCAAGAAACAGTCATGCGTCCCCACACCCAGCCGAAATGACGGCTGGCTTTCTCCAGAGTACCCACACACATTCAAACATTAAAAAAAAACTTTCTAACTCTGGGCACCCCCTCCTGATTGCACGGACCTGATCTTCCCACTTGACCTACGCATGCGTCTCCAAGAAAGATGGAGGGCCTTCTTCATAGAGCTTTTTATCTCTTTTGGGGACCCTTGGTCCCATGACCTTCGCCGACCAACCAGTGCCCTTCTCGGGCTCTTGCCCACCCCTCTCACAGGGGCCAAGCCAGCTCTTATTCCCACAGCTGAATCTCGCTAGTTTGTCCACTGCCCTGATAATCTCCATGCCCTGATAATCGAACTGACTCAAAGCGGAGATGACCTTGGCTGGCAGCCACCAGAACCTGGCACAGCCAGTTTGAAACAATAAACCATAGACCAGGCATAGGGGCAGATTTTACAACCCCACAGCAACAGATTTGCACCCCTGTCCTTCACACACATGGACTCCAGTCAGGGCATTGGTCCGTGTGGAACCACCAGGATCATGTCCGGTGGTTTTAACTTTAACGCCCCATGCTAACTAGTATAAGCCAATTTTATTACAGAAGGGGGGTTGTGAGTGACTTGCCTAAGGCCATTCAGAGTGTTTGTGGTTGGGTGGATATTTGAAGCAAGGAGTTCAGATATCTTGCAGTTAGTGACTGATGCAAAACTACAGTTTGGGTTAACTGTGGTTAAGAACTCACACCATGGGTTGAGCTTCCCAACATACAACACACAAATCATGGTTTGAACTGCTGCTTCTCTTTTGTTTCCCATCTGGGCACTCAGCTTTGTCAGTTCACTCCCATTTCCATTGTGCAGCCACCTCTTCAGGCAAAGCAATCTTCATTGCCGTAGTTCAGCAGCCTCTTGAAGTGGAGCAATGGCCCGGTGCATCAACAGTCCTTGATGTAACGGCAAACCCCAGTTAGCACAAACTGGACTTGATGGCCTTATACGCCCCTTTCAACTCTGCTATTCTATGGGTTCATCTACATTAAGCAGGATTTTCCACTATGAAAGCAGTATATAAAAGGCAGGAGCCACACTACTTCTTTATAGCGGTATTGAAGTGCACTGCAGGATCTACACTACTGCTTTATAGTGGTACTGAAGTGCACTGACAACTGTTGGGGCCCACTGACACATCTACACCAAGCAGGATATTGCCCTATGAAAGTGGTATATGGTATGTGTCAATGGCCCCCAACAGTTGTCAGTGCACTTCAATACTGCTATAAATCAGTAGTGTGGCTCCTGCCTTTTATATACTGCTTTTATAGTGGAATATCCTGCTTGGTGTAGAAGAGCCCAGAGATTCAAACTGTTGCTTGCAAACTTGAAATTGTGGATTCAGATCATGGTTTGTTGGCCCCAATCAACAAATGATTTCCAGTCAGGTTCATGTTCAAACCAATGGTTACCTAAAAAGAAGAAGAAGAAGAAGAAGAAGAAGAAGAAGAAGAAGAAGAAGAAGAAGAAGAAGAAGAAGAAGAAGAAGAGCCATGGCTTTGCTTTATGTCTGAATTCAACCACTGAATTAGTTGTTGTACCACTTATCGTACCAGTTATTGTATACCAGTACTGGAGGAAAACTAATATGAGGTTCATAAATGTTACTCACTGTCCATTATGTATATGCAACATAACATAAATATTCTGTAATATTTGTTAGATGTGTTTCAGAGCCACTGAATTTCTAGTATCCTCTTTAAAACAAATGAGACATGGTGAGTAACTTTGAAAAATGACACCTGATGTACATAACATTGCTTTTAGTGGATGTTAGGTACAAGATAAATTTTCAACATCGTAAGATTATGTTTATAGATACTCTTTAAGCAGGGCTGTACAATTTGCAGCCCTGATGCTACATACTACTTATAGTAATAATAATAATAATATTTATTTCATACCCGCCTCTCCCTCTGGATCGAGGCAGGGAACACAGAATACAAAAATATTATAAAATATATAGAACTGATTAAAACATATAAAACTAATACATTATTAATACATCATCATCATCATCATCATCATAAATTATTATTATTATTAAAATAAATTTACTTCCCTTGAAGCCAGGAAGACCACATCCACTAAATTTATTTGTATGTATAAAAAGTCTTTCTATACATGTTTCATACATGTTATTTCTTAGTCCTCAAATCATATTGCATACATCGCAGCAATTCTACAAGACTAATGGGAGTAGGCCAGTATTATTATTATTTTATTGTTGATTTAATTGCAGTTAGTTGTTTACATTGCTTTAATTTTTCTATGTTAAAATTTTTAAGACTTTTTTATTATGTTGTATTTTTATGAGTTGTTGCCTAGTGAGCTTTGGCAATAGGCCAGTATAGGAATAATAATAATGGTAATATTTTGATATCACAGATAGAGGTTAAGGCTAAGAGATAGCTTACAATTGCATAAGGCCACATGCAGGTGGAGGGTTCCAGTTCACAGCTCAGTCTCTTAACCACTATACCAATTTTCAAGAGCGTTTTAATGAAGGCAAAATAGAAGGAGGATTTTCTTTTTTTATAGCTCTGCAACTTATCCTGTTTATTGTGTATTAGAGAAAAATACACATCTAGGGATGTGTGCCTTCACACCTCAGACACAAAGCCATGTGCATTTTACACCTTCCAACTCAGGGCGTGTGGGTAGAAAAAGAGCATCGCAAGGAAAGATTTACAAAGGCATGCAGTGAAAGGTGGCCTCACAAGGGCACAATGTTGCCCAGGTCTTTTTTTTCCAGCCCAACAGGTGGCTTGTCAACATACCATAACTGTAATTTTATATGGAGGTATTTAGAAGCTTTAGTACACAGGCTGCAGCATTTCAATTATGTCCATGCCTTTGATACTACACTACAGTGTCGGGAATGGAACGGCATTGTTTAAACATGGCGTGTCAGCGTTGGCCACATGGGTTTGTACTTGGTGCTAGCTTGATACTTACTTGTGTCAAATGCGTGCATGTAACAAGAAGCCATACTAGAGATGCTTAGATTGATTTTGATTTGTGGATAATCTAGGTAAGCAGAAACTATTATAGTGAAAACGCATTCTAAAGAATGCATGCACTAGCACTAATGATCTTTTAGTTTCATTTTTTAAAAAAAAAACAATCAGACATGTTTTTATTTAATCTCCTAAAGATTGTGGTTGATGGCTCTATGCTTATAGTTCTTAGATCATACAAGCTATATGTCTGTTTCCTATGATGATGTACTACCCTCATCACAGCTGGAAAACTTGCCCCTTCACCATTTTTGGAAGATCTGAGTGATGAGGATATATCAGAAAGTTTGTGATGCTAATTCATTTTTGCATTTAACATGCAGGTTTTAAAGACCAGCCAGTTCTTTATTGTGTCTTAGCAAATTGCCGTTATACACAAACACAGAATAAAACACAGGATAAAACACTATACAATTTAAAACTCCACCAACAAACCATTTAGAGTTGACTAGTTTTAAAGAATGCAAGCTGATAACTAGTTGTATTGCAGCAGGTGTGGAGTGGGATTTAACCCTTTCCTCTCCTGCTGTGGTCCTGAAGTAAACAGCTCCTCTAAAGCTGGGACACATTAGGTGATGGTGGGTAGTGATAGTGAAATCCCACATTGTCGACCCCTGGAGGCCCACACCAGTCACTATAGACAATACTGACCTACAACATAAGAAGAGCCATGGTGGATCAAACCAAGCACCTATCTAGTCCAGTATTCTATTCCCACATTAGCCAGTCAGCTACCTGTGTGAAGGCCACAAATAGAACATGAGTGCAAATAGTGCCTTCTGACTCATGTTCCCCAGCAACTGGTATATAGAAGCATACTGTCTCTGGCATTTAATACTTGATAACTGTGATGGATCAGTGTCCTGACAGTATAAGGCAGTTTCCTATCTTCCTTGTACTTGAATTTAACCACGTTATTTTGGAATTTTTTTAATAATTTACAGGGAAAATTCACTCCAGTTTCCTCTTTGAAAGTAGTGCAGTACAATCTGAAATACCAGGCTGTGGCCCAATTTTCTTAATGCTTATGTTTGCAACTCCACAAGATAGTCTTTCTTTCTAAATATTTATTATTTTCACTGGATAGTTCCTTTAAAACTATGTACATGAATACTTAGTAAAAGCACACAATTTTCTAAGATTATTAATTTATTATGTCAGTTTTTCAATAATTCTTCTTTATCAAGTAAAAAAAAAGTACATTGCTGGTAGTAAATCTACAACCAGAAAACCAAGTAATTTATGTTAAAATGTCATTTTATGTGCAGTTATGTTCTTTTGATTGGTTCACATTAGTGTCGTTTCAGTTATAAAATGTGTATATTTCCATGGAGGGCATTCCTGTATACATTAGTAAATAACTGGAGAATCTAGTGTTATGCACACTTCTGGCTGGAGGAGAAATAATTGCCCTTTCCATGTTTATTCAGTAGTAAAACCTATTTTGTTCAATGGGACATATTTCGAAGAAAGTATGTGTAGGATTGTAGCCGTAATCTAGAGCATTACCATACTACATTCCCAGAATAAGACAAGCTAATTTTGTTTCAGCTTGAGGCCGTAAGACTGGAAGATTGGCAGTAATTGAACCCTGGATAAAAGCATATGCAATCAGCCTGAACATGCTATTTGCCTCTGGGCAAAACTTTTTGACCACAGATCATAGTTACTTGGTAGGAAGTGAAATTTTAGATCAACTGTTATGGAAGACATGTCAAAAGAAATCTAATCAGACCCAAGAGCGAGTTTCTAATGTATAGCACGATTACTTGTGTTGAGTGGAATTCTGTGTCTTTGAAATGCTGAAAATATCTTGCACCCTGAGCCCAAACACATTTATTTAGAAACTGGCTGTTTCAACCACGACATTTGCCCTAAGTGTGCAAAAGCATGCCACGTGCCGCAATTTAAAGATTTGGATGGTGGCTGTAATAGGTGCATAGGGTATAGTTCTGATGTGTCCTGTACCCTACAAGGTCAGTCTTCAGGGACTTGAAGACCAAACAAAAGGAAAAGTTGTACATTTAAACCAAACACACACACAGTGCACTTGATTTTTGCAGATAAAATCAGAAAACTTTTACTGGTTGCACCCAATTATTTCTTTTATAACTTATGATTTTTTTTTTAAAAAAAATATACCATTGCATTCAGTCTATTCTAGCAAGCCTAATTCAAAAGCTGATTCTCAAAAGGTCATTAGCTTTTATCCAGAAGAAACAAAGGCCTTTAGAAAACTCTTCCAGCTTTTACTTTCACTTGACACCTACACAGTAGGCCAGCTTGTGACCCAGAGAACCATGTCTAAAGGGTTCCTTTTATGCATTTCTAATTGCCTTGCTTTCTCAAGAGGGTCAAACTAAAGCTCATCTCTTTGGACTAGTTGGCAGCATAAGCTCTGCTCTGCCTCTTGAGGTACAGATGGCGGTGATTTCGAAGACCTTTTAGACACAGTTTTCATAAACACTCCAGATAGTATCCAATGTTAGTTCTACACAGAGTAAAAACGTTGAAATGAATGGAAATTAAGTTAGTTCTATAAGTCTCATTCATTTCAGTGGGTCTGTCTATGTAGAAATAACATTGGATACTACCCTCTGACTCTGACAGTATATACTTTGAACTAATTCAAAAAAGTTTATTCTTCCACTGAAACTCTGGGCATGTCTACACCATGCCTATATCCCGGGGTAGTCCTTGGATTGTCCCTGTGCATCCACATGATGCATAGGGGATCCAGAGGGCAACCTGGGACTAGCAAGGATATCAGGAACTAAGAAAACCCTGACTCTTCCACGGTTCCAAGATCATCCCGAGGAGTGTGGGCCGTGTGGCTGCTGCTCCTGGGTTGTCCTATCCTCCCAGCGAGTAACAGGGACTGTAAAATGGGCATGGAGCTGCACAGCGGCAGTCTGTGCCCATCGGGGGTGGGGGTGCCCCCTTACCTTCGGCACTGGAGCACGAGTGTGCTCCTCCCGTTGTTTTTTAAAAATGGCGGCTGTGACGTCCTTCCGGGATGTTGCGCAGCCGTCTAGACACCCAGCGAGGATCATGGAAGGCAGTAAGTCTGCAATCCTCCCCCTACACCCTTGTGGTGTAGACATGCCCCCCCCCCCCCGTTTCCCCAATTGAAGATAAAGTGCAATTGGGAACTCACTCACTCACAAGAAAGCAAAATCATTATTTTGCTAGATTTCAGGGCACTACTCCCCATCCCTGAAATTTAGTACATATGTAGCCAAAGGCATTCTGGTTACTAGGAAAGTTGGAAGTTGAATTTGTCCCAGAACCAGTAAAAACCATTTACAAGTAAATGATGTTCAAGCATCTTTACATATTATAAATAAACATAGGCTTACATAGGGCGGTGTCCAAATTGACACTTCTGTTAATGTAAATTTCATTGTGCTAGTGTAAGCGACCCCTAGTGCAATGTTGTGATAGTGTTTGCTGGTGCATCGGGTTTCCCCAGAAAACACGTAATGCCAGCAAACATTATTGGGATTGTGCTAGAAATGGTTTACGCTTGTGCAACATAATTTATGTTAGCAGTAGTGTTGATTTGGATGCTGCCCATTTTAACATGTGCCGATTTATTGGTTAAGAAGTAATTTGCCCTGAGATCAGTCCTATAAGATCTACTGACCGTAACACTGCTTGTTTTATGTCAGAAATTGTGTCAGACTGATATGGACAAATGATTCAAGGGCTTTACCCAGTGAACTGCTTTTGCATTTTCATTGTCTAGACAAAAATCCACAGTGGTATGCTAAGGATCCATAAGACTACCAATGATTAGAAATTGCATAGCCAATAACTATAATTTAAGCCATGTTGGTATGTGTTTGTATTTAATTTGCAAATGACTAGAAATAAAAAATTAAAATCCTGGAAATGCTGTGGGCATAAATTTCTTTACCTATACCCAAGACTAAATTTTAAGTGGGAGCAAAGCAGGAGTAGGTAGAAAAGAACTAATAATGGTGATCCAAGACAGATGACAAATGCACAGTCATAAAGGCACACTAGACTTTTACGTTTACAATACATTTATATTAATGCAGTGGTGTGGAAAGTAGAATTACATTACTATTATGATAGAGCAGTGGCTACAGCAAGGTCCATGCTTTAGTTTATTATTATTCAAGATTCCCATTGGAAAGAGTTTGCCCATCTTGCACTCCACTTTTTAAATATAATGCAGCAATTCAAAACCTGTTCAGAAGACATGATAAGACCAGTAGATATGTCTAGATCTAGACAAATTTAGAAAATGGATAGAATGATCTGTAAACAGAATAAACTTTGTTACCACAATCCTTAAATGACTTATACTGGAACGTCCCATAGGTTTCAGTAGGGACTTCTTTGGAATATGACTTATGTTTGATGTTGAATGACTTCTTTTATTCACATAAATTCATGTTCCATTAATTTGAAGAACAGCAAGTGATTTATGTTCTCTAAAATACAGTGATAAACCGAGTTTGGAATTCATGCTGTCTTTTCCTTGTAGAAGGTGAACTGTGAAATTTGGTCAGGCTGTACAGAATCTCTCCCTTTTTCATTGGACTGTCTTGGTTTTATTGCATAAAGAGAACACTGCTTTATTCAAGAAAGGGCTTTTTTACTTGATCTAGTATAAATTTTGAGCAGGTTTGGCTCTCCCCCCACCTTCTAGCAAACTTTATCCATGTCTCACGGGACTAAATGGGCTGAAATCCAAGTGCACTAATTTAACTAGGTTATGGATTAGCCATCTGTCATGTAACTTTCTCAGAACTTTTAAACACTGCTACCTTAATTGCCTTGTTTTTCCTAAATGGTACTCTGTTTTCCACAGTGATTGTTTTTTGGTGTGTGTGTGTGTGTGTGTGTCCTTAACTACACTTCTTTTTGTTTGTTTGTTTGTTTGTTTTATTAGTGTCATCACTGTTTGCCAATTTTTATATCTAATGTAGGGGCATCTCTGTCATGTTTGATGAGCCATGAGGGTGGGGGCACTTGACCTCCCAGTTCACCCAAACCTTGTTGCGGTGCTGCAAATGAAGCAAGAGCCAACAGGATAACCGAGTACTAGAAGCGAAAGGGGACCCCAGTGGCTCCTACGACATCACAAATATTAACTGACTTTTATATAAAAGACGTTTTGTAATAAAGACAGAAGAAATTATATTCTGTCCTAGTACTGAAACTAGGCCTTTCCAGGCTTAGAAATCAAATGTAAAGAAATTCCAATTAATTTGGAAATGAACTGAATAGAGAAAGACAGTGTGCTGCCATTAGAGAGAGCCAGTGTGGTTATTGGACTAGGCTTCTGCCATGAAGTTCACTGGGTGAGTATGGGCAGTCACTGGCTCTCCGCTTAACCTGCCGTACAGGGTTGTTGTTAGAATAAAATGGAGAGGAAGAGGATGATAATGTACACTGCCTTGGGCTCCTCTGAGGGAAAAAATCATATAAATAAAAATAAATGCTGTCATTAACATCATGCATGTGTTTTGGGAGCCACTCCATTATCCTGGCCAACAGAACTAGTCAGACAATTTGGAACTACACCAAATGAGTGTTTGAAATAGCTCAGGTCAACCTATAAATCATAGTAATTATGTAGTGTCCAGCAGTTCTTTTTCACTCCAAAGTAAGCATTTGACGGTCCCAATTTGCTTTACTTTGGAGTAATAAAAGAAGGCCACCAAGAGGGGCAGCTGCATGCCATGTAATTAATGTAACAGGTAGTTTGCTATATGAGAGAGGTATCTCAGAAAGAAAATGTTCCTTTCCTTAGAGCTCCAAAGGTAGGGAATAAAGAAAGGCTTTTTTCTGGGAGAATTAAGCTTCTATACTTGAATTGAGCCTTCCCCAACCTGGTGCCTTCCAGATGTTTTGGACTACAATCCCCATCATCCCTGACCATTGCCCCCTGCTGGCTGGGGCTGATGAGAGTTGTAGTCTCCCCCCTCCAAAAAAAAAAATGGAGCACACCCAATTGAGGAAGGCTACTCTAGTATCTTACTTCCTAGGGGTAGTTACAAATTAAGGCCTCTCTGCTAACTCTTATTTCCTGACCTAGCCTAGCTGTTTTTGGTATTTACTTTAAATTTCCCTTCCTTCTTTGCTTTATCTTGTTCTTAGTTTATGTGGAGAGGTACCTATACTTTCTGACATGTTGCTGAGGATGGAGGACTTATGGGATGAACTGGAGGATGTGTTGGAGACACCGGCAAGGGTGGTTCTACTTCTCTCTCCATTTATTATTATTATTATTATTATTATTTTTATTTATTTATTTATTTATATAGCACCATCAATGTACATGGTGCTGTACAGAGTAAAACAGTAAATAGCAAGACCCTGCCGCATAGGCTTACATTCTAATAAAATCATAATAAAACAATAAGGAGGGGAAGAGAATGCAAACAGGCACAGGGTAGGGTAAACAGGCACTGGGTAGGGTAAAACTAACAGTATAAAGTCAGAATAAAATCAAGTTTTAAAAGCTTTAGGAAAAAGAAAAGTTTTTAGCTGAGCTTTAAAAGCTGCGGTTGAACTTGTAGTTCTCAAATGTTCTGGAAGAGCGTTCCAGGCATAAGGGGCATTCATTCCATTCCATTCCATTCCATTCCATTCCACTTCTATACAGCTCAATAGCCGAAGCTCTCTGGGTAGTTCACAAAAACAAAATCTTAAGGTCAGCGTAAAATATAAAACCGCCCAGAGAGCTTCGGCTATTGGGCGATATAAAAATGTAATAAATAAATAAATAAAATATGGAAGCTTAAAATCACAATATAAAAGTACATGTGTATGGTATACATGTGGCAAGCTAATGAGTGAACAATATATGACTGGATTCGGACAACATGATAACCAATAGTGGTCTAAATAGTCAACAGTTTGATATTTAACTCACCATGGGTTATCGTGTTGTGTGGCAGGGCATTTTTAACCTACAGTTGATTATTTGGCTGAAATAACCAGCGCAAATAACCAATGCTGCGCAGAGTTGGCTGTTTGAACAACTGTTGGTTATTGTGTCATGTGGGAGGCACCGTTAGTTATTTCCTTGGCCACCACTGATTATTTCATCAGCCACAGAGTTGCAAGGCAAGAGTGGTCAAAGCGGTGGCTGCCACTCTAGTCCAGCTGGTAGGTAGCTTTTCGGCAGCAATGGCTGATGGATACTAGTGGGAGGACTGAGGGGGAGGGGAGACAGGGCAGGGGAGGAGTGAGTCAACTCAGCATGGACTAATAGCCAACTCAACGCTGATCCTAATCCACACCACTGTTGATTATTATCATGTTGTGTGGGGAATACCCCCTAGATAAACAACTGTCGAGTTGATTATCACCCCACCGTTGGCTGTTGTGTTGTCTCCAGCCATTTTTATTCTCTCCAATACATAAAGAAGCATATGTTCCAGTAGCCTGCAGAAAGTCATGGAAGAAACTGAGTGAAATCTTGCAGGACAACAAGTTTTACAAAGTTAGTTTTTCTATGAAATAATAAATAGAGCTCATATAAAATCAGGCATATGCTTAAGTACATTTTGGCAACAACGAAAAAAGACGGGGAGCATATGAGTAGAGGAAATTTCCACCAATCACCTTTCCAGTATGCCTGAATCATGATCTGGAATAAGGAGCTCTAGGACTGAGGTTAATTCATACCCTATGCTAGTCGCTGTTCTCCCTACTGAGCTGGCCAACAAACTCCTTATTATGATGAAGATTTTGGGGGGTTGTTGTTGCATAAACTCAGGTGCCGAGTGTAAGCTGAATTTAAGACTACCAATTTATTAGACTGACTTGAAGCAGAGGAGAATGAGTCTTTCTGTAAATGCAAATGTATTACTGTATCTTTTAAACAGTTATGTACTTCATAATTAGTTTTTCCAGTGGAAAGTTTTTAATGGACACAGTAATAACATTTATTATGGACATGTTTTATATAAAATTATAGCCAACAGCTTGGCATAGCCTGACAGGGAGATCCCTGTTGGTAAGTGATTTCTCTTGTAAAACATGCAGCAAAATAATTTTTGGGAGCTGGAATGTGAAGGGTTGTGAAAGGCCATTTGTACCAGTTTCTGCTAACTGCAAAGCAATCATTTGATTCATCTGGTTTATTCCCTGTCCCAAATTGCACACTGAAAGCATGGCCACAGAGAGTTGTAACCCTTTCAGGGAGGGACAAAAATATGTGAAAGAGGCATCTATCTGTTCAATCCCCGGTATCTCCAAGTAGGACAGGGAAATCTCCTGCCTGAAACACCTGGAGAACTGCTGCCAGTCAGTGCTAACAGTATTGAGCTAGATGGACCAAGGGTCTGACTCAGTATAAAATAACTTCCGGTATTCCTGTGTACCACATTTCCACCCTAGCTTTCAGTCAGAGTTTATTCAGGTTCTAATTAACATGGCTGTATTGTGAGCAATGGTTTTTCAATTTATTCATAAATTATCTGGAATTAGAAATGAGCCGTGAGGTGGCCAAGTTTGCCAATGACACCAAATTATTTAGGGTGGTTAAAACAAAAAGGGATTGTGAGGAATCCAAAAGGATCTCTCCAAACTGGGAGAATGGGTATCCAAATGGCAAATGTGGTTCAATGAAAGCAAGTGTAAAGTGATGCACGTTGGGCTAAAAGCCTAACTAATAACCTGATAGAATCTGAGCTAGAAACAGATCTTGGGTTGTGGTAAACAGCTTGATGAAAATGTCAACGCAGTGTGTGGCTGTTGTAAAGAAGGCAAACTCCACGTTAGGCATTATAAGAAAGGGAATTGAGAATAAAACTGCTGGTATCATATTGCCTTTATACAAAAGATGGAATCTAATTTGATTCTAAATGGCCACAGTTAATGTTTTGTCTTAAAACATGTTGCAGCTATTCCCTAGATCAGAAAACATTGTGGTTTTTTAAAATGAGTTGAGCTAGGTAGCTGTGAACATTTTTTTTTTTTTTTGGTAATATAAAGTGAGCAAGCTATAAAACCCTGTTTCATATATAACATTCTTAACTAAGTTGCTGTAAGAAGTTAGACATATTGTGATTTTATTTTTTATTATGCTAAATCCTAACTCCTGCAATCCTGTTAAGGCATTCCCTCGTGCATTGGATTAAATTGGTGGTTTGGATCACCAACAGGGTGATAGTTTTCCATTTCTGACCCAGTTTAAGATGTGCAGTTGGGACCTTTTGCTGCACTTTTAGGGGCTGTATCCCCAGCCCCTAAAAGGAGCGCTCCTATTCAGGGATCTTCGAGCCAGGGCCAGCCTACCCAGGAAGCAAGGTGAAGTGCCCCCTTCAGGTGGCAGAATGGGAGAAGCCTATCACTGCAGCCTCCAGCAGGTGCTCTGGAGAACGCATCCAGCCATTCTCTTGCCGTGGCATTTGCCTCAATGTTTCAGTTTCCTTAGAGCAGTTTCTTGCCCTGTTTCACTTGTTGTGTGGGACTGGAAGAAGTAGCAGAAGAACTGTCACAAGAGCTCACACAGGCTTCATAAGACCCCCGAGACCTCCTGCAAGGTCTTGCAAGGTCTGTGCAAACCACAATGAGAGCCCTGCAGCAACTTTTTCCGGCTGCATGGAGGCGCAGGAAGGGGGTGGTGGCAGCGCATCTTTTCTCTCAGCACAGGTAGTTAGAAACCATGTGCTGGAGCAACCCTGGAACAGGCACCTTGTACTCCTGTTCAGATTTCATGGAAACCATTTTTTCCTCCATCCCTCTAAGGTTTGTTCCTGCTATACTAAAAAAAATCAGGACTGACCTCTGCCTGAAACCTGGAGACCTTCTGTCAGTCAGAGTAATAAGGTACATAGACAAATGTTATTTAACATCTATATGAAGCCCTTGGGAGCAGTCATTAGGGGATTTGGAGCTAAATGCCATCAATACGCTGATGACACGCAGCTCTATCTCCCTGTGACAACTGAATCAGGTGAGGCTGTGCAAGTCCTGGACCAGTGCCTAGACTCAGTAATGGCTGGATGAGGGCCAATAAACTGAGACTGAATCCTGGCAGACGGAAGCCCTGTGGGTGAGTGGTTCCCGAGTCCGGGAGACAGGCTCATTGCCTGTTCTGGATGGGGTTGCACTGCCTCTGTTTGGGGGTACTCTTAGACCCATTTCTGTCGTTGGAGGCTCAAGTAGCCGCCACGGCTCGGAGTGCCTTTGACCATCTTCGGTTGGTTCGCCAACTACGGCCTCTCCTGGACAGGGATAGCTTGACCACGGTGGTACAGGCATTGGTAACCTCAAGATTGGATTACTGCAATACGCTCTATGTGGGGCTGCCCTTCAAGCTGCTCCGGAAGCTGGAGCTAGTGCAGAATGCTGCAGCTCGGCTGTTGTCTGGAGCTGCCCCTTTCCAGCATGTAACTCCTCTGCTGAGGGAACTGCACTGGCTGCCTATTCACTACCGGGCCAGGTTTAAGGTTCTTGTACTTGTGTACAAAGCCCTAAACAACTTGGGACCAGGATACCTGAGAGAGCGCCTTCTCCCTTACCAACCTGCCCGGTCACTGAGGTCATCCGAGGGCCTGCTCCTGGTGGTTCCACCTAGATCCATCCTCCGATTGGAATCCACCAGAGGAAGAGCCTTCAGCGTGGTGGCGCCCCTCCTGTGGAATTCCCTGCCTCTGGAGGTCAGACAGGCTCCAGCCTTGTACTCCTTTCGGCGCCTCCTGAAAACATCTTTATTCCAGGAAGCCTTTCTTTAACATGCAGCCTTGGATTTCTGTGTTGTTGTTGTTTTGCTTCTTTTTAAATTTTGTTTTAACTGTTTTATTCTGTTTTTATTTTCATTTTACCTTGTACACCGCTCCGAAATTTTTTCAATGAGGAGCGGTATATAAATATTCTAAATAAATAAATAAAATAATCTGACCTGGATTAAGGCAATTTCCTGTGTTTCTGTAGCACTAGAGAGCTCCAGTTTGGTGAAAGCCCAGAAAAGAACAACAGCAGCAGCAGCAACAACAAAATTCATGGGGAATTTCTTCTTCCTAATGTCCTTTTCTCTCCTCCCCGCTGGAAAAATTGATCAATTTTGGATCATGAAATATTTTCTTTTTGAAAATATGATGAATAAAATGTTTAAGACAAGGAATATGTCTCTTATATTGCTACCTGGTCTTTATTCCCTCAAAACAATTTCTAAAAATTACGTATTAGGAAGACTTGTATGTGAGACCTGTAGTTTAAAATTTCCGGAAATTTTGAAGCCGGTCTTTTCTGTCAGATTTCCAGCATAGTTATTTCTTCAATTCCTTATCAAAATAATTGATCTAATGTATCTTTTACTGATAAACATTTAAGGATATTTCAAGTCATGCTCAATTTAGAGTTACTATATTATGATATGTGAAAAAATGTGAATTCTTGACAGATTTGGACTTTATTCTACAGAGTCCTCTGAGAAAACCTCTGTAGGTTATTTTACCACTGCCACCACATGTGAAGGAATGTGTGGGTTTTCCCACCTACATTTAAAAAAAACCCAAAACAACACTGAGACTCGTAATTAGGGAATGCGGTCTCAGTTATAAAACCTTAAACCCTCTATATCTAAAAGAAACTCTGTAGTCTGGTTCTTATGGTGTAGACATGAGATTTATACCACCATTAAAAACAACCTTTCAAAATGAACAAAACTAACATGTTTTTTAACGGGAATTATTTTCAAAAGGGAATGAAAATTTCATTCTTCAAATAATAGGTTGAGATTGCTTAAAGGATCTTAAATTAAATATGCTGGATTAACATTCCTAAGCGGTAAGAGAGACTTTCCCAGATAAATAAGCTTTCACTAGCTTTTCCTTCAGAGCAGATTTCCCTAAACTCCACCCCAACCAATTCCACACAAACAGGAAGAAATGTAGTACAAAGTCTTCCTCTGCTTCAGATCTTTTGGCTTCTAGGATTATTCCATTTTTCCAGGCACTACTCGCTGATGTTCCCTGTGGTCAGACATAAAATAGAGACCTTAAATGTATTGTGCATAACTTAGGCCATTTCTACACCTACCTTTTCCCCCAGGATCATCCCTGGATCGTTCCTATGCATCCAAAAGACACACAGGGGATCCTGGGAGCAGGCAGGGACGACCCCTCCATTTTCCTGGGATAACCCTTAGGTGTAGAAATTGCACACTCGTGATTAGCCAGTCATGGAAGTTTGTGGGACTATTACACATCGTTGTCAAGATCCAGGACTTCTCTTGCAGTATGCCCTGGAAATCCCACTATTAAAAGAACCACTTTTAATGTGGTAATACCCTGAAAAAGGTGGGATTGTCTACCACTAGATTGCACTGTTTCAATTGAAGTGAATGGAGGGGAAGTATTCAACTGAAACCACATGGTTGCCCCTCTCCACCTATGTAATGCAGCCCATAGCAATTTCACCAAAGAAGTAGGAAGCACAAAAAACAGGTAAGCAATGCAATATCCCTTTAATGTAGAGGTGCACCTTATACTCCCTCAAGCGTACCTATCTACTGTCAAGACTTGAGCAAGTTAATTTCCTGTGCATGTGTTTACATTTTTTGCCCTTACAAATTATTTGAGTACCTAAGGAGTACCTAAAGAACCCTCCATCTATGTAGAAACCCCACCCTGTTTCTGCTCTCAAATTCATACACTCATATTTGTTATTAGAAGGAATGATTTAATTCTCAAGTGCTTGTACCCGGAATTTTGAAATTTATAAAAAAGAAATGAAAACAATTTACACTGTAGTATGTGTCATTTTAGGGTGTTATAAACTATCTGCTAAACGTTTAGTACTGAAAGTACTGTATTCTGTAATCAGTCTTGCAGAACTTGCAAATCTGGAGAAATTTTAAAAGTAACACCAAGAAGTGCATACGATTGTACTGGGAAAGTACTTACATTTGTAAGAAAATTAGCAGCATGCCTTCTTCTTGCATAATTTCCCCTTACAAACACATGTTCCTGGCTAGGTAAGCAGTTCAACACTTAACATATGTTCCATCCTAAATAATAAATGGTTAAATTAATTTTATGTAATAATAATATAAGAGTCATTTGACATTTGGCAGATACTTTTAATAAGGTAAGGTGTTAAAATCTCTTTCTGTACAAATCTATATTATCCCTGCATTACCCACTTGGAAAACTTTAAAATACAGATAATTCATTTTAATGAATGGGATTATGTAAGCACATGTGTTTTGGGACTTAATATTTTACTAGAATGTAACACAATTATGCTGTACTTCTTTTGCAGATTGAATTACACTTGTGCCATTAAATTCAATTTTTTTATGAAGAACTGTACAGATATATGCATAAAGTATAGAAAAGGTCTTACTACAGCTAAGGTATAGCAACAAAAGATTTTGCGAAACCAAAAATCTTGAGTTTTGCTAGAGTGAGATTTATGTATCCAGTTTTAACTGTATCCTCTTGATGTTCTGCCACATTATTAAATTACTGTATGCTTGTTCACTTTGGTGTTTCCTGAGGCAATAGGGTGACCCCCTGCCAGGAAGCTAGGAGTTCATTAGCAGTGAAATATTATTATCACAATATAAAATAATTGCAAATATCATAGATTGTATATTTACTTACATTGTATTCATATGAATCAGCCATGGCATTTTAACAGTGTAATCCTATGCATGTCTATCGTGAGTTGACTTCAATGTGACTTGGGCTGTAGCTAGACCTAAGGTTTATTTTGGGATCATCCAGGGTTCTCCCCTGCCTGAGCACTGGATCCACTGTGGGCTTTGCTAGACCTGCTGGGTTATCCCGGCAGGGAGGCGGGGCCAAGGCGCGCTAATGTTAGCGCGCACCGCTGCAGCTTCCAGACGGCAGACGTGCAGGGACGTCGGATCCCTGCAGCGTCTGCCTTTTTTTTTTCAGTTTAAAGGGGCCGCGTGCGGCCCGAAGACTCCGGAATGGTAAGTCCGTTTTTTTTACCGGGGGGGGGGGGAAGGATGGCGGGGGGGTGGCAAGGGGGGAGGGGGGGTGACAGAGAAAGCGTGCACGCCACCGCCCGAGGAAGCAGGCGAGCGGCGCTTGCCCGGGCAAGGGCTGGCATGGGGCGGCATTGCCCGGGCAAGCGCCGCTCGCCTGCTTCCTTGGGCGGCGGCGCGCGGCGCTCTCTCTGTCACCCCCCCTCCTCCCTTGCCACCCCCCCTGCCATCCTTCCTGCCCCTCTCTTCCCCCCCCCCGGGCCGATGGGCACAGCGCTCGTATGAGCGCTGTGCCAGGTCTGTGGCTTTTCGCGGCTACTTGCAAGTAAGCGAGTAGCCGCAAAAAGCCACAGAAGTAGCTAGACTTCCCCCAGCCCCGGCCTGAGGCCGGAGCTGGGGAAAAGGCGTGCCATAAGCGACTTTGCTTATGGCGCGTTAGACGAGGCCTCAGTGTGGCTTGCCGCCGGATTCCCCATCTGGACGCACAGCAGGGAAACCGGGTCTGAAGGCGCGCTAAGGCCTCGTCTAGGAAGGCCCTGTGTGTCACCTAAATGAACAGGTTTGACCCCTGGATGATCCAGGGATAAACCGTAGGTCTATCTATGGCCTTACGCTATGGTAGGTGTTTATAGATTTGTAGTCCAAGTTAATAATTTGCTACCTTCCACTTGTATTGTGTATAGTGAAAAAGCTTTGCATAATCAAAAGGACATGGGACTACAACTTCTAGTGTCTCAGTTTCCCCATGATATCTTCATTTTAACGGTTAGTACTTCACCTTACTCCATTAAGTTCAAGGATGCTTACAACATAAAATCAACATACAATAGAACATAGCACTGAAAGGTCACCACTAAAATGCAACAGTAAAAACAGAGCCATAATAATAATACAAATTATAACAGCCATAAACTCAGAACAACTGATGGAGCATAAAATCACAGCAGCCTTCAACAGCCCCCTGAAATGACTGTGGAAACAAATATATTTTACATATCTCCCTGGAGGCAAGTAATGAGATGCACTCGTACATCTCAGTGAGTTGTACATTCCACAAGCTCACGGCAATTTGTGAAAGCTCTCACTACTTCCAATTTCCCTTCGCAATGGAATTCTTGAGCAGAAGGTATTAGAATGTGGTAGTCCACTGTGTCAGAAGATGCTGAGAGACCCCTCTAAAATAATCATGGAGATTCCCCTGTCAATTTCCAAATGGAGATTGTCATCCAGTTCTACTAATGGTGTGGTACAACAGGTTCCAGGCACCTGGATGCAGCCTCAGGAGAGTAAATTCGTGTGCTGCAGCATCTTGTCCCAAGAACAATATAAATAAGTCATAGGATGTTTTCCCCGTTTCCCCCTTTCTTCTTTCATGTTGTTGTTGTTGTTGTTGTTGTTGTTGTTGTTGTTGTTGTTGTTATCTTAATTGTCTAAATCTATTTATTATTCTTGTGTTATTTATTTTTAAAGGCCCATAGTATCTGGGAAGAGAAGCACCAGGCAAAGCTAGCAATGAATCACTGATGTTGAATATGGATCCAGAAAATATGTGTCCAAGGACTATGAATGGAAGGGGTCTTTGAGTTAGGTGGGTGAGATAAGGAAACATTAATGTGATGGCCATTTAGCTTTAAAAACTTATCAAACGTTAAATAGAAACAAAGAGGGAGGTCATTTTAGTTACCCTAAATGAACTCCCAATGTGAAAATTGGCTGGCCTCCTCCTCCTAATATGTGTTTTATAAAATGTCATCCCAGGGTTGAATCCTAGTGTGAGAAGTCTGTTGGATTAACTATATCAATCCTTATGTACATGACAGGCCTTCCAGTTCTGTGAATATGTGCAATTCATGTTGTACTTTGAAAGTCCCTCTGATATCCTACACTTGGACCCGACTCTTTGCAAACTATTCAAAGCGGCATTCAAAAGTTGGCCTCTTTGAATCCTTTTGACATCTTTGAACATTAGTTTTAGCAATTTGTAAAGTGAGTGCAAAGGCTACATAAAAGACATGTCTGGTCCTGAGTACAGCATTGTAAGATTAGAAAATGAAATTTGCACTTTGAACGTATTCTCTCCAGAGATGAAAGCAGGTGTGAGTAGATCCTGCATCCAACTGAAGTTTTTTAAGGTGCTGCAAGATTATTGTTTTTGCTACAACGGACTAACGTGGCTACCCTTCTAGAAGTTGGGATTAATTTTTCTCTCTCATTCCCTCGTAATATTTTATATCATTTTATATTTAGTGATGAATGTAAATATAAAAACTTTCCTGGTAATCTAGACTAATCCATTTAAATTCTGCCTGCTTTTACCACTGATTCTGATTCAATCACAGTATTACTGATGTCTGTGATCACCCTAAAAATGGTAGAACTGCCCATAATAACAAATATTCCTGTGATATTCTTCTTTGTCATCTATATGGGTATATGAATATGTGAAGTTCATGGATGCAGTTTCTTTTCTTCCTTTTAACTTAATATTTGGTTCATAATGATTTCACACAAAAAACTTAAAATGATGTTCAATTAATTAGAAACTAATTTAGTTACTTTAGTTGGTACGTATTTTATTTTACTATTAAGGATCATGTTTTGACCATGACACGTTTCTGTATGCCAGAAATCATTGGTGTGAAATCTGAGAGCAGAGTGGTTTATTTTGGGTGTCCTTCCCACCCCCACCCCCCAAATACTAGCAAAATGATAGGAAATGAGAAAAGGAAACCCCAAATATTGCAACTGCACGGAAATCCATTTCTGTGTATTTAAGGGAAATTGTTTGTCAAGACATGGTATGCATCACTACTGCCTCTTGACAGGTTCACCATGGAGAGACACAAATTAAATTCTTTCAGTTGCAGTTTTGAAGCTAAAAGTGTTTGACTGATTCAGACTCTGAATGGTGTTTAAGGAATAAAGGGAAAAGAGCAGGAAGTTCTAATTGGCAAATTACTCCTTGTTATTTAGTTTGGCTTCCAAGTTGGAAATTACGATAATGAGGATCTTTGTGGGACATGCCCTTGAGCAGATCCTGGAGGCTTTTTCTTCAATTACTATTTAATGTGAAGATAGTCTGGCAACATGCTGTAACATTTAAGCCATCACATTCTATTAGACAAATATTTTAATGTAATGATTTTTAAAAACGCCCTCTGATGCTTTTATGGTTTATGAAATGCCTAAAATGAAGTGCAGACAAAAAAGACTGAAATAACTTGTTCTCCAACTAGAATTTATTAGCCTTTAATTTAATTAGTGATTTAAATGACATTCTTCATAAAAGAATAAAAACAATTTTTATTTATTATAAAAATAAATGTCTTCTGCTATACCAGGGGTTTATATTAAGCAAGAAGCTGCAATATAAAACAACATGCTTTTGCTGGCTAGATTTGTGTTATCTGTCTCTCAACTCCTTCCCCCTCATTTCTTAAAATAGTGAATTTTATTCAGAATATTTTTAATACAATCAGATAATCGAAAATCTGTTCACTGTTTTTATGAATTAACATTCCATTCATGCCTTACTTTAATGTCCAATTGTTTCTTCATGAAACATAGGTAGGTATATACATTTGTGCAATCAATTCTTTTATTTATAGTGTAATAAACTTCTTTAATAAGACACACTAATATTTGCATCTTTCTGGACAATGACCTTTAATTATGGTATTTGTTAACCATGAACAACCCATGAAGAGAACCCATGATTTGTTTTTGGGTTGTGAATTGTGGGTTGTTTGTGGTTAACAAACCATGGTTTGTTAGCGTGGCTGGGTTCAGACAAGACAATAATCCATATTTCAGCAACAACCCATAGTTCAGTGATGGTTATCGTGTTGTCTGAACCCAGTCTCTGGATAATGTCCAATGTTAATCCTAGATAGAGTTGTTCTATTGAAATGAATGATACTTACTTGTCCAATTCATTTCATAAGGTCTACTCTACACAGGACTAACATTAGATACTACCCACTGTCTGGGAGTTCGCTGGTTAAAGAAAGAGAATTTACACTGAGCATATGTAAGTTCTTAGCCATGCTTAAAGTAACTATTCTATTCCTAATCAATGGAAATGCTCTTTTTACTATGTTATAGGATGTAAAAACTATAAACTACACTTAATTCATTGTTGTTGGCATGCAGCAACAAAAATCATATTTTTGAGGGGTAGATGTTCTGTATGTACTGGGTTTAAGTGATCTTTCAGTTCCTTTGGGATAATTGAAAATAGGAACTCAGGATGCCGTGACAGAGAAAAATGCAAGAATGATTAGGAAATAGTTGGTGTTTTTTTTTAAAAAATAATAATCTTGTCAGTGTCATAATATCTTTATATAAATCTTTGGCACTGCTCCCTTTGGAATACGCTGTACAATTCTGCTCACCCCATCTAAAAGCTGGACACGATACCGAAAAGGGCAATCGAAATGACCAAGGGGTTGGAGCACTTCCTCTACAACAAAAGCTGATGTTTAGAAAAAAGTAGGGGAAATCCTATTCTTGTCTACTTAAAAGTAAGTCCCATTCAGCTCAGTAGCGCTTACTCCTAGTTAAGTGTGCATAGGACTGCACCATAAGTGAGGGGGGATTTGTGAGAGATGTTTGCAATTATGCATTACATAGACAAGGTAAATACACACACACACACACACACACACACACACACACACATACACCATCTATCTATATAAAATGCTTAGGTATGTTTCCGTAAAGGCTTCAGCTGATACAGGTTGCTA
Organism: Elgaria multicarinata webbii; assembly: GCF_023053635.1. NCBI lineage: Eukaryota > Metazoa > Chordata > Lepidosauria > Squamata > Anguidae > Elgaria > Elgaria multicarinata. Next base: position 29,962,412 of record NC_086180.1, on the reverse strand, counting down.
AGCAACAGCTGATACAGGTGTCTAAGCCCCTCGCCAACTCCTCCGGGCTTTCCAAGGTAATACTACCCCCCTTTCTGCCTCTTTGCTTCCCCCCCCCCCATGAAAGGGGCAGCACCATGGTCCAGAGCATGAGCGAGGCACGGCTGGGGTCCCTGGTGGCTGGGTGGGAGGCGGCTCGCCTGCTGCGAGCTGAGGCCCCGGCCTAATCTCATGCGAACTGGGTGGGCGGCCCAAAGCTGACAGGAACCCCGGGGAGAGGGGGACACGTGCTCCCCCTCCCCCTGACCTCCCTGCCCCCCAGGTCTGTCAGATGGTGCTGTATCGGCAGCCTCCAAGCAGCCCGTGCCCCCACGATGATATTTAATTATTAAACTTTGAGATTATTATTATTATTATTATTATTATTATTATTATTATTATTATTTATTTATATAGCACCATCGATGTACATGGTGCTGTACAGATAACACAGTAAATAGCAAGACCCTGCTGCATAGGCTTACAATCTAATAAAGTTGTAGTAAACAATAAGGAGGGAAAGAGAATGCAAACAGGCACAGGGAAGTGTAAACAGGCACCGGGAAGGGTGAAGCTAACAGTATAGAGTCAGAACAAACTCAAAGTTTGAAAGCTGTAGGGAAAAGAAAAGTTTTTAGCTGTGTTTTAAAAGCTGTGATTGAGTTGGTAGTTCTCAGGTGTTCTGGAAGAGCATTCCAGGCATGAGGGGCAGCAGAGGAAAATGGGCGAAGCCGAGCAAGGGAAGTAGAGACCCTTGGGCAGGCAAGAAGCATGGCATCAGAGGAGCGAAGAGCGCGAGCGGGGCAATAGTGTGAGATGAGAGAGGAGAGATAGGCCGGAGCTAGACCGTGAAAAGCTTTGAAGGTCAACAGGAGAAGTTTATATTGGATTCTGGTATGAATTGGGAGCCAATGAAGAGATTTCAGAAGCGGAGTGACATGGTCAGAGCGGCGGGCCAGGAAGATGATCTTAGCGGCAGAGTGGTGGACAGAGACCAGCGGACTGATGTGAGATGAGGGGAGGCCAGAGAGGAGGAGGTTGCAGTAGTCCAACCGAGAGATAACCAGTGCGTGAACGAGAGTCTTGGCAGAAGAGACAGACAAAAATGGTCGAATCCTGGCAATATTATACAGGAAGAAACGGCAAGATTTAGCTACTGCCTCGATATGAGGAATAAAGGAGAGCGAGGAATCAAATATAAAGCCAAGGCTACGAGTTTCCTTGACCGGAGTAAGCGTGACATCGTTGACAGTAAGAGAGAATGAGAGATGAGGAGAAAGTTTAGGAGGAAAAACAAGCAGTTCAGTTTTTGCCATATTGAGTTTCAAACGGCGATGAAGCAGCCAGGCTGAGATATCTGAAAGACATGCTGAGATACGATCATGGACATCAGGAGAAAGTTCCGGAGATGAGAGGTATAGTTGTGTGTCATCGGCATACAGGTGATATTGGAGGCCATGAGATTGAATAAGTTTACCCAAGGGCAGCATGTATAGAGAAAACAGCAGCGGGCCAAGCACCGAGCCTTGCGGAACCCCTACTGAAAGGGGAAAGGAGGAGGACGAGCTGCCGTTAGCCGACACGCTGAAAGAGCGACCCTCTAGATAGGAGGCGAACCAGTTATAGACAGAGCCACAGAGTCCAAGGTCATGGAGGGAATCTAAGAGAAGATCGTGATCAACCGTGTCAAAGGCTGCAGTTAGATCAAGGAGAATAAGGACGGAATAATGGCCCTTAGACTTGGCAGTGAGAAGATCATTGGTGATCTTGGTAAGGGCTGTTTCAGTGGAATGCAAAGGACGGAATCCAGATTGAAAGGGATCCAGAGCAGAGTTACTAGAGAGAAAGTCAAGACAGCGAGAGTAGACCACACGTTCCAGAATCTTTGAGACAAGGGGCAACAGAGAGACAGGTCGGTAGTTAGACAGAGAAAGTCGATCAAGAGTGGGTTTTTTGAGAATGGGAGAGACGGTAGCATGTTTAAAAGCAGAGGGAAATGAGCCAGAGGACAGAGAAGAATTAATGATGTGAAGCAAGGACGGGAGGATAGCGGGGATAAGATTAATAAAGACGCGAGAGGGAATTGGATCACGGGAAGAAGTGGAAGGCTTCGACGAGCGCAGTATTTTAGACAGTTCATCAGCTGAGACTGAGGGGAACGCCGAGAGAGTTGCAGGAGGAACTGACAAGTGAGGCACAGGAGCTGGGAGTGGAGCAGAGCTGGCCAGATCGGAGCGAATAGTTTGGATTTTAGCATTGAAGAAAGAGGCAAAGTCATTGGCAGACAGAGAGGCGGGGAGAGATGGTGGATTAGGTTTCAGGAGAGAATTGAAGGACTTGAAGAGCCGCTGAGGGTGTCTAGCATTTGACTGGATCAGCGTTGAGTAGTGCTGCTGTTTGGCGAGTGAAATGGCAGAAGAGAAAGAGGAGAGAATAAATTTGTAGTGGACAAAGTCCGCCAAGTCCCTGGTCTTACGCCACAGGCGTTCGGCTGCCCGGGAGCAAGAGCGAAGGTAGCGGAGGAAAGAGGTGAGCCACGGTTGGGGTTGAGAGGGGCGAACTATCCGAGTTGTAGATGGAGCAAGATTATCAAGAGTTGAAGACAATGTGGAGTTAAAGGAGGAGACGGCTGAGTCCAAGGAGACGGCTGTGAAGACAGAAGGAAGAGAGGAGGCTAGAGACTGAGAAAAAGCCTCATAGTTGATAGAATGCAGGTCACAACAAGGGCGTGAAGCAGGACGTGAAGGAGGGGGATTGTGAGTAATATTGAAAGAGACTAGATGATGATCTGACAGAGGAAAGTCAACAATAGAAAAGTCCAGGACAGAGCAGTTCCGAGTGAGGACAAGATATGCTACAACGGCATATTTACGCCGGGTACAGCTAAGAAGTACTCAAAGTCATACTCATATAGTGAAATTCATTGAGAATAGATTGAGAACAGACAAAAGAAAGTAAAGGCAACATCTGCAATTCTCTGCCACGTGTTATGGTGATGGTCACTATCTGAGATGGTTTTAACTGGAGATTTAACAATCTCCTAGAGTATGGTCCCAGAAAATAGTCTGTCAATGGCTATTAGTCATGTTAGCTAAATGGAATGTCCATGGTACATTGCTTCATTCATCTTGGCAGATTACCAGTTGTGCAGGACTGATATAGATATATAAGGAAAACATGGTTTGGCCTCTCTGGCTTATTAGGTTTTTGGCCACATTAAACTGAAGGCTTTTTACTGTAATACTCACTAGCATGCAGAAATGAAAGCAGAGATTATCACCACTACCCTAGTAATCTGTTAAAAGATAAATAAAAACCAAGCCTTGGACTGGTCTTATGTGGTTGCTCACTAACCCGTGAAGATATGTGAAGGGCCTTTGTACTCCCTCTTGACCAGTTTGCAAACGAGCCAGGAAAACTGCAGGCTCTTTTCCTGGAGTGCAGGATTTTCTCCACCCTGCCTTGCTTGAGGCAAATAGCAAAGCGTGAGAACATAAATTCCCTTCTGCTCTGTAACGGGACATCATAGTTGATGTATGGGCATGTCAATCTATAAAGCCCTATATGGCTTGGGTCCAGGTTATTTGAAAGAATGTATTCTCCCTTATGAGCCTGCCCGTGTTTTGAGATCTTCTGGAGAAGCCCTTCTTTCAGTCCCACCATCTTCACAGGCGCGCTTGGTGGGAACATGGGAGAGGGCCTTCTCGGTGGCTGCTCCAGTGCTTTGGAACTCTCTTCCCGGGGAAGCTAGGCTGGCTCCCTCCTTGATGGGCTTTTGGAAGCAGGCTAAAACTTTTTTGTTCCAGCAGGCCTTTGGAGAATAATCTGGCCCTCCATCTATGTTAATGTCTTATAATTTTGTTGTGTATTTTAAACGTTTATGGTTCCACCCCCCCCATGTATGTTTTAAACTTTGTAAGGCCGCCTTGAGGCCCAGCATTGTGCAAAAGTTGGGATACAAATAATTATCATTATCATCATCATCATCATCATCATCATCTGGACAGAAGTTCCAATGTAGGAGTGACCTGAAAGGTTTTGCAAAGACTGTCAGGCTTTTAAGTCTTGTTTCTCTTTAAACCATTACTTGCTAGCTTTATATTCCATAATTTAAGCAATAATAATACTGGTAAGACTGGATTTTAAGAGGTATGAGTAGACGACTTCCCATTGTGCTAAGAAAAAGAAAAATCAGAAGAAAAGGCGAATCAAAGTAAGTGTGTGCCTGAATTCACTTCTAAGGGGTGTATCCAATGTTGATTCTACTTGGAATAATTCCTTAACATGTACTCTGCCAATCAGGTTTTTCTCTTGAAATTGGTCTTCTTCCTAAAGGAAACTGGTACATTTTTCTCTAGGGGGTGTGGAACAGTTTGAAGGGTTGAGCATCCTTCTTTGCCCACTTTTCTCCTGTTCCTGATTCCACCATTAAGCAGTTGTTTTCAATAATAATAATAATAATAATAATAATAATAATAATAATAATAATAATTGGAGGAAGGTTACACAGACATATGTGTAGTGTGCAGTTTGCTCCTTTGCATATGGTTGTACTTATGTAGTTGTTGCATATATACAGTATCACAACTTTCCTCCATGGAGTTTATCCCCAAGTTTATCCTCACAACAACCCTGTAAGGTAGGTTAGGCTGAGCAAAACTTACTGTCCCAAGGTAGCTTCCTGGCTGAGGGGATTTGAATCTGGATCTCCCCAGTCTCAGTACCATGTTACTTTATAAAACGCATGTGCTGTGCTACTTTATAAAAAGATTCTTCATTGATTTTATGTGTTCCTTTTATATTTTGTTCAAGCATAGTGAAGTAATATTGTCATGACAATATTACATCAAACCCACGAGGGTTTCTGTTTATATTTGTATTTAATTTGGTTTGCCTCATAATAAAATTAATGTTCCAGTTCAGTGAATGAGTAATTGTGTTGATATTATTTTGTGTTAGAAGGAAATCCCCAGTGAGAACCAGATAGCTATTCTTTTCTGAGCTGAGCACTTACTTTTTCTGCAGACAATTCCAATTTGTGGGATTATACATCACTAATATTGGGGGGTGCTTCTAGACAACACTTTTATTGTAGAACTGCAGAAGATTATGTGGCGGTCCAGATGGCATCTATTTTTCGTAGTCCTCCCCTATTTTCCCACCACTTCTTCCAGGTTTTTTTTAGTGCTGGGCTGAAAATTTCGACCATTTCATTTTCGGCATTTCATCAGGAATGGAGGAGAAATGAAAACTCAGGTGAAAGAGGCTGGGAGAGGTGAGAATTTTGAAGATTTTTTCCCTTGGGGAGGGGACAGGGTTTCCACATACCCTTTTAAATGTAGCCAGTTGTTGAGGGGCCCTTTACATGCAGCCTCCTCCCCCACTCCTTTGAGGATGGACAAACTACAAATAAGGTTAATGCGGGCCTTCATTACCGCCCTACAGATTATTTTTCCCACGGAGGTTGAGGAAGGAGAGTGGAAGTGAAAAACCAATGCCATTTTTTTTTAGTGATTCATTGCTGAGGTACATTACAGCTGAGCCTTGTTGGGTGTTTATACAATACTTCGAATTGTATTCCCTAGTCCCTGTCATCATATCCTACAGCAGTTAGCAAGATCTAATTGTGGCTTGGTGGAAAAATAGATAGTGTGTTTTCCTTGTTGCATTTTACCCTAGTAATGTTATGGGGGAGAAGCTTAAATTATTGGTGTTTGGCAGCTGACTGCATTGCAGTCAGGATTTCTCAAACTTGCCTTTACAAGTGAAGGAACAAAATATGTCATTATTCCCAACTATACAACTACACAAAATGCAATTGGCATAAAAAAATATTGTTTCCAGTTCTGGGTGTGACAATAGTAGAACTAATGGGGTGGATGGGAATGTTTGCAGAGTCCTAGAAGAGTTCAGTGTTGTTAGTGATTCTTCCAAAAGAGGAGGAAGCAAAAGATCCATGGAAGAAGCCTATAAAAATGTTAGCCCAGTAATCCTCACCAAAACCATCTTGATTTAGGGCCAAATTACATGTGATGTTACCAATGTGGTTCAAATCAAATCAAATTTGTTTATTACCATTCATGACCTGATGACTCGTGGTTTGCCCAGAACTTTCTTTCACAGATTGCCCGCATGTGGGGAGGAGGGCTGAACTGATAGCATGGAAGATTGGGGACCCTGCACCTGCTGTTTGAATGGCAGGGGGAAGCTTGTGTTAGCTTCAATGGGAGCACATACCCCATATCAATAGCAGATACAAGGCCCCCAATCTAAATCACAACCTCATTGGAAAGCAAAGGGTTAAAGCTATCTCACCCCACCCGCATGCCACACAGTCCCAATCTGGAGTAAGGGTCCAGACTGACTAGTTGTGAAAGAAAAATCCTGCACCCAAGGGCAAACCACATGCTAAACATCATGATATTTATTGTACTTTTAATACTGTACCCTAGAATCTGGAATGCTAAAGGATCGTCTAGAAATTATTTCAATCAATCAGTGTGCAAAGGTTATTTTACTTAGTTTTGAGCACTTAAAAATTCAATCAGTTTGCATGTAAGTCAATTGAGTGTGAGACTTCTACATGCAAGTATGTGCTGGATTTGGCCTGGGAAAACGTCTGGTGGGGCAATTTAAATAGATTGACCTTTATCGCAACCGGGGAGGTATGGTTTATGCTGGGGTGTTGTTGTTTTTACTAGAAATGCAAGCCAGCCTCAGTCCCACCTCTGACCTGCAGTATTAAAAGTAGATTACAATTAGGGCTGCCATAAGCCACTCTTTCCCAGCCTCAGCCCCTTCTGACCTGAAATATTAGGAGGATCAGCTACATTTGCTTTGGAAATTGCACTACCAGGTCTAGTTTAAAAACAACACAAATTCACCTAAATAAGCACTGACTTAAAAAGGCCAGAAACTATTGTCTTTGCTCCTACTTTTTGGGGTGTTGGGTGCCCATTCATGGTTACATTACAATCCTGGGTATCTTCATTGATGTTTATGGGCAACTCTAACTTCTGTCCCTGGGAACATTGTGAACCAAAATATGATCTATCCAGACAATGAGATGATTCTGTCTATATTGTACATATCTATATGTATCTTCCTCAGTCTTCATGTCCAGCCATTTTATTCCCCCTCCAACCAGGTTTTCATTTTTTCCCCAGCCACTCCATTCTATTACCCATCCCATCCAATTGTTAGGATATCAGGGTTTTTTTCTCTCTCAGGGTTGGTCCAGTTGTGGCTACATTCGCATGAGTGCAGAAAAACTTGAATTGGTATTAGAAGGAATGTTGATGTGTTCTCATATTAGTTTGAGGTAGTAATATATATATATATATATATATATATATATATATATATAATTTAATGTATGACCATAGGCCATAACAAATGTTAATTTATACATTGATTTTATTTTAAACCCTATTCCTATATTATATTATAATTATTTACTTAATTATTTAGATTAAAGAGGAAAGACCTAATACTTCTCTTAAGAACTGCTTGGGGGCTCCTTTAAGGAAACCCCACAGAGGTAGTGTCAGGTGGGCTCAGCTGGACATGCATATTACATTACTTAACAATA